>NC_139647.1:16152548-16255048 GCF_964638095.1 Poromitra crassiceps
TAGCAGTAATCTAACTTTTAATCTGTACAGGTAGATGTTCTTCCTGCTAGGCTCTAGGCCTGCCGCACCTCCACCGGTGCCAATGTGTTAGCTGCAGGGTCGTCAGCTGGGGACCAGGACCACCGCTCACAGAGGAGCGCCCCTTAGCCCAGAACATCTCTGGTGGGGGGGCAGTGAACAGGGATGTCTCCCTGACACTCCCTGCAGCTAACCTTCTTCAGGAGTTGCTCGCTCCCCATTAGGGGTGGGGGAAAAAATCGATTCACCTAAGTATCGCGATTTTTAATGTCACGATTTTTTGGATCGATCTTTTATTCCAGAATCGATAATCGCAAATTTAAAAAAAAAAAAAAAAAAAAAAAAAATTTGAGTGCTTGCAGTCAGGCCACTCACTGAACAGCAGGCCAGGCGCCGCCTACTGGTTTACTAGTGGTTTTATTACTTTATTAGTTAGTCTGAAGTAATAATTACACTTCAGGGTTAAAGTGGGTGCATCTCATTGTAAAATTGGACTTCAAACGGCCCAAATCTGGCTTCAAACGGCCCAAATTTCACGCGCGTCGGCCCATATCGGCCTGGCCTGCTTGGTATCTAATGCCCGGCCTGAATTATGATCCCAGTCCGCCCCTGTTTTTAACTATATCGCCCAGCCCTACTCATGATATATAATATACAGTCTCTAGTGTATGATTCAACTTTTCCCATGTTCTAATCTAGTGTAAAAAAGCAAACAAACTGAAAAAAGAAAAGAAAAAAATAAACAAAAATCGCAATAAATCGTAATATCGAATCGCAATAATCGTAGAATCGCAATACTTAAGAATCGCAATATAAATCGAATCGGCACCCAAGAATCGTGATAGTATCGAATCGGGAGATAAGTGAATCGCCACAGCCCTACTCCCCATGCCTTGTCTCGTTTTTTATTTATTTACTTATTACTTAAAGGGTTTCAGTCATATTATACCAGTTACTTTGTCAAGTAACTCAAGATACAAATTGAGTTACATTTGATTAAATCAACGCACATATTTAAAAAAGATGCAAGTATTTCCTGATCAAACTGTGTCTTTTTATGCAAATAACCACTATAGATAACAATAACAAAGGAAAAGAATAACATTTAGAATTTTGGCCGGTTTACACTGACTTCAAGTAGGGGTGTCAAAAATAATCGATTATAAGATGCATCGCGATGCGGACGTGCACGATTCTGCATCGATTCACAAATGTCAAAAATCGATTATTAATTATTATTATTATTATTATTTTTAATTAATCAAATAAAATATAATGGAAGTACATGCAGTTGTTTATTTCAATTATGGATCATAATACAATGCAAATGCATTTTTATTTTAAAAGTAGCTACACAGTGAGAAAAAAGAAATCATGTATTGCATTGAGATGCATCGATAATCGTAATCGAATCGAATCGTAGCCCTCTGAATCGGAATCGAATGGAATCGTGAGGGCAGTGAAGATTCACAGCCCTAACTTCAAAGCAGTTGAAATTATTTTTCGGGATGGTGCCGGGGGGGCGGCGATGTCATTCTGCTGCTGCTGTTGTTTTGGTGAAAGTAATGCAAAAGTAGTGTAATAAGTAACGAGTTCGGACCTTTACACATCGGGAGCGTTTTTTTTCGTGCGATTAATTCGCACGTCAATGATACTTTCCGAACCTATATCCGTCAATGCAACCGTGCATACCAACGGCGAAGTTTCGCTGAGCGCTATTGCGGTGTTTATTTTTTCGAACCACGGTCGATTTTTCAGAAATTCGCTTCCGACGTGTACACATCTGTGGCTGTGATTGACAGGTGGGTCAAAACTCGCATCGCAATTTCGTGCCGTATATTCGCATCGCTCTTGATGTGTAAGGACCTTTACTCTACAGAGACAGTAATATTGTAAAGTAACTTATTACTTTCAAATGAAAGTAACTAGTAAGGGCCTGTGTCCACCTAGCGTCTTTTCCTCAGGTCCAGCGTCTTTTTTCAGTTGTTTCCAATGGGGGGAGAGCGTATGCGAGCGCACACGGACGTCTAGAGAAAGTGCACAGCGCCCAGCGTCTTTTTTCTGCGTTTTTGTGCGCCCGGCTCCCAGCGCTCCCAGCGCTTCCAGCTGAAAATATTTTAACTTTCAGAAAGACGCTGGTGTCGGCTGCTCCTTTTCTGGTAACTAATCATATGGAGAAACTATCGCAACAGAGACAGAACGGCTCAATTGTGGGAGCAGATCGGCTAGACACTTAATATTTCTGGTGAGTGTTGTGCTTACTGCTTTTAATAGCGTAGCCTACCTGTGTTGTTAAACATGCTAGCTGTCAGCTATCAAGCTGAACTAACGTTACTTGCAGACTGCTTCCTTGTATATTGTGCGCTGGGATCAGCATTCCCCAGTGCACTCCCAGCGTTTAACGTCGGAAAAATACGCTAGGTGGACACAGGCCCTAATATGTAGTATATTACATTTGAAAGTACCGTAACTTGGCCAACACTCTATATAATCTGGGTAATATAAGCACATGGCCAGTGTTTAACCATCTCTCTGCATTGACTGCATTGACTTTGTATTAGGGATGGGCATTTCTAGCAAAAACACTATTCGAAATTCGCTGGCCAAATTCGAATTTAATTCGAAATTCGAAAATAAAAATAAAAATGTAAAAAAAATTAAAAATGTAATTTTTTTTTTTTTTTTTTTGTGAGTGAAATGTTGCATTGTCTCCCCTGATTCTAAGTCTACGGCTTTATTAATTAATATAAAAAGCTTCTGCTGTGGATTTTTAGCTCAAACAAGCATTGCACCACTGAAGTAAAGAACATGTTACATGACATTGACATTTTCGAAAATAAAAAACAGTTTTGACAATCATGAGTGGTTCATTAAATATTTAGTAGGCTCAGGTCTGAGTGCCAAAGGGGTGCCAAAGTCACCCCCTCTCCCTCTTCATGGGATTTCATCCGCCATTCATTTTTCCATAAACCTTGCTTAAAATGCTTATAAAAATTGTTTTACTTGCTCAAACCAAGCGATTTGACTATACTTAGAATCAGGGGAGACAATGCAACGTTTCACTAAAAAAAAAAAAATTCAATAATAAAAGTCGACCTTGATAATAACAACGATTATTCGAAAATTCGAAATTCGATGCCCATCCCTACTTTGTATGTAATCAAGGAAGGAGGGAAGGAAGAAAGAAAGGAAATAAAAAAGAGAGGGATGGCAAATAAGAGGAATGGTGGTGGGAGGAGAGAAAGGGAGAAAAGAGGAAAGACTGTAACACAGATTTCAGCTTTAACGTCTATGTTTCAGGACCTACAGTACGTCGTCAGCCACCGTCCAAAGAAACCAACGTGTCACATGAGAGCGACTCCAGAAAGATATAATCTGCATAGCAACAGCCCTCTATGGCTCATGTCAAAACATCATACTGTATGTCTGACATGAACCATAGATCTGTGGCTAATGTAGAGAAATACCATCTGTCTGCCCTTAGGAAGTTCATGCACTTACACAAGTCTCAGTTTATCCTACCAAGCCTATTAAGGAAAAGAAAGGCCATTTCACTTTCTTTAGCAAAAAAGTACAGTTCATCTTATCAGTTGGTGTAAGAGGACAGTCCAGCATCACCAGATAAAAAAAAAAAAAAAAAAAAAGTTCCAACATTTTTGACTTGTTGTGAAAAGCACTCAAGCCAATAGTTCCACCGCAAAGAATGAACCAGAGGGAGACATCATATCAAGATGTGGAAATGTGGTTCCTCCCGAGGTGCTCCAGTCAGCTCAGAACGTCTGTCATCCAAATAATCAAGCGGACGTTAACCTAATAAACGCCTCGGAGTTCCGACGTGGAGTCGCAACACTTCTGTTCTTAGAAACGCAGACAAGAGGGAACAGGCTTTAAAAGGGAAAATGTGGGCTATTACACAAAAGTTGTGACCTCTGAAACGTGTGTGTGTGTGTGTGTGTGTGTGTGTGTGTGTGTGTGTGTGTCTATACACTTTGATTCAACTGTCAAAGTAAGACGGCGCCGGCGACGCTATCAGACTTCAGTGGATCACAGATACTGACAGAACTTGTGCACGTGCACGCACGCACACACACACAGTACAGAATAAGGTGGGAATTGTTCTAGGCGATGGTCCCAATCCCCACCTCAAGTCAACAAACACACATGGAACTCAGCAGAGAGCAGGAGGCAGCAGAGCGAGGAGATGCCAGTGGTTATTATGTTTGGGTCGAGGTTCTGTTCTGTCGTGTTCTGAAGTGTGGACTGGGCCTGGTTACAGACACCGTGGACCGCAGCCCTGTCTCTCTAATTGGACAGAAGTGAAACAAAGTCCAGATGGCTTTTATAGACAAAACTCGCTTGAGGGACACATTCCTTTTTGCAAGCATTTCTCTCCGTCTCCGATCGTCCTGCTTTCTCACACTCGGCATATTTTCACCTCTGCTCCACTGTTCCACATTCCTCTTTACACACTCCCTGTCCTCTCCACTCACTCCCTGTCCTCTCTACTGCTCTACTCACACCCTGTCCTCTCCACTCACTCCCTGTCCTCTCTACTGCTCTACTCACACCCTGTCCTCTCCACTGCTCTACTCACTCCCTGTCCTCTCCACTGCTCTACTCACTCCCTGTCCTCTCCACTGCTCTACTCACTCCCTGTCCTCTCCACTGCTCTACTCACTCCCTGTCCTCTCCACTGCTCTACTCACTCCCTGTCCTCTCCACTGCTCTACTCACTCCCTGTCCTCTCCACTGCTCTACTCACTCCCTGTCCTCTCCACTGCTCTACTCACTCCCTGTCCTCTCCACTGCTCTACTCACTCCCTGTCCTCTCCACTTCTCTACTCACTCCCTGTCCTCTCCACTTCTCTACTCACTCCCTGTCCTCTCCACTGCTCTACTCACTCCCTGTCCTCTCCACCTCTCTACTCACTCCCTGTCCTCTCCACCTCTCTACTCACTCCCTGTCCTCTCCACTGCTCTACTCACTCCCTGTCCTCTCCACTGCTCTACTCACTCCCTGTCCTCTCCACTGCTCTACTCACTCCCTGTCCTCTCTACCTCTCTACTCACTCCCTGTCCTCTCCACTCACTCCCTGTCCTCTCCACTGCTCTACTCACTCCCTGTCCTCTCCACTGCTCTACTCACTCCCTGTCCTCTCCACTTCTCTACTCAGACCCTGTCCTCTCCACTCAGACCCTGTCCTCTCCACTGCTCTACTCACTCCCTGTCCTCTCCACTGCTCTACTCACTCCCTGTCCTCTCCACTTCTCTACTCAGACCCTGTCCTCTCCACTTCTCTACTCAGACCCTGTCCTCTCTACTTCTCTACTCAGACCCTGTCCTCTCCACTTCTCTACTCAGACCCTGTCCTCTCCACTGCTCTACTCACTCCCTGTCCTCTCCACTGCTCTACTCACTCCCTGTCCTCTCTACTTCTCTACTCAGACCCTGTCCTCTCCACTTCTCTACTCAGACCCTGTCCTCTCCACTGCTCTACTCAGACCCTGTCCTCTCCACTTCTCTACTCAGACCCTGTCCTCTCCACTTCTCTACTCACTCCCTGTCCTCTCTACTTCTCTACTCAGACCCTGTCCTCTCCACTTCTCTACTCAGACCCTGTCCTCTCCACTTCTCTATTCAGACCCTGTCCTCTCCACTTCTCTACTCACTCCCTGTCCTCTCCACTTCTCTACTCAGACCTTGTCCTCTCTACTTCTCTACTCAGACCCTGTCCCTGACTTGTCCTCCGTCTCTGTGGCTTACCAGTAGGACACGTCCAGGGGGTGGAAGTGGCCCTTGGCGATGAGGTCAGCAAAGAAGGTCTCCGTCTCGCGGCACGCGGTCCCATTGCCAATGACAAGCCTGTTACAGCTAGTATGGACAGAGAGGAAGAGGAGAAGCAGAGAGAGGATGAGGAAGGAAACAACAATGATCTTTTTCGCCTGGATGTCCAAGCGTGGAAGAGGGGCTAAAGTTTGATTCTGTGACCGAAGGTCACTCTTATGGCTCATTTCCACCACATATAACAGCACAGTACAGCTCTACTCGATCTGGTCTTACTCGGCTCTACTTGATATAGACTCTGTTTCCATAGAACGTTTACTTGCCTCCGCCCACACCTGGTCGTCATAGCGACCGCATATCTGCCCTCCGCCCATAGCCGAAGTAGGCTATAAGTAGAACGTTAAAATTAAATCCATACACGGAACTTTTAAACTGATTATGAAATACTGGTGCCTCTAAATGACCTACAGTACAGTGTACATGGGCAAATGTGACAATCGGCCAGGAGAATGGATATCACTTTGTTGTTACTCAAACTCACATGGATGCACTGCGCGGGGGACGGGAGAGGCCTTACGGGGAGAACCCCAGCGGCAACTCAACAGGCAAGACCGGGGCTTCGCCTGCGGCCTAGCGGAGCCAACTACAAAGGGCTTCCCGAGGAGCGGACTTTTTTCTCTCTCAAAACAATTGAAAACCACCGCATGTTAAAGCTGAGCAAGGAGATCGATTTTATTTCACCAGAGCCGAAGGCAGCAACACAAAAGACTTCTGGAAATAACAGAAGAGAAGGTAAGCCCCACTAAACTGGTATCCAGCATTGACAGTAGATGCCTACAGTAAACACGATTCTGCCTGACCAATCAGTCGTCTGCAGTGTTTTCACGTCACCGTATGGTACCGGGTCCACAGCGCTGGAACCTCAACAGAGCAGGGACCAAAAGCAGCACGACTCAACCCCGACTCAACCCGGGCTGTCCACATTTTTGATCGGTGGAATGAGACAGAAAAGCGAGACGAGCTGTGCGGGGCCGCGTTGATACCAGCGGTGGAAATGGGCCATACGTTCAAATCACAGTGTTATTTATAGGGCTGGGTTCAAAAAAATCGATTCTCCGATTTTTAATCGATTTTCATTTTAATCCTCGATTATCGATTCATATGTCCAGAGATCGTTTTTTTTTTTTTTTTTTTTTTTAATAAACAGGCTAAAATATTATGCTGTGTGTGGTAGTTGAAACATAGTTTCAAGTTGACGTTTAATTATGTTTGTAGTTGAAACAAAAACATAAATACTGTAGGCTACATGAATGGAAATGTTTGATCATTATTAATATCTACTTTTAGAAATTATATAGGCTGAAATCAAATCACTGTGCATAATTGTGAAAGTGTCTTTATTGACAGATGAAAAGGCTGTTATTTACCCTTTGTCACCACCTGGTGAGTAAATATATGTGTAACTAAAACCATTAAAATTGACAACAATCTGCAACTTTTTTCCCCCATGTATCTACTTGGCTGGTTGGGAACCCCTGTGTTACATAACTGGACAGTCATGTAATTCAGGGTACAGCTCAAAAACCACGTTTTGGTATCACTAACCAAATCAATATTGAAAATTGATCGAATCGGAATCGAATCGAATCGAATCGAAATTAATCGATTCGCAACCTTGTGAATCGGAATCGAATCGATTCTTGAAATTTGAACCAATACCCAGCTCTAGTTATTTATGTCCAGTGCCTGTTGCAGATTAAGAAGGCTCTTGGAATCTAACATCATGGATACTTGTCTGCCTAGCTAAAACAGAAATGCAGATTTTCTAGCACAAGGGTATTGTTGCTACATGAATGCAGGACAAATACCTAAAACTATAAGTCCAAGATCATTTCTGGATCATCATCATGCTTTTATGCTATATTTTTCTTACATTGTATTTGACTCAGTCAATGAGAATACTGAAGAAGTATTGTTTACACTTTAAACATGAGCTGCAATACCTGTATTTGATCATGAGGTGGCGCAGCTTTTGTGCTTCGTGTTGCTGGTTACCTGCATTAAGCAGGTAGACCACATCAGTGTGGAGAATCTGACCTGGGAGACAGAAAGAGTGGGAGGGAGACGAGAGAGAGACAGACAGACAGAGAGAGAGAGAGAGAGAGAGAGAGACACTAAAATACAATGTTGCTGGGAAAGGAGTGTGTCTCTCCATTGTACACCATCTAATTAGGCAGCGATGCCTTAAATAAAATAAATCACATATCATCTTAAGAGAAGATGTGTACTGCCCAAACCCTCCACAGGGGGTCCACTCCCTGTCACCCTCAGAAGAGTGTGTGGATCTGAATGGACAGGAAGCCCTGTGACCACCAAGCTGGGCTCGACATGGTATGTCTGCCTTTCTCTCTGTGTGTGTGTGTGTGTGTGTGTGTGTGTGTGTGTGTGTGTGTGTGTGTGTGTGTGTGTGTGTGTGTGTGTGTGTGTGTGTGAGTATGTGCGTATGTGTCAGTGTGAGTAGTGGCCAGACAGTCAGTCACTCAGAGGGTGACCACCCCTTGCAGTGTGAAGCCACAGCCACTGAGAGACACGCTGAGAACAACTCACATACATAAACACACACACACCGTCACACACACACCGTCAACCCACCAGGGCCATGCCAACAGGCATCCTGTCTGCTGCCTGTGACATGGGCAAACATGCACACGCACAGGTACGCACACACGCGCACACACACACACACACACACACACACACACACAGAGACACACACACTCACACACAGACACACACACACAGACACACACCTTCACACACACACACACACACACACACACACACACACACGGCAATGGGTCGGGTGGTGACTGATCACATGATGGCCTCTCAGCTAGAATCCCTGGCTTCATACTTACTAATAATAATGTAATAATCTGTGTAACTCACTGCAGAGAGATCTGGCTTGTTTATTTCTGTACGAGGTTTATACAGAAAGGGTTGAGAAGCTCAGTCATTCATTAGATTTAAATTTAGCGACTATATGACATGATTGTTGTTCCTGCCTCTCAGAGACAGACTAAGGTGACAAAGAATGGTGCAATAAACAAACCACAAACCAGTTATCAGCAGCAGGTTAAGAACAATGGTGACTCAGAGAGGACTGGTAGCATTCATTCAAGCTAACCTGCATGCCAGAGTACTGTACAGTATGTACTGTAACGTATATAACAGCTCTGGTCAACACAGTGATGTACAGAGGGACATCTCTATACGAGCATGCATTACAGTATGCCTCCACTTACTAGTCGGGGAGAGGATGGCCAGCTTACAGCCGTGTCTGAAGCCTGGGTCCACCCCCATGATGACAGAACCTCTGACTGGACACACCAACAGGCGCTGGCGGAGCGAGCGCACAAACTGGGCTATTGACTCCTTCTCTGCTGCACTTGTCAGCTTAGTCCTAGAGAGAGAGGGAGAACAACAGGTAGAGACAAAGTGAGAGATATGAGAAGGGGGTGAAGAGAGAGAGAGAGAGAGAGAGAGAGAGAGAGAGAGAGAGAGAGAGAGGTAGAAGGGGGTTGTATAGTGTGGGAAACAAAGAAAGAAAGAAAGACAATGAATTAAGAGAGAAACAAAGAAAAGGAGAGCAAAATGCATCAATTATTTTGATAATCTATTAATTTAGTAATTACTGAAGCAATTAGTCAATTCAGATGAGCTCGATATTACAATCCCTAAGATTAATCAGCCCTTTCTTCCATCTATCTATCTCTCTATCTAGCTATCTATCTCATTGAGTATGTGGGCTCTGTCCAGTTTGTTTCAAGTTCTGTGTCCGGCCACAGCTTTAAAGGGCACCCGTGCGGGTGACCTGACGGAGCCGGATTTTTTAATTAGGGCAGATTCATTACCCTAATTGCCTGAGGCTGAGGCTATAGTTCAGTGATGATGTCATCAGTGATGATGTCATCAGTGACGATGTCATCAGTAATGATGTCATCAGTGATGATGGAGCCGGATTTTCTAATGATGTGATGTCATCAGTGACGATGTTATGTCGCTCTGAGGCTATATAAGATGTCAGTCAGTCTGAGGCAATATATAAGAAAGAATTTGTGGCTGAGCCATACCTGTACGTCCTGGTGAGGAATGGTAGAATGAGCCTTTTATAAGAGTCCTCCACTGCATTCTGGATTAGTTTATAAAGCTCTTCTCTGGCAAAAGTCTTAGGCCTCCACCTGCAATAGAATAGAATGGAATAGAAAAAAAGTATATTTTTTCATGGATAATTTCAACTGACAAATGGATGTTCTCAGTAGGTCTAACCTGACTTTCTTGAGTGAAACTAAATCACACAAAAAGACAAATAATATAAAACACCACTGAGGTGCATTATAATGGATCCTAAATAAATGATTATGGTTATCATATTTTCATCCAAAAGGAGCTGCTTGTTGCGTGTTATTTTATGTTAACAAATTAATTTCAAATAAACAAATACCACTCAGTCTTATAATTTCCCCTCGGGGATCAATACAGTTATTCTGATTCTGATTAAAATATTAAAATATAAAGTGCAATTTGTTGTATTCTCTTTCTTTCTTTTGACCTTTATGCATGCAGGGAAAGTGGACTGAACACACGTCATTTATCAGCAATGCCCTGCTTCACATTCACATTGACTTAATTTAATAAAAGGCATATTCTTCAAATAAGTGACACTGCTTGAGCTTACAAATTGAACAAAATTGTCAGTCACATTAAATTAAACAGCACATTATTATTAGTAGTAGTAGTAGTAGTAGTATAATTATTGTAATATACAAATATTCTGCTTTGAAAATGCACAAGCTATCAATATTTTTTAATTTATCAATTGTTTTATTTACAATTCAAAAGGATACTTGAGCGTGATAAAAGCATGAAGTGAAATTGTTCAGAGATTGTCTACATTATAACCCTCCAAATGACAATGAATATGCATGAGTTCAATAGCATCAACATTTTGGGGGACGTGTGTGTGTGTGTGTGTGTGTGTGTGCGTGCGTGTGTGTGTGTGTGAGAGCCTACTTGTCAGTGTGTGTGTGTGTGTGTGTGTGTGTGTGTGTGTGTGTGTGTGTGTTAGGGCATTCACCAACTAGTCGACTAGCATCCTACCGGACTGTATGTGGACAGCGGCCCAGACTAGGTTGCTAACGTTAATTTCGGAAAACCTCTCCTCGCGCCCCAAAGCAGGACTACACAGCCAGCAGGATAGCAGCATGGCAGACCTTCAAGTGTAAGTGGAGTTCGTTTTAACCATGCTTTATTAAATGACTAGCTGTCATTACTTAAGTAACGTTACCCATTTGTTTGTGAATAATGCACAGTTTTTTTAGCTGGGTTTCACACTTTTAATTTGAAGGCCGAAAAGGGAAATGGTGTGATAGTAAATTGAATTGACACTGGTCTGTCAATTCTATCATTTCACACGTACCGTTTCCCTTTTTCGACTTCAAATTAAAAGTGGAAAAACAACGAAACATTAGCGTGTGAAGCCTCGGCCTATCTGGATTATAAAAGTATAACGTTAGAGAAAACAGCCATCAGCCATGCCGTTTTATACTCATTTATTGCCAAATGCTTTGGGAATCAAGCTTGGTCAGAAAAGGTCTACTACATTAGCTAGTTATGCCTGCATCTCAATAGCCCTGCTGCCTGGTTGTATTTGAGACCTTTTGACATGAGTTGAGCGTTTTTATTGGGGGGAGAAGAAAACTCAGACTAGTCGACTACCTTTAGGGACGACTAGTCGACTAGTAAAATTCACTAGTCGTGAATGCCCTAGTGTGTGTGTGTGTGTGTGTGTGTGTGTGTGTATGTGTGTGTGTGTGTGTGTGTGTGTGTGTGTGTGTGTGTGAGAGAGCCTGCTTGTCAGTGTGTGTGTGTAAGGGTGTTTGTATGTTGTTGGTGTGTGTCTGACCTGTTGTTGATGCACCACCTAGTGAAGTCACTCTTCACCCTGTCGGGAATGTTCACCTTCACTGTCAGGATCTTCAGATTCTCCCCTCGGTTAATAGCCAGGGTCTGCACGCACACACACACACACACACACACACATTTGCCCTAGTTAATGAAACACAATGATAACCTGTATAGACAGCTCATACACACACACACACACGTGCTCACAGAGGAAAAAGACCCCCTGCCCACACACACTCAAGCCCTCCGTTAACATACATGTAAACCGCATACATGTTCTGAAAAGCATGCAAGTTATGCAAAACTCCAGATTCATGCAGTGGATTATTCTGTTGTTGTGACCAATTACTCAGTATCTGCTAAGGTTAACACATATGTAACATATTAATTGGATTGGGAATGATCATTTCTGTTAACTTATCATTGCCAAGATTTGAAATGCAGGGTGGCAGAGGAAGAGTAGGGTGGGCAGTCCCTGCCATCGTGCATTTCAGAAATTCGCATATGTGGTCGCTGAGCTATTGCGAATTCGTGTTTGTTGTTTTGAAAGTACCCGCCGTTTTGAAATTATTTCCCCGAGTGTGTTCACAGATCATGGTTCTGTGAAAACAAACCATCTGGCAGCATCAGGCTAACTAGTATCAGCCCAGATCTAAAACAATAGACCCTTCTCACGGGGGCCATTTTGTGTCGAAAAGGCAGGGTAAACACAGGTGCAAGTAAAACACTAATGAGGGTTTCCAACTTCCATGATTGGAATTTGGAAACCCTCATTACTGTTTTGCTTGCACCTGTGTTTACCCTGCCTTTTCGACACAAAATGGCCCTCGTGAAAAGGGTCTATTTGTAATTTATAACACATCAGTGCCCCATGAACACTAGCCTGGGTAAACCCATCCCCCACGTGACCTGCTCTCAGACCTGTTCTCAGTCACAGGTCACGTGGGGGCTGGGTTTACCTAGGCTACATGTACACCACAGGAGGGCGACTGTAGCACACAAGCTCAAGTTGGTGCACCTCTGAATTTACTGATACTTTGCATCTCGCATCCCGTTCACGATTCAACTCGCTACTTCCTGCTTACGGTCATTCTGACATCTCATTGGTGAAAACCTTGATATTGATTTGTGCTATTGTTAAACATACTGTCAAATTATATTTACTGTTTGTCAACTGTATGCAATGTTATTGACTTTGAAACTTGCTAGCATAAGATTAGCATTCTGGCTCTGAGCCAAAGTGTTCTGATATGAGCTGAGCAGCACACTAGATTGTCACACACACGCACGCACGAAGAAGTGAATGCCTAGGACGATGTCTTGTGGCCAGGCCTGCTGTGGTGTGTGCTCCTCCTCCCCCTCAGAGAAACTGTTACATGCTGTTACGCAAACAGGAAGTAAGTGTCTGACCTTTTCAGCGCGGAACCTTTAGCTTTAGCCACGGAACAGAACAGGGCCAAGAAACAAGACGTCAATCTGGAGCCCAAGCGGAAGAAGCAAGCTGACAAATGCCACCACGCACTGTGCCACCATCACTACTGCGACCGCAGGCCAACTCCCCCCCCCCCCCCCCCCCCCGGCCCCCCACACGTCATGCCATAACCGTTACCACTCCGCAACACTCTCCAATGTGCAACACACTACACACACACTATAACACACTAAAAACAAAAAACTAAATAAATATATAAAAACATAAAACACAGCTAATGGCAGGGTTTGATGCAAGATTGAATGCAGCGAGCTTGCCTGAATTATGAGGAGAATGAGATTTCTCTTCTTTTGGCATGTTTCTGCCCCAGGCTGCCTGCATTGACGGCGATGAGATTTCTCATCTGATCTTCATCAAAGCACTGAAGCACTTTGTGGCCTCTCTGAACATCTGGGAAACCATGTGAGTGACGTTCAGAAGAAATAAAGACAAAACAGCCTCGGTAAATCGGTGCTCTCGGGGGTCAAACTCCCACTGACAAAAACAAAAACGCTAATAAATCGAATATAACTACTCGTTATTTTTAAGTCACAGAGTGGCCATCAATCAAACTACTGTTAATTGGTTTTGTGCTGAATAAAAACCAAAACCTCTGATGCAGGCAAACAAGCTCCACCAACATGGAAAAGCACCTGAAAAGAACAGCCTAGGCTAGCCTGTGTATGGTGAATGAAAAAGCCAGAGTATTGTCCTGATCACCCTGATTCAGAGTAGGGCTGTGAATCTTCACTGGCCTCACGATTCCATTTGATTACGATTCATCTGTCAACGATTCGATTCGATTCCACGATGCATCTCAAAGTATTGCAGCTCCACGTATCACATCCTCAATTCTCTATATTATTACCGCACATGGCTACTTTTTCCTCAATTAATACAAGCAGTCAGATAAATATCAATTCCCTTTTTTACTTAGAAAGTGCTTTAAAATCTGAATGTCAACAGAAATTTAAACATAAACGATTCAACGATTCATCTGTCAACGATTCGATTCGATTCACACCTCCGCATCTCGATGCATCGATTATACGATTGATTTTGACACCCCTAATTCAGAGTGGATCACAGAACGGAGAACATACAGTATGGGTCTAGGTCCAGTGTGACAGGCTGCTCTTTACACAAACACAGTGGCTGCTCACAGAGAACTTGATATTGTTTCTCTCCAAAAACAAACACACGCAACATGGCGGCAGAGACACCCTGACGACCGTTCTGCAGGAACAATCAACTTGATCCAAAAGAAAAAGAAGCAAAGCATTTCAAATTGCAATTGTCTTGGATGTGTGTGTGTGTGTGTGGGGGGGGGGGGGGGTAGCTTCAAATTTGACAAAGACTTGCTTATTTGTTGATTATGTCAGCTGTAAATATCTAATATCATTGACAGAATAGAACAGAAGAAAGCAGAACAGAAGTAGACCAAACAAAAGTGCTGTTATAAAAAGTAATGTTATAAAAATGTCAAAATATTTTCAGATGAGCTATGGGAGGAGGGTCTGGAAAGAATAAAAGCATGTTCTATTAATGCTAGACTCCAACTCATTCAGTTTAAAGTCATACATCGGCCAGACCAAACTGAACAGAATCTTTCCTTCTGTCTCTGCGTTTGTTTGTGACAAATGTAAATCAGGGGACGGGACCTTGGGTCATCTATTCTGGTTTTGCCCTAAACTCAAAGATTTCTGGGAGCGTATTTTTCAGTTGTACAGTGAAATATACAGTACAGAATTTATTCCAGACGGTCTTGATGTGATACTGGGTTGCTCCGAGCACTCTTTGGCTCTTCCTCCAGCCTTACAACAAGCCCTCCTGTTCGGTATGGTCATAGCAAAAAGGGTTATTCTGAGAGAGTGGAAATCAGTTCCCCCTCCTTGTTTCAAGAAGTGGTTAAATGACATGGTGTCCTGTCTATACCTTGATGAAATTCGGTATACTTTGTCCAACACACACCCTAAGTTTCTCAGGATATGGGGACCTTTTATTGAACATGTTAAAAATGAGAGGAGTCAACCTGTGGCTTAACTGACTGCACTGTTTTGTACTGAAAGTTGAACCGCCAGGATTTAATTTAACCTGATCTTTCCTAACCCTTCTCTGGTCTTCCCTCGACCCTGCACGGATTTGGTTTGACGGACTCATCCTCTGATCCTCAACTCATCTGTGGACATTGTATTAATGGAGTGTATGGACTGATATGCATGAAGAGCACTTCTCTGTGAGATGGCAGTTGTTTTGTTTGGTTGTTGTTTTTAGTTGTGTTCCCTTTATCTTGTCCTCTGTCTGATTGTGTTTACCGTGTTAAATCAAAATGCTATAAATAAAATATGTAAAAAATATATATATTTTGGGGCCCGAATTACCGAGAAAGATATGGCAGACATGTCATGAGATATCATTGTTGTTCATATGAAAAACATGGAATGGGAGAATTATTCGTTGCATCAGTGCACCACAATTAATACCTAATTGATTTGATGAAATCCTTTGAAGACACAGACCTCTCTACTCCAGCCAGAACACACACACACACACACACACACACACACACACGCCACAGAATCTGACTGTTTGTGTAAGTGACAGCGCAAAACACGCCTGTCTTTCCCCACCTGCCCATCAAAAGCAGTGTTTAATTGATGAAGCAGTTCCATTTAGCCATGCTAACGCTAATGCTGATCTCCAGGCTAGCCTCTGACTACAGCGCTAAACTACCACTTGATCGTGCAAATCACATTAAAAAGAGACGTCTAATCTGTCCATTCAAACAAATCCACCGTGGCATTAACTCCAACAGCGTACCTAAGAGGTAATCTTTGAAGGCCTCAAATAAAATCTGACAGAATCAATTCAGAGCCTGGCCACTCAACTAGGTAGTATGTCAATCAGCTTATGCTTTAAGACAGACTGAATGTCAAAGATGTATATACGCAAAATGTACTTATAAAACAATACCATATAAAAGGAAATAAAGCCAGCTGAAATCTCCATCTGAGGTAGCATAGTAAACTGCAGCCAATATGATTGTTATCTCCACCAGTGCACTGATGCATAGATCTGGACTCTACTGAGCGCACTTTACTAGTTTTATGAATATGATTATTTCAAGTTACATAATTGTATAAAGGCTTATATTGGAAGAATTATTGTGTATATTTTATGCAAATCGTGTATTTGTTTCTCTAAATAAATCTAAACTAATGACCCCTTAATTCATCAAGTTTGATCCCATAATTTCTAAATGATCAAACTCTGATTTTATATATATATATATATATATATATATATATATATATACAGTATACACAGTATATATATATATATATATATATATATATATATATATATATATATATATATATATATTAAACACTTTGCACCATAGGATGCCATTTCACATCTACAGGTAAACTTGGTTGTTCAGTGACCCGTCTAACACAGCTTCCATCCTGTGCCTTTAACAAACCAGCAGAGCTGGGCCTTCACAAAACGTGCTAAAGCAAACGTGCTAAAGTCCGTGTGTGCTCCCACACATGCCTGCTGTCAAAACACATCTGGCACCTGCTCCCCCTTCCCGCTAACTTGACGGCTAGAAAAGGTTCATTTGAGCCGGAATCCGACAGCTAGCAGGGTCACACAGCACAGCACAGCACAGCAGCCTCTGGGTTAACTCTCTGTGACAAAAGAGAATCATCGAATTATGCGTACGCAGGAGAGGGGGGGGTAGAGGGGGTGGATTGGAGGGCTGATGTTAGAGAGAGAGAGACAGAGAGAGGGAGGGAGGGAGGGGAGGAACAGAGTGGAGGAGAGAGATAAGCTCTCTCTCTCTCTCTCTCTCTCTGTGGGCCCGGCAGCAGTAGCTGTCAAGGCGGGAGAGCGGCTGTCAATCAAAGCCTCCTAATCCAATGGCATGTGGGCAGGGGACATGTCACATATGTTAGGAGGAGAGAGAATGGGGGACTTGTGTTGTGTTGTGTGTGTGTAGTGTGTGTGTGTGTGTGTGTGTGTGTGTGTGTGTGTGTGTGTGTGTGTGTGTGTGTGTGTGTGTGTGTGTGTAGTGTAGTGTGTGTATGCATGCATCTGTGTGCATGTGTATGACTGCAGGGCAGAGCCTGGCTGACAGAGAGTGTGGGGTGGCAGAGAGGCAGCCAGCAGTGACAGAAGCTGTGATGACACATGATGAGGCGCGGGCCCGGGACCAACTTGTGAGTAAGCCACCAGTCACTGCAGGGACAGAGGGGGTCGAGCAGGAGGGAGGAGGAGGGGGGACAGACAAGGCTAACTGTGACTGACATGGTTAGCAGCATTCAGAAGTGTCACGCATGAAGCAGACAGAAGTGAACACAAACAGATGGTGTGCAGCACTAGTGCAGTGACCAGGACACATACCCTTACTCCAGCTTCCCACCTGTACGCTTGTGAGTACGCTTGTGAGTTAGAGCTGTCACTTTTTCCCAAAATAAAGTCAGAACGAACTTTAATTGCCCGCAAAATGTTCGAATATATTCTAAGTTAATTGGTTAATTAAAAATAATAATAATAATGTGCAGGCCAGGCCAAGCCAGGCCAGGCCAGGCATCGGCCCGACGTGCCCGATTATGCAGTCCGCGCCTGCCGGTTACATCGTATAAATATATATACCGTAATATAATATAAAATATTAAAGGAATATTTAAAAAAAATCCTCAGCTGTCCTCATGGTCCAGTCAGTCAGCTCCTCTCCGCTGCTGTGTTAGCTTGGACGCTCACAGTCACAACACTGCCTCACAAACTTGGCTGCATCCAACTCGAGAAAACTTTTCAGACCCTCCTGGAGACAATCTTTCTCAGAAGAGACGCGACAAATCTGGAGCCTTTTTCTGACATGGGATTAACATTACCAGCAAGCAGCAGTAAGCAGGCAATGACGATAGCTGGGTAAGTCCCGCTAGCATCGATGCTAAGTTAGAAAACAATGTTGTTTTTTTGTTGTTGTTTTTTAATTAAAAAATAATAATAATTCGAACAGGTCAATTACATTCAAACATGCCCCCCCTCCCCCACATTTGAAGTTAAATACGAATTTCGAATAAAAAGTGACAGCTCTATTGTGAGTACGCTTCAAGTGGTCAGATTCTTGACAAGAGTCATAGTGAATAATCTATTTGAACTCTACAGAACAATCTCCGGCACCATTACAAAAGTAAGCTCTAAGTGTAACAAGTGCTTTGGGTTTTTATATAATTAGTGTTTTGAAATGTCATTTTGAAATGACTGTGTAGGCAGCCAGAAGGTTTTGTGACTGACTGGGATATATTACCCGTCCCAATCCAGTGGAGCGGCTCGGGGAATGAAATAAGAAGTGCTCTTGACTGCTCCAGTGTTTGAAGTGCTCTTTAGCAAGGCACTGAAAGCCCAACTACTCCAGTACAGCTGTTCAATCAACAGCTGTTCAGTCAAAGTGTAACAGCCACCATCATCCTGCAACCTATCCCACACACGCCATCAGTCCAAGTATGTGAATGTGAAGTACTTTAAGTTTAATTTATACTTATTATAAAGTGTCGCTCAGCACATGGTCGCAGACGAAAAAGAAAGTGTCGCTCATGGTGTTGCATTTATACTTCAGAGGACGTTCGCCTCGGTTCAACGGTCACGTGACACTCGAACGCTATAAGCAGCTGCAGACAGCCAAGAGAAGAGAGGGAATGAAATGCACAGTGAAACCACCTCGGAGTCTAGATGTAACGTACTTGGCTGCAGCCGCATATAAACAGCACACAACCACACAACTCACCTCCTCTCTCTCTGGGAAATTGGTCACAACATTCTTTGTGATTTTCATGAAGTCATACATCAAGGACAGGCTGATAAAAATAGCGGGGACACGTTCATTAATTTCAATCGAGCGGAAACCAACGGGTGGACTCCAACCAAAACAAGGAAGCGTATGCCGTCTATATAGCCAATCAGACTTGCGCGATACTACTAGTCAGCGACACTAGACATTTCACCAGGTAGCAGACACTGCTCGCCGACACTTGAAAGTGTCGACTCAAGTCCTCATTTCTGTCGGCGACTGTTTCAAAAGTGTCGGCAGACGAAGCATAAATTGGGCTTTAGTGCTCAAGTTTACTTGGCTGGTCAAATAATAACTTAGGTATGTATGTATGTACGTACATATGGATGGATGGGTATATTAATAGATCTGGCATGGTACCTGATGGGGCTGGATACGATTGACATTGGCGGTGAAGTCAAAGTAGAGTTGGAACTTGTCGATGTCTTTGTTTTTGTTATGTGCGCCCCCTGGTGGTCTCCCTCCCTGGGGCGGCTTCTCTTGCTCCTTTTCCTTCAGGGCTGCTTTGGACACAGAGGACTGGAGAGTCACGAAGCTGTTCTCACACCTGAGACAGAGACAGAGAAAGAGATGGGGGGGGAAAAATCAGATTTCTATCGAGCTGCTAAACATGTAGCCTGCCGGTATTTTTGACAGAAATGCCAAGAGACAAAATGTACAGTATATACTATTCATTTATGGAGATGACTTCCACTGTGCAAAATGTCCAATAAAAGTTAGCATCATAAGAAAAAAGGAAGAAAAAAAAAGGTTGCATGTGGAGGTGTTCTTACAATGCTCTCACGTAGGTTAGGGTCTCAGGGTCTTTGGATATCATATCTGCCAAGATATGCTCCACACCTGTAGCCACCTCCTCCACTGACGACAGACCTGACACAGACACACACACGCCACACACACACACACACACACACTTAAAAATAGTATTTTCATGGACCTTTACTGCCCTCTAATGGTCCTCAAAAATCTACTGTAAGTCTTACAGACACAGTACATATGCTCTTACAGTGTAAGAGCATAATATATAATTTTGAACATTTTACAATTGTGTAGTTTTAATGTGTAATACTAATGTGTGTCTGACTGTACAAGTAATATCTTAAATTGTTTTTTATTCTGCCTATGATAAAAACTGATATCAGTATTTTTCACAAATGTGATCAATTAGCCTATGTACGGTAATCAATTCAGTCTGCCACAAGAAAAGGTCAACGGGTCCAGGTCAGCATTTTTTATTTTATTTTTTTCCCCTACCCGTCTAGGCATAAATATTTAGTGTACAAATCATTGGCAGGATTGATACTAAATCCATAGATCTACTGTGTGTCTGTGCGTGTGCGTCTGTGTGTGTGTGTGTGTGTGTGTGTGTGTGTGCGTGCGTGCGTGCATGTGTTCGTGCATCACTCCGTGCGTGTCTGTGTGTCTTACCTTCAGTACCAGGTTTAACCCATGCCCTTAAATCCAGGGTGTGTGGTGCGTCCATCAGTGCTAAGGCAGCTCCCTCCAGGCCCAGCGCCTTGGCTCTGCGTGCCTTCGTCAGCTTACTGCCCTTCTTATAGGGAGAATACTACAGACAAGTACAGAGGATATGGATTGTTATCAATCTTACTGCCCTTCTTATAGGGAGAATACTACAGAGGATATGGACTGTTATCAATCTTACTGCCCTTCTTATAGGGAGAATACTACAGAGGATATGGATTGTTGTTATCGATCTGAAAATAAGCCACAAACTATTTGGTATGCACTGGCTGTGGTATCAAATTGAGCTCACACAGTGCATAACTTTTATAACAGTTGTCGTTTCAAAACGACTGTCATAATGCAATTACATAAGGGTGACGGGTGGAAAATGAGATTTTGCTCAGATTGCATGTTCATGCCAATATGATTTTGATTCAATTCGGGGGTCTGCGATCGATATGAGATGATATATGGCCATTTAACACAATCAGCTACAAAATGTAATACTTCATCAAATGGTAATTACGACTTTTTAATACTTTTTACGGGTCTTAATTTTCCCTAAATTTTAATAGTTTTCCAAGACCCCGCGGACACCCTGATAAAATCCTTAGAATGATCTCAAAAGATCACGGTAAAAAGACACGTGTAACTGCAGCGTGAAAATGTGAATCTGACCACATGATCGAGTTCATCAGCAGACCGACAGCTCCTCAGGTTCTGTTCCAGCTCCTCCGTCAGAATCCCGTCTTTATTCAAAGTCTGGATCACAGACTGGGTCTTCTTGGCCAGAGAGCTGCAAACATGCAAACACACGCACCATAACATAACATTATACACACATACACAAACAAAATGACAAACGGATTAGAAAACATTTATCACACACACGCATGCACGTGTGTGTGTGTGCGTTTCTGTAGCTACAAATTACAGATGTCCCTAAACGCCTCACAGTGTCTGCCTATCAGTAGACGCTACAATTTACCGATGTTTCTTTGTGGGAGTGGCAGAAATCTCTCACTACTGTTGATGTCCAGCGTGATGACGGAGACACTGGACTGGGAAACAAGTTTTAAATGAGGAAATCTACAACTTTCTTTTAACACATTCACTGCCACCAGTTTTTTTTTTTACTGTAGGTAGCTTCTGCCAAGGTTTTTTTTTTAGGATTCTGGCTCATCTTTCAAGAGCCGAGGATTATTTTCTGCTAGTATTTTGTGAACACAAAATATCTCAAAAGAACTAATAGAATGTGTGCTTTCTCTGTCTAAAAGAGTTAGTTTGTAGAGTTAGTAGTTATGTAGGCATTAGCAGTTGAATACAGCATGGTTTCAGCGTCTGAAAATTTAAGCTGAGATAAATGGCTTTTTGTGAAATTCGATAGAACAGTCACTTTAACCATTTATTTTTGGCATCAGTAAGACGTCAGACATCTAAACAATAGTTTTGAACAGTAATTTCCTCCATAACAGCAGGAAACCCCCCTCTCCTTCAAACTCCTCCCTCCGTGTGTGTTCTCCTCCTCCCTCCGTGGCTGCAGCGGGTGTGTGACAAGCGAGTTGTCTGCTGTCTGTGCTGCCTGGCTGCCCCTCGTCGGGCGAGTCTGGATGGGCTCGCTCGTTTCTTGGGGTTTCGGTTGAGAGCTTTGATGAAGCTTTTGCGATTCTGGTCTTATTTATGCTGCGTGTTTCAAAGTGTGTTGCACCCATAATCTATTATGCAAATTTGCAATCCCCCACCGCCAGCTCCCAGCGCAAAAGCGAAAGCGTTTTCGCCAATCCATTTTCATGAGAATGGCTTCCTCACGCGGCTGTTTTTTCTTGGCTTTCTCTCATCTGGAGAGCACTGTCGCCACTTAGTGGGTCGGTAAAATAGATTATACACATTCAATACCTCCATATTTTTATAGGAGATGTAAAAGGGGTTGATCGACGTCCCACCGTCAAAAAAAAAAAAAAAAAAAATTTTGACGAGATATCTCGTCCACGGCAGTCAACCGTTGGTTTCTGCTTGACGAGATATCTCGTCCACGGCAGTGAACGTGTTAAGGGCATAATGGCCAGTTCAAAACAGGGCATGCCAAACTGGCCTTGGGGATAGTTAATTGTAGACCGGGCATTACTATACGGCCACACTACGGGACATCCACGGCACTGTCCTTTCGGCCTTCATATAATTCCTGCCCTGCAATACTGCTCCATGATTCATAGGCCGCTACCACCATCTAGTGGCCAACCAGTAGACTTCACTGATGTGCCTCTGGGTGTGTGGATGTGAGTGATGGTGTGATTTTAAAAGCTTGGATCACGTTTATTTTTGTTCTGTAGTTTTAGAGCAAGATTTTACTTAGCAAACATCAAAAGTAAAAGAGTCTCACCCACACGAACACATACAGTCTGGCCTACCGTATCTCCTCGTAGACAAGCTGGACATCTCGGACAGCGTCGGCATCCATGTGGTTGATCAGATCTTTGCGGTAGCGCACTATGAAAGGCACCGTGTTCTCCTCACGCAGCAGCTGGACGATGTTCACACACACCCATCGCTCCATGCATGTCAGGGTGGACAATAGCTGAGGGGAGAGACACACAAACACGCAGACAGGTAAGTATGCAGTCAGACATTGCCATATTATCATAATCAATTGACTGCTCAACACACAAACAGAAAAATACTACCTCACACATCACAGAATGTGAGTATGAGTGAGCACAGGTTTACGTGGCAGAGGTAACTTGCAACGTACCCATAATCACACATGCCATTGCCATTACTGTATACCTCTATCAGGTCCCAGTTCATGTTGAGTTCATTCCTCAGATCTTGCGCTTTTGACCGTCGTAATGCAGTCGGTTGGCCCTGGGGGGCTCCACTGGTCTTTTGCTTCTTAAGACATGGCTCGTAAAACGTGTAGTCCTCCTCCGGTTCCTCTTTCTTCATTCCCAGCGCTGATGCAGATGACCCCTCATCCGCCCATCTGTCCTCTGACACGATAAATGACACCCTCTACAAGAGAAAGAGAGAGAGAAAGCAAGAGACAGAAAGAGAAGAAAAAATGTATAAGTAATATTTGATGCCACTTAAAAAATTATATGGCAGTATAGACAATTTAATTATTGCCAACTCTACCTAATCTTTAACCTTTATTTATTCAGGGGAGTTTCTCTCTTTTTCAGGAGCGCCCTGTTCCCACACACATTCATACCTGGAAGCTGGCCAGTACAACCACAGTCTGATCTGCTGGCTGAGCAGCTCCAGCGGTTGGGGTTAAGGGCCTTACTCAAGGGCACCTCAGTGATGGTAATGAGGCCGGGGCCCTATATATATATATATATATATATATATATATATATATATATATATATATATATATATATATATAACATAAAAACAGTCTCTACAGGAACAAGTCCATATGAAGTTGACCGCAACACTCCAGAAGAACAGGGTGACCAAAGTTATATCAAAAGATCATATTTATTTTAGCAGAACAACGCGTTTCGCAGGCTTGCTGCTTCATCAGGTTCATAGGCGAATATGAACCTGATGAAGCAGCAAGCCTGCGAAACGCGTTGTTCTGCTAAAATAAATATGATCTTTTGATATAACTTTGGTCACCCTGTTCTTCTGGAGTGTTGCGGTCAACTTCATATGGACTTGTTCCTGTAGAGACTGTTTTTATGTTATTTTGATCCTGCTTGCTGTGACCAGCACCTCCCTGCTTGGATTGTGCACGAGTAGCCTACTTTTCCCTTGATATATATATATATATATATATATACACACACACACACACATATATATAGTATAAGGCTGTCAGTCTCACCTCCTCCTTCGTTCTGATACTGGGCTCACCCTCTCCTGCCTTCTGTGCCTCCTCATCCTTTTTGCCCTCATCCATGTTTTTCCTCTTTGTTCCAGCCATCACAGACGCTCCGGGATCCTTAGGAGTTTTAGTGGCGCGAGGCTTACGCTCTGCAGCAGGTTTTCGTGGTGCCCTAGGTTTAGGTTCTTTGGGCACTTTGGGTGGTTTAGGTTCTTTGGGTACTTTGGGTGGTTTAGGTTCTTTGGGCACTTTGGGTGCTTTTGGCTCCTTAGGTTTAGCAGGTCTCTTGGCAACTGCTTTCTTCTCCCCAGCTGCAGCGGCTGTGCTGGTCTGGCTGGGGGCCTTGGACTTTGGGACTGGCGGTCTCCATTCCTCATGATCCTCATCACTGCTCACAGTCTGGGAAAAGGACCTGATGAATAGAATAGAATAGAATTGAAATCAACATCACACGATGTCAAGATGTGTTATTAGAATAGAATAGAATAGAATAGAATAGAATAGAATAGAATAGAATAGAATAGGGGTGGGCGAAGACAATGAATGACTGAAGGAATGTATAATTTACTAAATACTCACTGGTCTGTGTCTACGTCATCTTCATGCTCTACTTCCTTGCTGACCTCCTTTGCTGCTCGGGGTCTCCTGCTCATCTGTTAGAAAATATACATCAGTAAATGCCAGACCACACAATGTCCTTTGGGTACACTTCCATACATTGACTGATGGAAGCGTAACATAGCTACCAAACGTAGCCAGCAGCAGATAACCGTTAGCTACCAAACGTTCACGTTAGCCAGCACCAGAGCCGTATAATAGAAGAGTTCCATTCATCCTCCATTCATCTCCATTCACTCCAATGGACCATTTTTTTTCCAGGAAGTAAGGTCCTGGAACTCTTGAGTAAAAAAAAGCAGCACTGTCGAGTTGCAGCAAAATAGACCGTTTGTGTTGTACTCTGAAAGGGTTTTTCATCCCTTGAATCAAATTGTACATTATCAGCTTTATTTTAGCATGCAAAAGTAGCGCGAGACACATTCCTGGCTGTTCTTTGGCTAATGAGTCTCGCATTTTGGTCCTCCGCTGACGCCACTCTCTCTCTAGAAGACACTAGCCAGCACCAGATAACCGTTTAGAGCAAGCAGGGCATCTTGTATGTGCTCATTTTAGCAGCAAGAGAGGATAAACAGAAGCAGAATAATTTAACTGAACGCTACGTTATGCTAGCTGCCATTTCAAATTTGGCGCTCCGAGATAGCTAATAAGCTAACGCTATGGCGATTCATTTTGGGACACTTTTACCAAATGGCAGCAAGAGAGGCGACCTTAGAAGTAGTTGTACCTTATTGTGTCACGCTGAAAATCTTCACTTTGTTTATGGGTATGCCGTTGTGACTCGTACTACCTGCGGTCAAATAGCAAGCTAGCTCAGCATCACCCGAGCTCGAGCGTCACTCCAGCTGACTGTGCTTCCTGCAACACTGGTTGGGTTCGACCAATCACAGCAGCCCAGTCTTAAAGGGCCAGAGCAAAAACACACGCACGCCAAAATGTTCTTCTTCTTCTGTTTGGTTTTACGGCGGTCGGCACCCACAATGTTGCATTACCGCCTCCTTCTGGACTAATCCATCCAATGTTCCCCTATTAATCCATTACAGTCTTGTTATCAGTCCAGTTTCTCTCAAAAAACTGACAACTAGTTTCTTCCCCTCCACTACTCCCACACATCCCATTATACCCTTCACACTGGCCTCTATTTGTCTATTTGTCCCTGCATTCCAGACATCATTAGTCACCCGCCAGCCCTCTCAGCAGCTGTTGTTTGAAGCTTGCATCGTCTCATTGCCATTGCTACAACCTTATCCAAAAGAGCTCTTTTAAGAGTTGTACTGAGGGGCAACGGGTAACTCACCCAACTGATCTCTCGTTTACTCCTCACACTGGATTCTATATATCATGGTAGCACCTCACTACGATGTTGTAATGTTGATATGTGTATGCTTTTTCTTTCTTTTCCTTTCCTGTGACTGAGCTTGTGTGTCTTTGTTTTTGTTTTTTGTGTTGTTCTTGTGTGTCTTTATTTCATATAAAAAATTAAAAATAAAATATATTTAAAAAAAAAGAGTTGTACTGTACAATTTTCTCTTGTGCTTCTGCACTCTTGTCCTGATATACTTAAAATAAATATCTGTCACTATAATAAACCAAGAAGACAGTTGCCATTATTTTTCATCACCTTTCAGACCCGGAACCAAAGGTGAGATTTGGTCTCTTTTCCAGGAAACAAAATATAAAGTAGTAAGGACATCGAGAATTGTGGGATTCATTTTTGTTTCAGATTACAGTAATAGCTATTTAAAAAAAATACAAGTAATTGGACAGCATATATGCATCCTCTCCTATAGGCTGCTTGCATCCCTTGGTCATTATTCAAAATTTGAATAATTCATCATTTAATGATACAGTAGAAGGGGAGGGATACCACAAGATGTCATAAGCCTTTTTTCATATGAATTTAAGGACATTCAGTATCTAAGGGACATACTTGTTTAGAAACACGGTGTATCATGTTAACTTCCCTCTTTGCTGGAAGTTGAAAAGAGGATGCATCCCCCATGTAGCCTAGTTGCCTATTCACTTTCTAATGAGAGATTTTAGTGGATTTTAGTGAGGGAAACAATAGGAAGTGTGAGTGAAAATAATAATTGCCATCCCCCCAACTAGTAGCCAAAAAGTGAACTCCTTGTATGTTGCTAATGCTGGTCAAACCACAAGTCAAATGGCTAATAATCCTATAACTAGCCCTAATAGATCCCCGAGGCCGAGTTGAACAAATTAAAGATTTCATTAATTTATTCTCACATTCTCACACTCTTTCCCACATCAAGCCTATTCACCTTATGTAGCCCAACTTACTTTACCCAGTTGTGTTATGACTTCCTGTTCAAAACACCGTCTGTTTTACCTGGTCACTAGTAGCTACTGTACTGTCACAGGAAGTGTAAACACAATAGGAAGTAACTGGCTGACCCCTGTGTTGGAACATAAGGTGAATATGACAGAATTTTAATTCTGCCTCATTCAGTCTGGATTTGCTGTGTTATTGAGACTAAAGATATCGGACAATGCGGCAGGCAACTGTTTTGACACAGATACTCTCTCACTCCTCTCCCAACTTTTTCCGCCTGTCTGCTCTCACTTCTCTAATTCATCCGTTGGGTTCTGAATTCTCACAAACAAAAAAAACACATACGCACGCATACAGTGGATGTGGTGGTAATACCTTCCTGGCAAGGACGAGGCCTTCAGTTCTCTGATCAGTTCATTTTTTGATGGCCACACCTAATAGAGTTATATTGTCATCTGCAGTCTCATCATGTGCAGAGGAAAGACTATAATAGTAAAATGTAGATCACCTAAAACTGTAAACCTGAATCAAGGAAGCCTTGATTCAGGTTTAAATCTCACCTTAAGGTCTCCATCTGTTAATGTCTTACTTCTCTTTTATGTTGGCAGCATCATTTGGCTTTAGCACCATTTTGCATTAATATGTTTTGCTCTAGCTGCATCTTCAAGAATAGGTCACAGCTAAAAGAATTCAATCAGGTCTTGTCATCTATACCAGACTAGTCTTGACCCACCAAAGAACACCACCACCACCACTACAACAGCAACTTTCAGTTCAACATCAAAAACTAATACTTATGTACAGACTAGTACTTTACATGCTGCTACTGAATAAAATCTGTATTTGATGTCTAGGTTTGTTAAAACTAAACCAATCTACCAGCTGTCAGTGTCATATCCTGACTTTTTGAAAAAGGGAGAGGAAAGGGAGGATGGGGATAGGGACATCCTAGGGATCTATCCATAGGGGTGGGGGCATCCTATCCCTGACTTATTTAATCACCACAAAATATGTTAATACTTAGAATAGAATGTAATAGAACATCATTTATCTTACCTTACTTATCATATAAAGTCTAATGTTTTTCAAAATTGATCATGCACGCGTGCCTGCGTGCGTGCCAACATTATAGGGAACAGCAAAGTTTCAACTGAGTGGGAATGGCCTTTCATAACAGGCCGTTCATTGAACATAATTTTCTTACACAATAGACCTACAAAATGTCTGTGTGCCAGGCCCACATTTTACAGTCCATATATGTGTATGGAAATATGGAATTATCATTCAGCGTGTGTTGATTATTGCTATAGTTTGATTTTTCTTTTTGTCTGGATGCACAACAGACGAACCAGACGAACCCCCCCCCCCCCAGCTCCTGTTCATTTCCTATCAATTACTCTAGGTGACTTTCAATATAACGAAAAACAAAGCTGTAATTTTTGTAATTTTAACTCTTTTAATCAACTATATATACAGTATGTATATACATTATATATATATATATATATATATATAGATAGATAGATATATAGATATATAGATATATAGATATATATATATATATATATATATATTTTTTTTTACTTTAAACATGTCAACTATTGATACTTTCATGAAGCAGAGAAAAAAGGCTGCAGTTTAACCAAAAAAATAATCTCTATATATCTATCTATATATATCTATCTATATATATATATATATATATATATATAGATAGACATATAGATATATAGATATATAGATATATATATAGATAGATAGATAGATAGATATATATATATATATATATATATATATATATATATATATATTTTTTTTTTACTTTAAACATGTCAACTATTGATACTTTCATGAAGCAGAGAAAAAAGGCTGCAGTTTAACCAAAAAAATTATCAGTGAAAGAGCTTTTTACAGTGAAATTATTGTTTATTTTTCAACATTATCCTATATAGATATCTAAAGGAGTAAACACAATCCAAACTGATGACTGCTGAAAAAAAAATGTGAGTGAATGTTTGATTGGTCGGTGTCATCAGTTACCCTGGGCAGACTTTGCACTTGTTCAGCAGTCATGCTGAACTTATAGTGTTTTGTGTTTTAAGTCTCTTTATTGAAGGAAGCAGCACTTACAACACATTGAGACAAAAACAGAAAACATTTAGGCATCATAATGAAATGTGGATAACATACATATAACGGGTATAAGAAACTATGCTGAACTTGTGTAAAGTCTGCCTCTGGCAACTGATGATGCCAACCAATCAGAAATTTAGTTGGAGGGAAAAACAGACTGCTGTGGGATTCCCCGCCTGTCCCTTTCAGTTCCTTCTCTCTCTCACATAAAAGTCACAGACTCTCAGCTAGTCAGTCATTTTGATACAGTCAAGTAGTTGGCTACCTGAACAAAGGTAATGTGTGTGTGTGTGTGTGTGTGTGTGTGTGTGTGTGTGTGTGTGTGTGTGTGTGTGTGTGTGTGTGTGTGTGTGTGTGTATGTGTGTGTGTGTGTGTGTGTGTGTGTGTGTGTGTGTGTGTGTGTGTGTGTGTGTGTGTGTGTGTGTTGTGTGTAAGTGGCCTATATCTTTAGATCACATGTGTCTATCTAATAATGTATTTTTATTTTGCTGTGTTTCTAGGTGTGAGTGAATATGTCGGACCCCCAGCAAACCCAAACCGAGCCTCTACTCAGAGCCCCCAGCCAGCAGGCAGTATATGGGGGGTAAGGAGTGTGTGTGTGTGTGTGTGTGTGTGTGTGTGTGTGTGTGTGTGTGTGTGTGTGTGTGTGTGCGTGCGTGTGTGTGTAACATTGACTGACCCCTTTCAGAAGTTTAACTGAACTGTTCACTGAAAGCCTATAGATTACGTTCATAGCATTTTGTATTATGAAGTTTGTTTTGCTTTCATTAGAGTGAACATCGTTTCAAAAGGGAAATAGCCATGTTGGAATATTAAAAAAGGATATCGACGTCTGAGATCCAGAATTTAGCAGCGGCCTTTTACAGCATCTCCATGATTCTCAGTCAATATTGTAGTAATAATGTGAACATCCAGTGAAGTTGGGAGGACTGTTCGTTTTAACTGCTGGGCGTAATCAAAAGGTGAACTTGTTGTGATCAAACAGGGTAACGGAGGACATTATGCTTATGATAGCCACATGTGGAAAAGTCAGAGAAAACCTTGAAAGCTGTCTGCTTTCACCTGTTGACTTCACATTATTTGTGACGTACAAATTGTGGCTGCGTTTCCACTTCTTTTCACTGTATTGAATTGAACAGAGAAGTATCAACTCTCCACCCCTCCCTTACCTTGTCCGCCCCCCCCCCCTCTCTCCTTCCCTCGTCAGCCCCTCCTTCTCTCAACTTGGCATTTAGTCACCATGGCCTCTAAGTGCCAGATATCATCAGATGTTGTTATGGTCTTTCTGATGATGATGACGTCATTCCACATTAAAATCTAAAGACTTGTATTTTCTTGCCTTTCCTCCGTGTCTCACTTTCTCTTTCACTCTATTTTGATCTCTCCTTCCCCATTCCATTTCTCTCTTCTCTCTTCACTTCTCTCCTTCTTCGGCTCCTTCTCTTTTTTCTCCTTCCCCTATCCGCCCCCTTCGCCCCGCCTTCTGCCTCTCCCTTTCCCTGCGTCCCCAGGCGCAGCTCCACCCGGGCCTACAAGGTGGCAGGCTTCACCCTGCTGGCCTGTCTGCTGATCGCGGGCCAGGCTCTGACGGCCTACTTCGTCCTCAGCCAGAGGAGCGACATCCGAGACCTGAAGGAACAGGGCAGCAAGATGAAGAATGAGATGGGGGCAGGAAGACCAGGTGAGGAGGAGGCAACTTTCACTTACACTTTAGGCATTTAGCAGGCCATCCAATTGCAAACGAACCTGATGCTGCCAGCTGGTTTGTTACGCAGAGCCATCTGGGACCTCGTTTTTTGGAAACTGTTTTGAAAAGGCGGGCGCGTAAAAAAAAAAAAACCCTAGGCAGGTGATTGGATGAACCATCTGTCTATCACGTCTATCAGGGGGCTTGCCGTCGGCTGTCGTCACACCTAAATCCCGCCCATATAGCTGCCTCTGGACGCTGATTGGTCCGACACACAGCTTGGACGGAGTTGAACCAATAGCTTGGAGCACGATCAAGACCGTCACCTGCAATATTGTTGTCTCATAAACAAAGCAGGCTAATGATAAATCAATGCTGGGGACCAAAATAAAAGCAAAGCCATTGTTTTCACATATATTTCTTATATATATATATTTCTTAATTTCTTTTTACACCCAAAGCTAAAAAGGTGGTAGGCCTACTTTTGATAGGTTAGACAATTGATCTTTGAATTTGACCTTTGACCCCCCCCCACTCTTCATTTTCTCTCTGTTTCTCTCTAGCTTCTGTCCCCATGATGATGCATATGCCCATGAACATCATGCCCAAACTGATGGATTTTGACGAGGTAAAGTAAACAGACCATCACCAGCATTTTATAAACCATGTATCCATGACCTGTAGGCTCCCCAGAAAATAATAATAATAATAATAATAATAATAAATAATAATAATAATAATAATATGGGTGGACAGTATGATATACTACAAGAAATCCTGCCTTAAAACATTGAGCTTTGAATTTTACCTGATTTCTCTGTAACCCAGTTCATGTTGTGGTCTTCATCTTATTCTGAGTTCTCTGTTTATTTGTATTTCAGGAGGCATCCACAGGGGCCACGGTGGGCCACGGAGGTATGTATGTGAATATACACCTGTATGTATCTTGAGAGCTACCTAGTGAACACATTAGAGAAAGTATGTCATTAGATTCTCCTCTTTTCCTCCCATGTCCCCTCCAAAGTTCAAAAAGGTAACTCTCCTCTGCTCTCAGACCCTGCTCAGGCCACCCTGCAGTCCCAGTGCCAGCTGGAGGCTAACGGTCTGAAGCCTGTGAAGCTGCCAAACTTCCGCCCGGACTGTGATGAGGACGGCCTCTACCGCCCCCAGCAGTGCTGGCAAGGAAACTGCTGGTGTGTGGCCAGAGTCAGCGGGAAGCAGATCCCCAGATCTCTGCGTAACCCAGGACCAGCTCCCTGTGGTATTAACACCTTCTCCACTGGTGAGGAACCTTAAAGTCAGACTGAAACAAGATTCTGATCACCAATAGTGGCATTTTATGTTTGAAATGTGCTATATAAATAAAGTTTATTATTATTATTATCATGTGTAGATCAGGGGCCGATTTTATGACTTATTTAAAATTCATAGGCATTTTATGATTCTATATTGTTCTATTAAGCTATGTGTTTTTTTTTAATCTCTTAACAAAATTGACCGGTTTCAGGACTTAAAATGAGACCCAACACAACTTGTTGCTGGAAATCATTAGCAATATGTTACAATGAGCTACAAACCTGAGTAGCAGTATATTTAAATTAGCCTGGATCTGAAGCTGAGGGAAGACACATTTATTTATACATGTATGAACAATGAGTTTGGGTGCAGCCTGAGAAGATGAAAGAAGCGCTGGTTTAAACAGTGAAACATTGTGTCTTTGCGTCTGCAGGAGGTCTGAGCAGAGTGATGGCCCTGCCTGACATGCTGCAGGAACGTGGTGAGTAGACCTACACTCACAGCTCTTTTCACTCTTGCTTGTTTGTGTGCATTTATAGCAGAATATCTATGGGCAGTATGACTGTGTGCCTCTCTCAGGGCTGCTTTCATTTCACTTTCAATTCAGAAAGTGAATCATCCATCATCTACTGTACGTGTCTTCTGTTTCTTAGAGGAGTAATTCAAGCTGAAAGAATTTCATCCACGAGACCAGTGATGCTTTTCAACCTGCCTTCGTGGAAATATACCGCTTGATCAACGCATAACCAGCATCAGCAGCTGAAAGAATCTCGTCCAAGAGACCAGCGATGCTTCAACTTCCATTCGTGGAGAATGGCAATATCATCTACCGCTTTGTCAACTTATAATCAGCATTAGCATAATTTAGGTTCTACTTTCTCAAACAGTTTTTTTTTTTATTACAACTGATACTCTGATTACTGATTGTAATCATATATATATTATGAAGTCATTGTAACTTCCCTCTTCAGGGCCCTGAGTGATGTAATACTGCTTCATTGTAGGCATAAGCCACCTTTCAGAAGACTTCCTTATGGCATTATGGCTGGAAAAGGGATTTAAAAATATTTGTTTTCATTCATTCAAAAGATTATTATATGCCAATTGTGTCCCAAGTTGGGCAGTTGGGGGGGGGGGGGGGGTGAGGGCAATAGATTTTAGGCAAATTGTACATGAAAACAAGATGTCCACCACCACCCATCTAGTTAATTTTCAATACATTATTCATTCAATGATGAAAAGGATGGTCACCTTGGTCAACTTTAGTAAAGGTAAGGTGGGATGAGATTCTGCTATAGAAAGCATTGATACAACCTGACGTAATAATAAGTGGGAACATAGCATAGACCTCAAGAGGGCACAAACACTTGCTAACTGTATTTGGCCATTTCATTTTAACATCAAATAAATCTGTTAAGGACAATGCTGGTTTCAATGGTTTTCATTTAATTATATTGGATTTAAGAACACATGAGATGAATGCTGTTGCAAATAATCCTGCAACACAACCACAATGAACGGATGGACAGAATGGGTAGATTTTAGTCGATGTACCATGAATTGAATTGTCATTGTAAACACCACAGAATATCAAAGTATTCAGTTCAAAAGAAAGACATTGTCTATGGCGATTATCAGGCTATTAAGAAAACAAAAGCAGAAACATGATCGACAAATGGATAAACACAAACGCATGCAGTAAAAAAAATAAAGCGATACAATAATTGTCAATTGGCAAATGTTACCAACTGAGTTCCAATTACTGAACAATATCCATCGTTTAAATACAGTACAGTTTAAAACTCACAGTACACTTTGAAAATGAGACGAGTACAAACTCAAACGTCTTTTTCTAGTGTGCCTGTTCCTTGATTGACTGTGCGCATCAGCATTGACATCAGTGTCGATGGCAGCAACTTTTTTGTCACTTGAATTCAGAATTTATATGACCTTTGATTTGATGATTGATTTGCATGATTTCAAAAACGTATGTCCATAAATAAATAAATCTCTATTTTTGGAGAAACAAGACAGAGGCTACTGCAGTAGGCCTATTCCCTTATCTCTCAATCATGGATTCAGATTAGGATGGTACATTTAAAGCCGTCCATTCCCGCGTTCCGTGCAAAATCTCAATACAACACATAAGTGCACTGTACACCCTGATAATATCCTCATCATCATATCATAATACACAAGTCGTTAAAAATAAACTGTTCAATTCTTCATTCAACTTCAATAGAGTGAACAAAACCTAATATTTCACTGACTGAAATTTGATTTAAAAGGGGGGGGGGATCTTTGTCATCTCTGCACTTTTTTGCATTATGTGTTCAGACTAGTCTCAAGCAGCAGCATTGTTTATACTCATAAAGGTCACTTTAAAGTCTGCCAAGAAATCTCCATGCAGAAACCCACACGACTATCATCTTAACTACCGAAACCTCTCCAAACGTCAGAGGAAACTCTAGTAACCTACACATTCAATACTTTAAATAAACAAACCCATGATATAGACACTACAGTTTAAGCATTGTTTTCTAACTGAAAAATGGCACCAATCAACAGGATATGAGATGAATTAATAACAACAATGAAAAACAACAAACACTACCGCTCCCTAGGGAGGTGTTCCAGGCACGTCCAGCTGAGAGGAGACCACGGCTAGGTGGAGATATTATACTGTATCTCCACGCTGGCCTGGGAACGCCTCGGGATCCTGCAGTCAGAGCTGGTTAATGTGGCCAAGGAAAGCGAAGTTTGGGGTCCCCTAGTGGAACTACTACCTCCGCGACCCAATCCCGGATAAGCGGTTGGAGATGATAATGATGATGATGAACAAAAACTAACGACAAAATTACTGTTGAAAGTTACCATTGAAAGTAACCAGCTATCATTCCTAAAATACGTACAAGCATATAACGAATTTCCAGCATATAAAATAGAAAGCCAAATCCCATCAGGACAGGCTATTGCACATAGCAAGAGATGATGACGGCACCCTGGGCAGCCTTAAAATATATATATATTTTTTTACATAAAATCTTTGCCCACACACATCCGTTACATTAAATCTCCCAAGAAGTGCAATTAAAACTACGGTTTTAAAGTAGTATTTCAACTTTGGTGTCTATTTGAGCATGAGCAGTCAACCTCTCACATTAGCTACTGTGAGGATCCACTGTCGCGTCACGTGTGTTCCCTAACTTTCCATACGAGTAACTGCAAATGACTTCAACAGTTGTGATTTAGGACACATCGCGAAATATTACCTGAATTCCTGAATTACATGAACTTGTTTGTACAATGTGTTAGAAGTATAATTTTTAGACTAGTAAAAATGAAAGAGGAAAAAAAAGTGATGACTACAGATTTCAGATAAGCTCATTTTACCGGGTGACTTCCCAGAAACTTCTAGAGAAATTTGAACTAAAACTGAAAATGGCTGTGCCTGCAAAGACAAGCCAACCACATCCTCAAAAATATGCTACAGTGGACTACGATTACCAGTTGAGCAGAACTGTGCAAATTAGTGAAATTCTTATTTTTTACAAAAACGGTTTAGCCAAACGTCATTTATCAATATCGTTGTGTTTGTGAAAATACTTGTAGCCTATAATAGTTCAGTATTTCCAATTGTGCATGCATGTTAATATTTTCAATCTTTTTGTGTGTGTATTTCATTTACTCGTTCAAACATTTTCCATAGGCCTTTTCGGACCAGATGAATGTTTTCATTATTTATTTATTTATTGTCTCCGCACAACAGGAACTGTGAACGATCGTAGTTCTTAGAACGCCATTTTGAGGGACTTTTTTTAGTTCCCACTTCAGGGTACTTTCCCAGGAAAAGAGGAAGTGAGTGACTTAAGTGTACAGTGATTGGTCCAGATGTAAGTGTACGTTGATTGGTTTCTAGAAATGCCTTGCTTGGAAATGTATCCTAGTAACTCCACTGTGCCAGGAAAAAAACAACATTTTGATCACATGTGAGTTAGCCTATAAACTGATTTTTTCCCCCTTGACCTGGCAACAGTGAAAAGCTGTCATGTTATAATTTGTATTCAGGGTTAGCAAGCCAAATAAACTCATTAATAGAATGAATTAGCATCATCACTAATGTTAAGTTGCTTTTCGTTTTTTAGCAAGCTATTGTTAGTTAGCTAATTGTTAGCCAAAGTAGTATCAATCCTCTGTGAACTCTCACTTGCTTTGCTGTGAAACTACTAGCTGCTAGTATGCCAAGTGCCGGCCGACTTACGTCACTTCAGCGTTCGTATTGATGGTGTAAATGCAAACAGAAGAAAGGCCCTTGAAGGGATGTAGTTCTTGGGTAGTTTCTCTCAGGAAGTCCCCAGATTTGTTTGGTCCGAAAGCACCTTATTACTCATCTATGTGGGAGGTGATATTAAGGATTAGTGATTTTTTTTTTTTTACCTTTTCCAAAGGATATTTGTTTCTATATGCAGCTGCAGAGTACTGGCACTCCCCTCTGGTACAAGTTAGGTGTCTCTCCTCCTCTATTCTTTGTTGTTCTTTTACTTATTCTCTCCTTTCCTCACTCCTCTTCTCTCATTTGCTTCGTCCTTTCAGGTTGTTGATATAGTCTCTCACAGTACTTTCGATGTTGGGCACGGCGTAGTTCTGTGCCGCGTAGATTCCCGTACATGTTCCTACGACGACGCCCATCAACGCTGAGGAGCGGAGCCTGGCGACGATGTAGCCCGCCAGAAAACCCTTCAGGAAAGGTGAAGCCAGCAGACTGCCACCCTGAAGGGAGGAGAGAAAGAGAGAAAGATAGAGAAAGAAAGAAATTAAAATTGAAATAATGTTGAATATTTCATTTTTAGGCATTTGACAGTTTAATATCATATTTAGAATGGATTGGTCCTCATAATGCTAGGACAGGGATCCTAATTAGAAATGACTAGAAGCTGAAATCCAGAGAAAGATCTGAATAAAATAAAAACCAACACTGAAACTGCAATTAAAGAGCCAAATATATATATATATTTCCTGATTCAGGGAATGCTAAATCTTGCGGTAAAAAAAAGCTGTGTTAGGGGACATTCACACCAAAAGCGTTTTTTTTTCAGTCAGAACGCTATGAAAATCATGTTGAGAGCGCTTCCATTGTGCACAAAACACAGCGAATGGAGCGTTTTTTTGCGCTCCGTTTGTTTTCCCGTGTAGTCGCGTGCAGTACAGATCAGAACACAACGACCACACGGACGGTAGCCAGCTGGTTTTGTCTGTTTGATGTTGTTCACTGTCAACATGAAAGCCAGATTATTGCCAATTCTGGCAGCAGCCAAGGTTGAAAATCCCTCGGGAGGAGAAAAGGTAGGAGGAGTGAAAAAGACGATCAGGGCGCTTTTCCTCTAATGTTCAACTTTTTTCAGCTTTAAAACGCCCACAGCGCTCCTCCAAAAACAACAGACTGTGGTCTCCCCCTTCTCCTATGTGCGTGAATGCCCAACCAGTCAATTATTTGTTCTTATCCTAATATTGAGATTGAGAACGGACTTGTTTACGAGTACTCAGGTATTGTGTGTACAGTTTGATTAGTTGTACCTCTGTTTGATTAATACGGTTACTGGTAAATAGGAATTTATGAGCCATGTCAATATACCTGATTATGTGCATTTATTCTTATTAGCTAGCCTATAATGGTATTATCAGCTAATGGCTTTTATATGTCCAGGCCCTATTCACAAGCTTCTAGTTTGTGTACTTTAGTAGTCTAGGTCATGTCCACAAACCAGTAGTTTTTATGTGGTAGTCTAGCAGCCCTGCTCCACTACAGCCATCAGGCATCAGCCATTGAAGGAATGATTCCTTTACCAGCATTGAAAGATTGTGTTGTGTCCATAGGCTGCGTCCAAGCTATAAAAAAAATCACCCGGGTTCAATTCTCGATGGCTGACCCATGGATTCTCCCTCATTCAAGTCAAGTTGAATTGATTGTTTTCTGGTGTATCCATTCAAAAGTCGGTGTGCTCTGTGGAGCATGCACCGCTGAAGTAAAAACCATGTGATGCTGGTAGTGGAGCTCTAATGTAAACAACCAGGTATAATATAACGTGTGTATGTACTGTTATTTACCAGATGTAACTTGTGTATTTATTTAGATCATGTAACATGTGTATGTACTGTATATTTACCACATGTAACTTGTGTACTTATTTACATCATCATCATTATGTACATACAGTATTTGTGCCTGGGTGTGTCTTACTGGAGGTATCCCAGCCTGCATTTCATCCTCGACTCTTCTCTGGATGTCCTCCAGCTGGTCCTTAAGCTCCACCAGGTCCTTCAGCTGGTCCAGAGGAGTCTACATCACACACGCACACACACACACACACACACACACACACACACAGACAGACAGACAGACAGACACACACAGTTGAGTCATTAGGAAACAAAAACTAACTTTTTTAACGCTAGCTAACGTTAGCAGTGCAAGTCTTGCCGATATGCTAACTGACCTAAACTCATTGTTAATGTTTGTTTTATTCACAGGCAGCATTGTGTAACTTCCATAAGAAATGTGCTGAACAAATACAGCTGGTTAACGTAACGTTTATTAACAGTATTAACTTAATATGGCGTTAGCTAGCGTTAGCCGACTAACTTAGCATACAAGCACGAGCAAGCTGTTACGTTAGCTAACGTTAGTTGATGCCCACTGAATGAAAGCTTATGTTCTTGCTACAGTAATACAGTGAAAATGAATAACTTCACTCCAAAGTTAAAGTACAATGTTGACAACACAGACCTTGTCCTCTGGCATGATTTCTTGCTGTTTGTTGTTGGAATTTCCCATTCTTCTTCTGGTGGGTTTGCGGTAAATTCGTCCCACAGGCTTAACGTTACTGCCCTCCAGTGGTTACACCCGTGAACACCTTGGGCATCTGTATGTGTACTGTATGTGTATGGATAGGAATTATGCTGTTTAATTATGCCAGAGCAATGTGAGCAACCTACTGGTAAAATAATCTAAAAAATTGGGTTGTGGAGAAATGTATGGTGGCTTGTTCAATTATGTTAACACAAACGTGTAGGCCTATAGATAGGTTAGCATTATTTTTACACCGAGTATAAAAGCTTGGGGAATTATGTGCAGAGTATGTTTCTTCGTTATATTACTGTTTGACATATCCTCACTTTATTGACAAGGTCCAATAAAAAACACAATACATATAAGACAGGCAAACATCACAACAAGAACACTAGCCACTCAATAGGCTACTACAGGCAATTTTTCCAGATCAACATAAAAAGGTTATTATCATATTATAGCCTATCTCAATGTTCGAGATGCAAGACTGGTATCTAGTGGCACTGAGACTAGGTTGAGACAGCAACATAATGATCATATTCTGAGACACATTCAGCCGATGATGATCCACTGAAAACTGCAATTAATGCATTTTCACAAATCAGCAATAGGTTTCACAAATCTGAGTGTGCCATAATGAGAGTGTAATGTCCCCTTGGTAATCTAGGCCAGGTTTGAAAGGAATAAGAGTAATGGTCTTTAAGCTGGGCCTGGTTTTCCTGTGGCCGCCTACGCAGCAGTCAAGCGCCGGGATTGGCCATGCGCTCATGCTCATGTTGGGCTCCGTTACAGGGACACATTCCTGTGAGAAGCATATGAAGTGAGGTCTCTTTTAGCCAAAGCTTCAGCAACAGTGCAGACATTTTAACTTGCTCTCAAATAAAATAAAAATACAATAGCGCTTTTTCCAACACATCTTTATTTTTTTTTTATAACAGGCAGCTGTTTATAATCACTGTTCCAGTCCCCGACAAAAACATGCAACATAAAACCATTGATAAAAAAGTTAAATCACACCTAATAAAACCAAAAGTAAAATATATATTATAATCATAAATATTGCTAATACCAAACGGAATAGTAACACCACATGCAATAATATAAAACCATTGTTAAAAAGTTAAATCACACACAATCACAACCAATGAAAAACACAGTTTGAAGTTCTCGAAGTTTGGGCCTTCGAAGTGGGGTCCTGGGCCTAAATATTATACAAAAGAAAAAAAGTCAATTCCCGCATACACTTATAACCTCTACATTGATTTATTGAAAAGAGACAGCATCATTACCATGGGAGGTTGGCATTCTCAATTCAGGAATATAATGTTTGTGAAGGTTGATAGATGGAACATAACAAGCCCAATTTAAAGGGAAATAAACAGTATATACCTGCACCAAAGAGCCTTCCTATTTAGCAGGGTAGTTGTAATGTGTTTGGAAGAAGTGAAGAGCTGAAGGCTTCACCTCTAAAGCCAAACATCTGGACATGGATCAGATCAGAGAAATCCTGTGTGATGCTTCAATGCTGTGGAACAGGGAAGAAGATTATTTTTAACAAGATAACAGGCAAATATAGTGCACAAAAACAGCCCTGACAAGAACAAACAAGGTGACACTTACTCAGTCCTTCACAGTTGGCTTCATCCACTCCTTTCCCATTGCCCGACACGTCCACCTGTTCAGCTCCACTATCCTTCAGCTTACTGTCTGGAACATGCAAGGATACAATACTGTAAGATGAATATTTGACACCACACACAGCACAGTGAGAACCCTGTTGAGACAGTTTTGCTTACCAACATTGGTGGCCCCTGCATCAATGCTGTTCTCCACCAGCTCTTCTGACAGCAGTGGCCAGAGTCAGCACCACATGTCCAGAGCAGATCTGATGCACCTTTGAGGAAAGAGATGACATCTAACAGAAATCACCTCAATGAATAAATGGAAACATTTTACATTTAAAACTATATTTACTGTGTCTTATCAGCCTCTGGGAAGCGTTGGTGCGTGTTAGTGGGTCCCTCCAAGGCACATGCTCTCCTCTACAGTGCGCAATGGAATGAGGAGCACTTGGCTTTCTTCCAGTTCTTCCATAGGCATGCTCCTTTCTCGATGCCTTTGGGGGTCGTCCACTGCTCAGGACCCTTCTGTCATCCGCACAAACTCAAATTTGTGCGGAGGTTTGCAGGTAGCCCCTTGGTCTTTTGTAGCCTCTGGCCCTTGTTGGGAGAGACTTTCCAAACGAAGAAAGAGCGGACACCATGGCGCTGTCTGTTTTGATGTTTTCATAACTCTTCACAAATGAAGTGATGGAATGAGTGAAGTCAGGGCTGTCCAATTTGTTGGTGATGTCCAGGAACAGGCTGTTGACCCTTTCCTTGAGTCAGTTCACCTGGGAAAAGGATTTATGGAGAGTTGTTTTAATAAATGTACCCTACCTGTCAAACTAAACAATGTTTTACACATCAAAGTCTTATGTTGTTCCGAGTAGGGTCACGCATTTTTATTTTTACCAGAATCTGTCTCCACTGAGGTACTTGGTTGCGTTTGGAGTGACGATTCCTTTGGCTCAATGAAGCGCTCAGCATCAAGTGTCTAGAGGGAAAGGTAAACAAGTCAGCCCTAACAGCTGTGTGCTTTTCACTACGGTTTTATCAGTCATCTTGGTATGGAGTGGGGCCTGCTCACCAAACCGTTTAAGATTTCACCAAAGCTTCTACAGACTCGTGCTTCACAATTCTTACAACTATGACTGTCACACCAAGATGCAACATCCAAAATGTAGGAAACACGTGTGACTGACTTACCTGTGGCAGGACTGCAGGACACTTGGCCAGTACGAACTCCTGCGGCTGTCTCAGACAGAGAAGGATTGTCCAGCACCAATGACTGAAACCAGTTGTCCGGAATGTGCTTTCCTGTCAGAGGGAAAATGCAGTGGTTGAATGTTACCAAATGGCAAATCACAAACACACGCGCGTGCGTGCACACACACTTTATGTTATGTTACATTTGAAGAAGTTGGGAGTCAAGAGTTTCACTCCTACATTTTCAAGTTATACATACTGTACAATAAACTTGAAAGGACACTGGGATGGACGAAGCAATACCGCAAAGAAACTCACCAGTGGCAATTTGATAGTACAGCTTCCGTGTGTCTGGTGACAAGCCATGAAGGCAGCTGTCATTCTGCCCAAACATCCTGGCTACCGCATCTTGATGCTTACATTGTCCACCCATAATCCCTGCTGGGCACATGCAGCAGCCTATGGCCATGTCCACATGGTAGGTCACTGCAGCATTTGATGAGCTTGCCACAGTGTCGTTGTCTTGGTCTTCCTGTAGCATTGGCATTACGAAATGAAGAGGCCAAGTCAATTTTAGAATGTGTGGAACTAGATTTGAAATATTAATATACATTTTAAATATTACAGTGGACCTGAACAACGCAGTCTCTCCCGATGTCGTCGGTTTTCAACACCTTATGAGAAGTTTGCAGCAGATTGTTGGCAACATCTGTGAGGCGGCGGATGTAGTGTGCCTCCATCCTTGTGTGACCACAAAGTCCACCAACTGTGTCACATTGTAGGCCTTCAGTCGGTGGAGGACCTTCTCTTTTGCCACCCTCATGGCACTTTCCACATAGTTGTTCGTATGGCTCCCTCTGGTGGGCAGTTGTGCCTGCAGGCAGATGGCCCACTCCTTTTGCCGCTTGAAGACCTCCTGCAGGTGTCCCAACAAACTTCGGGTGCTGTGAGGCAATGTGATCATCCATCAGCCTGGTGTAGCCTTCCATGAGAGCTGTTGGTGTGGCAGCATACACCAGACCTTTGAAGGACTTCAGGAGGTGGGCCCTGTGCTGCTTGGGAACCCCATAGAGAGCCCCAGGAACGAGTCCGGAAATCATCGATGCTAACACTCCTGGTTCTTCACTGTTTTCGCAAATGGGACTTTTGAATGGGTTTTTGGCGCGATGCTTCAAATAAGGTCTCTGGGCAACGCAAGATTAATCAAACGCGAACCAGTGTTTAGTAATAGCATCTTCACACATAACCACTTTTATGAGTTCAAGCTTTTACGTGCCGTTAAAAAAGGGCGGCTAGCTAGCAAACGGCTAATACACCGTTCAGTCGACGGGGATAAATACGTCAATAACATCATCACTTCAAAGGACGAACATGGAAATTCTCTTCCCTCACCTGGTTCAGCCCGTTCAGCCCGGGGTAATCAGTGCACACATCAACAACAGTCCAGGTTGATTGCTGAAGTGACGTGGAAGCCTATGCGACACTGTAGTTCTGGATTAGCACAAGCTTTTTACTTCTAGGGCTCGCATTTATGCTTCAAAACTCATGAAAGTGGTCCTCATGTGTGAAGATTATCCGGCTGAACACTGGTTCGCGTTTGATTAAGCTGGCATTGCCCAGAGACCTTATGTTGCGTGTGGCCATGGACGGTGCATGATCAACTTCACACACGGTATGTATCATGTTATACATTCAGGTGTTTACATACTGTGTGTGAAGCTGCTTAATTGATCTCCTCTGCTCCCCATACCTCAGGCTGAACACCTGCAGACAATCGGCTGATTGCTGGGCCTGCAGGTATTTAAGCTGGCTTGCTGCTGGGACACGGTAGTCTACATCCTGAATCCAGCCCAGCAGCACCAGCATGCACAACTTTTTTACTTCCTGACATTAGTACAGCTTCTTTCGATCCCCGCTCCCTCCCAGCTGCTGTCGTTGTGTCCTTGGGGGAGACACTTAACCCTCCTTGCTCCCGATGGTGTGTAGGCACCCTGCGTGGCAGCCTGCCGCCATCGGCGTATTAATGGGTGAATGTAGACTATCTACTGATTGTAAAGCGCTTTGGATAAAAGCGCTATATAAATGCAGACCATTTACCATTTATTTCCTGTCCTACACTATTGGATGAACTGATTAATCAGGTGTGCCTGATCATTGTTGTGACTGCAGCACACCTGACATTAATCAGTTCATCCAATAGTGATGACAGGAAATAAAGCTGTACTAATTTCAGGAAGTAGTGGAGTTGTGCATGTAGCCCATTGGTTTGTTACTTTGTTGCCCATTTCTTTCCTTTATTAGGTCCTGGCACAATAGGTGCCAGGCTTTATTGTTTTAGTTTAACCTGGCAGTTTGGTAGTTGTTTTTCGTTCTTAGTTTTAGTTTAGTTATTCTAAATTATTCTTTGAACGTTTTTCAATTGTTAGTTTAAGGAGAGGGGCTGGCTTCGACGGCCCTATATGGGCCAGCCCAGACCCCTCTCCCTTTTGTTTATTTCGGCCAAACTGTCAGGTTATTTTGTTTTATGGTTTTGGGCCTTTTCCTTAGATACTTTGGGAAAAAAAGGAAAATAAAAACCCTATTATTTTGATTCTTGTGTGGTGTCCTTTATGTTGTGGTTTCCACTTGAGCCTTATTTTCTGTTATGTGTGGAGGCCGTAACACCTTATTTGAAGCATCACGGCAAAAATCCATTCAAAAATCCCATTGACAGAAACAGTGAAGAACCAGGAAGTCCGGGACTTCCGCGTTCTGACTACAAAAATACGTCATCCCCGGGGGCTCTCTATTTGAACTGGACCACAGCCATCGCCACATGGCCTGAAGGAGGTGGAACACACAAAGGACCAATGTGGCTCTGGGGAATGCTCCATGCAGTGCCTGCCTAATCTGTCCTAAGGGCAGATTAAGGCCGATTAAGCCCCCGACTCGCGTCCCAGAAGCCGCTCACGGATCACAACAAGCCCAAGCGGTCACGCATCGGCCCTCGTCACCTCCTGCTGGCCATCAGGAAGGATGAGGAGTTCGACAAGCTGCTGGCCGCACCGTCTCTGGAGGAGGCGTTCTGCCTAGAAAACCAACAAGACGACCAAAAAGATGCCTTGACAGGTGCATGACAATAGTCATGGCGGGCAATCCGATTTGGGATCGACTTTAGAGAGTTCTGCTTTGATGACAAAGAATTCAGCTCTATATGTTGCCAGCAAGAATGGCAGAGGAAAAACGTTGGGTGCGGCTCAAGCCTTGGCTGGTAGCACAGGTGGACAGTGGGCTTAGAGAGTTCTGCTTTGATGACAAATAATTCAGCTCTATATGTTGCCAGCAATGATGGCAGTGACAAAACGTCGGGTCCGGCTCAAGCCTTGGCTAGTCGCTCAGCTTGCACATACACCAGCAAGAAGGTGGACATGAGCACCCTGAATGAAGACCTTGGCAAGCTGACGTCTCAGATCGTGGAGTCCCCGGAGGAGCTGAAGAGCCAGATGGAGAAGATGAGGGAGAAAGCGAAGGACATTTTTGACCTCTAACTTGATTTGACTAAGAGACATATAACTAACATACATATCTCACTCACAGGTTTCATCAAGAAGAAAGAAGACTTGGATAGGAACTTTTAGTCCATTTCTGGCTCATAAAAAAAAAAATCTATATATATCTATATATCTATCTATCCATCTATATATGCCTACGTTTTTTATTTTAGGGTGGGGTGGCGCCCTGGCGCCCTCTAGTGGCCGGCCGCCACTGCCAAGATCCCGCATTGGTTGAACACCAATCTGTTCAATAGATTTATCATCGGTATTTGATGACCCCAACTTGGTGCTGAGGGATACAAGTCGACATCAAATGACCTGGAGTTCATTGAAAAGATGATGCAAGCTAAACGCATCAGAAAACTGCAAAATGGCCTTTCTGTGTGGAGTTTGCATGTTCTCCCCGTGCCTCCCGGGGGTCTCCTTCATATAGGAACCCCCTTCACAAAAACATGCAACATCCTGGTTGCTTATATGGTTCCTCCTCTGATCGTTAAGGGCGCCTGTTCAGAGGGAGGGGAACTGGTTGGAATAGCGTGAACCTCCCACGTGCTATGTCCTACCGGTGAAGCTTCCTCTGGCAGGTGAAAAGAAGCGGCTGACTTGACTGCCCATGTCTCGGAGGATGCATGGAATCAGTCTCGGCCCTCCCCAGATCGGCAGAGGATGGAGTAGCAACCAGGATTGAGTAATTCAAATGAGCACTAAAACGGGGGATAAAAATGGGATAAAAAAAAGGAAAAAACATAAAAAAAAAAAAAAAAAAAAACTGCAGGGTGACCTGGCCGAGGTGCAGAGGAAACTGCAGGGTGACCTGGCCGAGGTGCAAATGAACAGTGAAACAATGTCCTTGGAGCGGAACTTAGCTTAACTTAGCCCAGGCCGAACTTGCAGAGTTTCCATCCTGTGAGGAGATCATCAACTTGGCTAGGATGTCCCTCCAGACGAGTTGTCCTTCAACTGAGGTCATGTGGCTGGACCCCAAGTCTGGCCCAGCTGAAGAAGGGCGATGTCCAGAGACTCATAGCGCAGAAGAGAGACCTCATCGCTCAGAAGAAGACTATGCTGGAAGACAAGTAATGATATTTGTGTAGTTTGAGCCGCATGTCTTGAGACAGTGAAGATGGCCATTGCTACTGGAGGAAGCAAGCGGAGCGGGAGACTGGGCAGCAAGAAAAAAACATGCAGAAGATCAGATCGTCATCCGACCAGTGACGACAACATCCGAAGTCGGTCCCCGGGCGCTGTACGAGAAAGCGACCACTGCTCCTGGCCTGCCCCCCGGAGGAAAGGACAAAGCCAGGATGGGTTAAATGCAGAGGACAAATTTCACCGGCCACCGTCAGCATGTGTGTGTTGTGGCCCTCCGTGCATGTGTTGATTGTAATCGTGTGACAATAAAGACGGGCTTGTCAGTCTGAAATCGTGATCGTGAGAAGAGTCCTAAGCAGCTGGTGACAAAGCAGCTGATGAGCGAATAACCACGCTCAACAAATTTACGTCATTTGACGCGCCCGGCGCTCCACCCACGCGCCCTTCACGGCAGGGTGAGCATAATTCAAGCTTTATTCAGCCTTAAATCCGAATTTACAAAAGTAGAGGACTCTGAGACCAATGAAGCCCTTCAAATGAAGCTGGAAGCAGAAAGGTCGAAGAGAATAGCCAGTCGCAGATGAATGTTGCATTTAGTCTTTTAGTTATTTTGTTTCCCCTTTATGTTAATAAAGATTGTATAGGCCTACATATAAAAAAAAAAAAGAAAAAAGAAAAGTAAGACAGGCTATATATCTCTGTCCTTGAAAGCGCTCGAAAATATTTATACTCGTGAGTGGCGATATCATTTTCTGAAGGTTTTGATAATTTAGGGGCTATAAACCTTTATTGTTATATTGATAGACTTGTATCTTTATTTATAAAGGGCGGCGCACATGCGCGGCAGGGACAATTAAATAACCCCCGCTGTTTTCCCACCCGGCGCTATGTGGCCAGTGGCGTGCCTGACCAAGTTGGTGCCCTAGGCAAGATTTTTGCTGGTGCCCCCCCCAAAGAAAATATAATAAAAATTATATCGCAGCTAATTCCACCACTGCAGTGCAGTCTCAGAATTGCCCTTCCCCAGTGGCGCTGAAAGTACAGTCCTTTTAGGTAGGGGGTGCTGTAAGGAAGGGAACCTTATTTGACGTTTTTTGGACTTTCATCCATATTTAGAAGAATATTTAATTTTAAATTACCATTAGGATTATACTGTTGTGATGTCATTATTCAGTATCCTCTCCTTTTCTCACTCACTTTCATGTAAGCACCTGTCATTTTACACTACAACAGACAGCAACATGTGCCTAATGGGTGCTACTATAATAGCCTACATATAACATTAATACATCGCAAAAAGGAGGACAAATGACATCAAAATAAGTTATTTCTTTTAAAAAGCACTTAACTCTCCACAAGTGCTAGACCCTCCCCCGGGGTCTGAGCTTTGGCGCTGGTCCAGGCTTCACGGTTGACTGTGGGGGAAAAGCCACCGGGTCCAGCGCAGTGAGGCGTCTCCACAGACGGCAGGAGAGCCTCTGTCACAGGCTGGAGAGCGGCGGAGAGAGAAGGCACTCCTATAAGATTCCCAGCTATCTTTCCCACAGTGCCCTGCCTATCGCAGGAACCTGGCCCTGGTTTGCCACCCACCCAGATGCTGCCTATCTTCACCGCCGGTAGCCGTAAACTAATGGCGTGCGAACGGCACCCACCCGTCCACCCTCCACTAATGAGTGCAGGTATTTGCTCGGCTGGGCTGCTGCCCTGTAACGTTGCACCGAGCTCCGCTCTCCAGACACGAATGTGCTTCTTCGACTTTCCCCTTTCAATCCTACCCCGCATGCTCGAGCACAGGTGTGATCACTTGCCTCATCAGCACAGGTGTGATCACTTGCCTCATCAGCACGGGTGCAATTCCCCCCCACCCCCCAGACATACAGCCTCACTCATTAGGCTACAGTATTTTTAATGTTTAAATTTTGTAATAGCCTAAAGATTTTTTTGAGTAAAATGTCCCTTGTTTATACTGGCTAAGCCTTGGCTGCTGGAAGGTTTTGGTGCATGCTTGTCAGGGTTATGAATTCTGTGGGTGTGGAAGGGGGGGGGGGGTAGACGACTAAAATCCATTAAAATCCACTCCACTCGTTTAAAGTGAACAATTTTATACATGATTTCAAACGTGACCTCTATGACCCCTTCAGTTACGCTGATCCAGCTCCAGAGCCTGAGTAAAAATCAAACTTAACTTTTGTGTCATATTGTACCATTGACTTTGAGTGTAAAGGTCAGGCCAATCACAGGTCAAGTTACAGTCAATAATAAACCTCAATGCTTCATGATAGTGGTACGCAGGAAGTATAAATCCTTACAACCGTGGACAAGCCTTGGTCCTTCCAGTAAAACATGCCATTTGTAAACATTAAAAGCTCACAAACATTTTCAGAAAGTTCAGCTTTAACAATGATTTAAGACTGAAATAATTACAATTTCAACTTAGTAAAAATAATGTTCTACAGAAAGAGAGAACAGGGTGAGTGATTGTTTAAATATTTACATTTAAAATAATGTGCGTCTATTTCAAACAATAATTGTTCTATATAAGGTTGTTAGGCACCCATGGAAATTAAACATGTTCTGTAGCTAAAACTTTAGAATTATGACACTAAAACCAAAATGGTCTTTTTGCTCAACTGACTCCAGGGCTCACCTTTGACCCCACAATCACCATGTTGCTAAAACTGCTTCAGACGTCTAATCAGAGCGACACTACTTAACACCAAGTTACCACATTTACCACTTTCCTCATAAGCCTATTCTCTGCTCCATCACACATTCATGAAGATCAATTTATTCCAAAAAATCTGTGATCACCTGATTAATTTTGTGTAGGCCTATAGTTGCCTACACACACACACACACACACACACACACACACACACACACACACACACACACACACACACACACACACACACACACACACACCTCACATTAACATCCCATAACATCACAGAGAAGCCTCAGCTTGACACACTTTGATATCAATGGTCTCTGCATCACCAGCCTCTCCAACTTCAAAATATGGGTAGAGTTTCTCAGTGAAAGTGTCTTTGTGAGTGAGGATGTGAGTGTTGTCCTCAGAGTTGTAGAAGGACAGCTCGCCCATGTCATAGTCCAGCTGGACTCTGATCCTCTGGAGACTCTTCTTCACTGTGAGGGTCTCACAAAGCCAATTAGTGTATTTTCCACTGCGGTGCCATAAACACCAGATTCCATATGATGGTGTGGCAAATGCCTCCCCCTTCCTCTCAACTGACTCTTTAGCCACACCCAGAATCCATTCAGGATGATCTCCCACCTCCACCTCCCAGCTGTGTTTCCCTGAGCTGAAGCCCTCAGAGCCCAGAACATTGACATACTTAGTGTTTCTCTCTGGGTTGTCAGGGAGCTGCTGCTTTGTGTCTGCATCTCTCACACTGGTCAGGTCATCAGAGAGAGAGAGACGGCAGTTTGCAGTGTTTGGGTCCAGAATGACAGGACTGAACTTAACCTTCCCCTTCATCTTCTCCCAGACTCTGAAGGACAGGTTGCCCAGGTGTTTGGCCACATCTATCAGTGCTCCTGAGACCAGCTGTGGATCTGACAGTGAGCACTGGGCTCTGACTCTGGTCTGAGTAGCTTTATAACTGGTGAGGAACGGCACATTGTGTTTCTGTAGGTCGTCTTCAACAGCAGAGATGCTGTCTGAGAGAGAGGAGATCTTCTCCTGAATGATCTTCATTTCTCTGGTGATAGTCTTCCTCTTCTGCTGCTCTTCCTCCCTCAGAGCCGTCACTCTGGCCTCCTCTTCCTCTTTCAGGAACTGGTGGAGCTTGTTGAACTCTGCTCTGATCTGCCTCTCTGTGGCCTCCAGCTGTTTCTTGGTGTGTTGAACCACTTTGTAGTATTTCTTCTCCACGTCTTTGTATTTGTCCCTCTTGTCCTGTAGAGACTTTAAGTCAGGTTTCAGCTGCTCCTTCAGCTCACTGATTGCTTCTTCTATAGGAACCACCTTGTGACCTTGGTGGTGAGGGAACTCACAGACAGGACACACAGCTCTCTGTTCCTCCTTACTGAACCATTTAGACACTTCTGGATGTGTACACACCACCTCCTCTTTCTCCTCTTCAGCCGTCTCAGATGACCCAGCTTTCTGCCTAAAGGCGTCAGCTACTTTCTTCAGTGTAAAGTTCACTATAAAATCCTTTGATATTTTTCTTTTACAAATTGGACAGTTTTTGTTTTTAGCTTGTTCACAAAATTGTTTCAGGCAGCTGGAACAGAAGCTGTGGTCGCAGCTCAGAGACACAGGATCTCTAAAAGTCTCTGAACATATATGGCAACTCAAGTAACTTTCAAAAACATCCAGTTTCTCCGCCATTTGCTTTGGTATCCAAAATATCTTTCAATAGCAACACTCACCAAATCACATCCACGCAACTTGCTGCTTACAGTCCTCCAAATCTATGTGTTTCAGTAGCGATCTCACACCCTGGAATGACGTCTCTGCTCTGTCCTCAATGTCAAAGTCTGCTTTTAATTTCACCTGCCTCTGTCATGCGTTAATTATTCATGAGATTCTTCTTGGAGTTCCGCTGTGCTCAGAGCCTCCTGGTGCGTAATCCTAAGTGCGTATATCCATGCAATGAAAAGGAGGATCACATGACAGGTAGATCCTCAGTGTGACACAGTGATGATCACATGACAGGTAGATCCTCAGTGTGACACAGTGATGACGGATCACATGACAGGTAGATCCTCAGTGTGACACAGTGATGATCACATGACAGGTAGATCCTCAGTGTGACACAGTGATGGTCACATGACAGGTAGATCCTCAGTGTGACACAGTGATGGTCACATGACAGGTAGATCCTCAGTGTGACACAGTGATGATCACATGACAGGTAGATCCTCAGTGTGACACAATGATGATCACATGACAGGTAGATCCTCAGTGTGACATAGTGATGATCACATGACAGGTAGATCCTCAGTGTGACACAGTGATGATCACATGACAGGTGGATCCTCAGTGTGACACAGTGATGATCACATGACAGGTAGATCCTCAGTGTGACACAGTGATGACGGATCACATGACAAGTAGATCGTCAGTGTGACACAGTGATGATCACATGACAGGTAGATCCTCAGTGTGACACAGTGATGGTCACATGACAGGTGGATCCTCAGTGTGACACAGTGATGGTCACATGACAGGTAGATCCTCAGTGTGACACAGTGATGACGGATCACATGACAGGTAGATCCTCAGTGTGACACAGTGATGGTCACATGACAGGTAGATCCTCAGTGTGACACAGTGATGACGGATCACATGACAGGTAGATCCTCAGTGTGACACAGTGATGATCACATGACAGGTAGATCCTCAGTGTGACACAGTGATGATGGATCACATGACAGGTAGATCCTCAGTGTGACACAGTGATGATCACATGACAGGTAGATCCTCAGTGTGACACAGTGATGGTCACATGACAGGTAGATCCTCAGTGTGACACAGTGATGACGGATCACATGACAGGTAGATCCTCAGTGTGACACAGTGATGGTCACATGACATGTAGATCCTCAGTGTGACACAGTGATGGCGGCTCACATGACAGGTAGATCCTCAGTGTGACACAGTGATGGTCACATGACAGGTAGATCCTCAGTGTGACATAGTGATGATCACATGACAGGTAGATCCTCAGTGTGACACAGTGATGACGGATCACATGCCAGGTAGATCCTCAGTGTGACACAGTGATGATCACATGACAGGTAGATCCTCAGTGTGACACAGTGATGATCACATGACAGGTAGATCCTCAGTGTGACACAGTGATGATCACATGACAGGTAGATCCTCAGTGTGACACAGTGATGACGGATCACATGACAGGTACAGTAGATCCTCAGTGTGACACAGTGATGGTCACATGACAGGTAGATCCTCAGTGTGACACAGTGATGATCACATGACAGGTAGATCCTCAGTGTGACACAGTGATGATCACATGACAGGTAGATCCTCAGTGTGACACAGTGATGACGGATCACATGACAGGTAGATCCTCAGTGTGACACAGTGATGATCAAAACCTTTTGTGCTGTTGAATACATCAGTGAATTACATGACAGTGAATTACAGTGAAGTACATTCTCCCTGTGGTGGTTTTCATTCCATTAATGGGAAAAGCTGCCATCTGATTTGAGATAAGAAAGATAGTACTCCACTGACCCCTGCTGGGGACATTCAGGTACCACAGTGACAATTGGCAGACAATGCCAAGGCAATCAAGCATAATTCAAGTACAGGAAAGTAATAGAATAAATCCTAAGATAAAAGGGGTAGGGTAGTGACTGTGACTGCTGACTGGCACAAGTGTCACTGATGGTGTTTTAGAGTGTTGATTTTGTGATCAGGAGATGGTGTTGTTGTTTCTCTACATTTTACTGTTCTGCCCATCTACCTTGTATGTAATGATAATGCACCTTCATTTGAAGACAAAAAACAGAGAGATAAAGGATAGAAATAGGACCCCATATTGTTTGACAATTCTAACAATCTCTACACAACAGAAATACCAAGGCCCTAACACAATGCTTGAATAATTTTAACAGCAGAAAGTCAGAAAGTAAAGAAATTAATTCAATGCATTTTCCAAATACATAGTGAACTTAATTTGTGTATAATAAAAATGATAAAGCACAGAAAGATAAAATATACACATATCTAGAAACGTAATGTGCAATGTATTTTTAGTTCAGAAACGTGATATTCTACGTATCCATGGATTGCGCAAACGATACCGACATTTTATTCTGGTGACCAGGCTGGTTCAATTCCCTTTTTTTTCTGTGTGGAGTTTGCATGTTCTCCCTGTGTTCTCCTGGTTTCCTCCACAGTCCGCTGGATTAGACTGTAAATTGTCCTCTAAAGGTATGAATGTGAGTTCGCCCTGACATAGATTCACCTGTGTACCTGCCTTCCACCCAATGCATGCTGGGATAGGCTCCAGTCCCCCAAGTTCATACATGTGTTTAATATTCAGATATACTTTGCCAGAATAAAATGAGTCAGAATAAATCACTCTGTGAACAGTGAACAGTCTGATTCTCAACCAACACAGTTTTTATTAAATTCAATTAAATTCAATTAAATTCAATTAATTTCAATTCAAATGGCTTTATTCACATGACATCATACTGTACATAATTGCCAAAGCAAGCGTTTAGACATTCAAAAGCCAAACATTAATTAGAAAATGTAATCAAAACAAAACATAAAACATATCAAAAGACAAACAAATGATGTGTTGTCAGATATAACAGCAGCAGCAAAGAACAAATAACAGTAAAGAAACAAACTACAGGACAAATCAGATGATCTGTTGTCAGATATAACAGCAACGTGTATCAGGTGACCGTAACTGTCACTCACTGTCTCTCAGTTTATGGCTCACTGCCATAAACCCAGCGCCTCTAACCAATGAAGACGTCTGCTTTGGTACGTGTCTTTGAAATGTCTCTGTGACATCTTCTACCACGAGTATCAACTTTTTCTGCTGCTTGGGAGTTTTTTTAGCACATCTCTTAACCTACATAAAGGGACTGTTGTACGAGCTGCTTAGCAAGCAGTGAGGAGACGCTCCTGAAAGAGGCTACCTCCAGTGATGCTGTTTGTCCTCTCTCCTCCTTCACACTTTAGCCCAACACAATCACCACAATAACATGTCAGCATTGTATTTCTGCTGATATGTACAATCTCAACGTAAAATGAAACAAAACTTCTGTCTTTTATTCCTAATCAGATATGTATTTAACCATCAGCATCAACAGAAAATAACAGGGAATAGTAAAGTGGTTATTTTTGGTTAATAAAATAAATCAAATCAAAACAAAATTGCTTCACAACAATTACAAAAGTCCAAAAAGAGCAAAAGCAAGGTGACGTAAGAAATGCAATACCAAAAAAAAGACACGGCATGTTACTTAAAAATATCTGTATAAACATTAAAAGCTGAGGGCACTTAATATGAACAAGTTTTCACAAATTCATCTGTAACCTATGATTCTTATGTCTTGGATAATTACAGCTTCAATGGAACAAATGATCTATAGTACAGGGCTTTTTGATTATAGTGTACCACTGACTTTGAGTGTAAAGGTCAGGCCAATCACAGTCAGTAATAAACCTCAATGCTTCATGATAGTGGTACATAGGAAGTATAAATCCTCACAACCGTGGACAAGCCTTGGTCCTTCCTGCATAGTAAAACATGCCATTTGTAAACATTAAAAGCTCACACACATTTTCAGAAAGTTTCACTTTAACCAATAATTTAAGACTCATATAATTACAATTTCAACTTAGTGAAAATAATGTTCTACAGAAAGAGAGAACAGGGCGAGTGATTCTTTTTTTATGTTTACACTTAAAAATAATGTGTGTCTATTTCAAACAATAATTGTTCTATATATTTAAGGTTGTTCGGCATCCATGGAAATTAAACATGTTCTGTAGCTAAAACGTTAGAATTATGACACTAAAACAAAAATGGTCTTTTTGCTCAACTGACTCCAGGGCTCACCTTTGACCCCACAATCATTGCTAAAACTGCTTCACACGTCTAATCAGACCCACACTACTTAACACCAAGTTACCACATTTACCACTTTCCTCATAGGCCTATTCTCTCCTCCATCACACATTCATGAAGATCAATTTTTCAAAAGAACCTGTGCCTATGGTTGTCTACCCACACACACACACACACACACACACACACACACACACACACACACACACACACACACACACACACACACACACACACACACACACACACACACACACACACACACACACACACACACACACACACACACCTCATTAACATCCCATAACATCACAGAGAAGCCTCAGCTTGACAAACTTTGATATCAATTGTAACCTGTAGGTTAGGTCACGCCCTGGCATGCCCATAGGTTATTACCCTCACGACACAACCAATCCAGTTAGATCCCATATCAGCCCCCGGAAATAAATACCGGTAACGTAGGTGCCTCCACCTTTCATTCCCCCGGTTGGAGCGTTGCTGTCTGGGCGGCTGAGCACGCTGAGCTGAGCGTGGTTGAGGTAGGCTGAAGGATTGTTTGGTGCGCGCACATTGCCCACTTGCTCAAATGGCTCGTTAAAGCCTGTAACTGTCTTCTAGACGTATCCGTGTGCGGCTGCTGCTGGTCTGGAGACCTGTGTCCCGTCCGACGGGTTGGTACAGCAAGCAAGGTATTGACACTGACTGATCTTTTACCTCACGTGTAACCAATTGATATCCAAGCTAATGCATGTGTGTATCCTTGTGCTGTGCATCAGAAGACGGCGTGTGAAACCCAGCGTGAGTGTGGCCACAAAACGGCGTGTGTGTGTCCAGCGTGTGGTATCATTCACAGCCAAGGTACAATGTTTGGAAATAGTTACTGTAGTGCATTCGAGGTGTAATTATCATTCATGTATTAATGCTTGTTTTTGTATTTCTTTGTACAGCAGAGACTGCCGCTGCTGTTTTGCCTATAGCAACTCTTTTGTAAAACAGGCCACTTGACGTGTCTTTTTATTTCTTTGTTTTATTCTCCCAGCGTTTTATAACTAGAAAGGTCATTTAATCTAACTTTATTACCAAACCTTGTTTGAGGATAGATACATCCTATCAAGGTGCCCGGCCACCTTTTATACAGGAGGACAGCAGAGTGGTTCTTTTGGTTTTCAATGTGCATTTGTTTGACAGTGTGCTTTTGTCATATCTTATTGTAGTGTTTGGTGTGGTTTAAACCACGACTGCGACTCCTCTTATACTGTAGGTGGGCTAAGTCCCTCGTATCATCAATCTATCCTCCATTCCTAATAACTTGTGTTTGGTTAGTTAGTATTGGCCATTCTACCGACTGAACATTTCTTATGCTGTTCCCCTCTCTTTATCAGATTTGTTTTATTGCATAAAATAAATCTATTTTGTATTTGGTATCTCTCTCCCGTCTCTGATTTAACTTGTGGATTCCTGTGCGGGGTGAAACCATATTGGTGATTTCTCTGGTTTAATACCAGTCTTGATTCATACAAGGTATTCTTTGGGTGAAAGTCCTAAGGTGGCGTTGTCGACATTTTAATACAATTGGCCGAGTTACACTCTGGCTCGGTTACAAATTGGCGCTGTCGGCAGGATCCACAGTCAGAGACGTGTGTTTTAACTGGGAGATTTTTATTTTTTATTTTTTTAAGTACGCTCAAGTGGTTTGTTTCTAAGGCAAAACAGCAGTTGGCACCACGGGGGACCGGATCTTCACCTGGCCAAGGAGTCCCAGCATCAACTGCTTACAGCCATGTCGGAACTGCAGGAATTGCGGGAGCTTGTGGCACAGCTCCAGGCAGAAAAAGACGCTCTCATACAGCAACAGGCACCGCCAGGAACGAGTGCCACTAATGACTCTGTCCCCTCTGAGCGTGTGTTCTACTTTCCCAGGGAGAGAAAATGCCCTTTATTTAGAGGGACCCATGGCATTGGAGTAGGGGAGTGGATCGAGGAGGTACGAGCTAGCATGAGAGCTAGACATGTGGGACTCAATGACCAGGCACACTTCGTGTTTGATCATCTAGAGGGAGAAGCTAAAGATGAGATCCGGTATAGGCCACGGGCTGAGCGGGAGGACTCTGAGCGCATTTTTACTATTTTACGGGACCTGTATGGGTGCTCGAAATCTTATGTCTCCCTACAGGAAGATTTCTTTTCACGGAAACAGCTGGAGGGGGAAACATTACAAGAGTACTCTCACGCGCTTAATTGTCTTATGGGGAAAGTTGTTGCTAGCGCCCCTGCTAGAATGACCAATTCCGCTGTGCTACTACGTGACCAATTCATTGAGAATGTTAATGATTCTGCTTTACGCAGGGAACTGAAGCGGCTGGTACGTTGTGATGCCCTCCTGTCTTTGTTAGATGTGCGGGCTGAAGCCATTCGATGGGAACGTGAGAGTAGGCCAAATTCTGGAGCCCCTACATATTCTGTCCCTTCTCTGTGTGCTGCACAGAATTCTAGATTCCAGGGACAGTTTAACCGTCCACCGACTAGTCCCACCAACTCTCAAATAGAGAAGTTAACGGTCATGTTGCAGCAACAACAGGAGCAGATTAATCAGCTGAATCAGAGCCTCCTAAGGATGCAAGCCCCCCCACGCCCCAGCAGGTTTGCCCAGCCCAATACTTTTATTTGCAGACGGTGCCAACAGCCAGGCCACTATGCTAGGGATTGTGAAAATGAAAGGGTCCCATCCCAGCCCAATAACTTTGTTCGTGCCCCACAGGTTGCAGCTACCACGACCTCCCAGCAGGCGGAAAACTAGCTCCCTCGAATGTGCAGAGCCAAACATTTGGAGGGGACCTCAGAGGCTCAACAGATGACGGTCCAGTAGAAAAGACAGTGACAGGCCGGCTGATCGCCCCTTGCCCCCAGGTGACCGTTAAGTTGGCAGGAGTAGAGGTAAATTGCTTGCTTGACACAGGGTCTATGGTGTCAACGATAGTCGAAAGTTTCTTTAAGGAAAACTTTCAGGATAAACTTAAGTCTTGTCATTGGTTACAATTACGGGCTGCAAATGGGTTAGAGATCCCCTACCTCGGTTATATGGAGCTAGATGTTCAGGTGTGTGGCAAGACCATCCCTAAACGAGGGGTTTTGGTTGTTAAGGACCCCCCTGGGCAGTCAAGTCCACCTGAGGTTCCGGGTATTTTGGGAATGAACATCATTCGGGGCTGTTACGATGAACTGTTTACACAGCATGGGCCTGATTTGTTTTCCCTTCCAGCAGTACAGGGTGCCCCTGAGCGATGGCAGCAAGCCCTCCAGTATTGCCACCAGGCTGAGTCACAGACCCCCGCTGTGTTGACAGGCCTTGCTAGGGTTCGTGGTAGGAGACCAGTGTGCATACCAGGCGGCACAATCAAGGTGGTAGCTGCAACCTGTTCCGCTCGGCTCGGGTCCGCGGGGGGCGTATTGTTAGAGCCATTGACCAACGGTAGTCAGCTACCTGAAGGGCTGTTAGTGTCTCCTGCCCTTGTACGCGTCAGTCGAGGTACAGCCTACATACCAGTTGTTAATGTTGGCCTTTCTGCAGTTACACTTCACCACCGCTGCTCACTAGGGCTTTTGACAAAAGCGGAAGTTGCAAACCTACCAACAGGGATCAGTGAGGTTAGGAATGAGTCGGGACAGGTCACTGTAACTGTTAACTCCCAGGCTGGGAAGGCTAGCACAGTGCAGGAGCAGATTCAAGCACTCGACCTAACTGTTCTCCCAGAGGCAGAGCAGTGTCAAGTTAGAAGACTACTGTTGAAACATCAGTCAGTGTTCTCTGCTTTTGAGGGGGACCTTGGCTGTACCAACCTGATCTCACATGAAATTCCCTTACTCGATGACGTACCTGTAAGACAAAGGTATCGGCGCATTCCCCCGTCTGATTATGAGGCTGTTAAAACCCATATAAACCAGCTGTTAGAGACCCAAGTGATTAGGGAGAGTAGTAGCCCCTACGCCGCACCCATCGTCCTGGTTCGGAAGAAGGATGGCAGCCTTCGCCTGTGTGTGGACTACCGACAGTTAAACCGGAAGACGAGAAAGGACGCTTTTCCTCTCCCCCGAATAGAGGAATCATTGGACGCGCTGTCGGGAGCCAAGTGGTTCTCCACAATGGACCTGGTGAGTGGCTACAACCAGGTACCAGTAGCAGAACAGGACAAGCCAAAGACTGCTTTTTGCACCCCGTTTGGACTGTTTGAGTTCAACCGGATGCCATTCGGGCTCTGTAATGCACCAGGTACATTCCAGCGCCTCATGGAAAGAATGTTTGGTGCACAAAACTGTCAATCACTACTGTTGTACTTAGACGACATTATTGTTTTTTCTTCCAGCGTGGGGGAACATCTGAGCCGTCTGGATCCTGTGTTGAGCCGGTTGCATCAGGAGGGACTTAAAGTGAAATTGGAGAAATGCTCTTTCTTTAAAAAAGAAGTGCAGTACCTGGGCCACCTCATCTCGGAGGAAGGTGTTTCCACCGATCCAAGTAAGATATCGACCGTTGCAAATTGGCCTCATCCCACTAATGTTTCTGAACTCAAATCCTTTCTAGGCTTCGCTAGTTACTACAGGCGCTTTGTGGAAGGGTTTTCTAAATTGGCTGCACCACTGAATCGGTTAGCGGCAGAACTTTTAGAAGGAAGAACTCGTAAAGGCCGTAGAGTGTTGCTGGGGAACGCCTGGTCGGAGAGCTGTGAAAACAGCTTCCAAGAGCTCAAGGCCCGGCTGGTAAGCGCCCCCATCTTGGCGTTTTCTAACTTCTCCCTCCCGTTCATCCTTGAGGTTGATGCCAGTCACTGTGGTTTGGGCGCAGTCTTGTCCCAGGAACAAGAGGGCAAAGTGAGGCCAGTCGCTTATGCTAGTCGAAGCCTACACCCTGCAGAGAAAAACTACAGCTCCATGAAATTAGAATTCCTCGGGATGAAGTGGGCGATGACTGAGAAGTTCAAGGAGTATTTGTGGGGGCAGGAATGTGTGGTGTGGACTGATAATAATCCTCTTTGCCATTTAGAAACGGCAAAACTGGCAGCTACCGAGCAGCGATGGGTTGGAGAGATGTCTGCGTTTAACTACAGCGTCCGGTACCGCCCGGGGCGCACCAACAAGAACGCGGACGCATTGTCAAGACAACCCTCACATCAGACACCGCCGGGGACAGCCGTACCTGTGGCCCTACAGTTAGCCAGCGGAGGGTGTAGGCCTGAACATGTTGTACAGTCTGCTGTAATTGCCTTGCCATCTCGCACCCCCACTGATCTGCAGGCACTCCAGCAAGCTGATCCGGCTATTGGGCCTTTCCTCCATTTTTGGCGGGAACAACGGATGCCAAGCCGGGGCGAAAAGGAGAGCCTGGACCCCCAAGTGCGTGGGCTGATACGGCAGTGGGGTCGGATTGTCGAAGCACACAGCATCTTATACCGCCGGTTCTTCCGTCCAGATGGAGGGGAGGAGGTCCGTCAACTGCTGTTGCCACAGACCCTCAAGGAGGAGGTCCTAATGCAGCTGCACCAGAACCACGGCCACCAGGGGGTAGAGCGGACCACGGAGCTGGCCAGACAGAGATGCTACTGGCCAGGGATGGACCAAGAGATAAAGGAGTGGTGTAAAAACTGTGAGCGCTGTACGATTGCCAAGGCTACCCAACCACAGATTCGGGCACCCATGGGTCACCTGCTAGCAGCAAGACCTAATCACATTCTGGCCATCGATTTCACCGTGTTGGAGCCCTCCAGGGATGGTAAAGAACATGTTTTAATTATGACTGACGTTTTCTCTAAATTCACTCAGGCTATACCCACTAAGGACCAGAGGGCGGCTACAGTGGCAAAGGCGCTAATCCAGGAGTGGTTCTATCGATACGGGGTCCCAGCCCGTCTGCACTCCGACCAGGGGAGAAACTTTGAGAGCGCCTTGGTTCAGCAGCTGTGTGAACTATATGGAGTACAGAAGACGCGCACCACCCCCTACCACCCGCAGGGGAACGGTCAGTGTGAGAGATTCAATCGCACCCTACACAACCTGCTGCGTACACTCCCACCGACACAGAAGAGTCACTGGCCTGAACACCTACCCCAGCTGGTATTTAATTATAACAGTACAGCCCATCAGTCAACTGGCGAGTCGCCACACTTCCTGATGTTTGGGCAAGAGCCTCACCTACCTGTGGACTTCCTTTTAGGCCATCTGCCAGAGCCCACAGCAGGAAACGTGTGCGACTGGGTTGGGGAGCACAGACGACGACTTCAGGTGGCCTGCGATCATGCAAAGGGGCGGATGGAGACTGCAGCCAGGCAGAGGAAGGAAAGACATGACCAAGCAACACTGAGTGAGCCATTGGAGCTGAACCAAGAGGTCTACTTGCGGGACCACTCTGTTCATGGCCGAAATAAAATACAAGACGCATGGAAGCCCACAGTGTACAGGGTAGTGAAAGCTCCCGAGCCCGGGGGAGTGGTATACTCAATAGCCCCAGTGCAGGACCCCACCCGGGTAAGGAACGTGCACAGAACAATGTTAAAATCTGTCCCTTCTCCCGTGTGCATTCAGTACGGCCCATTGGTCCTGGCAGACTGTGTCGGGGATGGTGGTGCTGAAGAGGACCATGGAGATGACCATGAACAGTGGGTGGTCCTGGAGAGACCTGGTCACCGACCCCCCTCCAGTCAGCAGAGTCCTCCGGTAACTGCACCAGTAAGTCCAGTACTATTGGAAATGACTACCCCTCTGTCTCCATCCCCAACAGAACATGTTTCCGGAAGCAGCGAAGCCGCCCGGCGGAGAACCACCAGGACAACAGCTGGCCGGCACCCTAACCCTCACCACCTCCCAGAACCAATACGGGGGGCGGGCAGGAACTCTGAGGAAGCGGGTTGTAGTAGCATGACCACAGCATTTTTTAGACCCTGGGATTAAGTTTACATCGGCGGGTCGCCGATAGAAAATGGGGGGGGAAGATGTAACCTGTAGGTTAGGTCACGCCCTGGCATGCCCATAGGTTATTACCCTCACGACACAACCAATCCAGTTAGATCCCATATCAGCCCCCGGAAATAAATACCGGTAACGTAGGTGCCTCCACCTTTCATTCCCCCGGTTGGAGCGTTGCTGTCTGGGCGGCTGAGCACGCTGAGCTGAGCGTGGTTGAGGTAGGCTGAAGGATTGTTTGGTGCGCGCACATTGCCCACTTGCTCAAATGGCTCGTTAAAGCCTGTAACTGTCTTCTAGACGTATCCGTGTGCGGCTGCTGCTGGTCTGGAGACCTGTGTCCCGTCCGACGGGTTGGTACAGCAAGCAAGGTATTGACACTGACTGATCTTTTACCTCACGTGTAACCAATTGATATCCAAGCTAATGCATGTGTGTATCCTTGTGCTGTGCATCAGAAGACGGCGTGTGAAACCCAGCGTGAGTGTGGCCACAAAACGGCGTGTGTGTGTCCAGCGTGTGGTATCATTCACAGCCAAGGTACAATGTTTGGAAATAGTTACTGTAGTGCATTCGAGGTGTAATTATCATTCATGTATTAATGCTTGTTTTTGTATTTCTTTGTACAGCAGAGACTGCCGCTGCTGTTTTGCCTATAGCAACTCTTTTGTAAAACAGGCCACTTGACGTGTCTTTTTATTTCTTTGTTTTATTCTCCCAGCGTTTTATAACTAGAAAGGTCATTTAATCTAACTTTATTACCAAACCTTGTTTGAGGATAGATACATCCTATCAAGGTGCCCGGCCACCTTTTATACAGGAGGACAGCAGAGTGGTTCTTTTGGTTTTCAATGTGCATTTGTTTGACAGTGTGCTTTTGTCATATCTTATTGTAGTGTTTGGTGTGGTTTAAACCACGACTGCGACTCCTCTTATACTGTAGGTGGGCTAAGTCCCTCGTATCATCAATCTATCCTCCATTCCTAATAACTTGTGTTTGGTTAGTTAGTATTGGCCATTCTACCGACTGAACATTTCTTATGCTGTTCCCCTCTCTTTATCAGATTTGTTTTATTGCATAAAATAAATCTATTTTGTATTTGGTATCTCTCTCCCGTCTCTGATTTAACTTGTGGATTCCTGTGCGGGGTGAAACCATATTGGTGATTTCTCTGGTTTAATACCAGTCTTGATTCATACAAGGTATTCTTTGGGTGAAAGTCCTAAGGTGGCGTTGTCGACATTTTAATACAATTGGCCGAGTTACACTCTGGCTCGGTTACACAATGGTCTCTGCATCACCAGCTCTTCCAACACAGAAATATGGGTAGAGTTTCTCAGTGAAAGTGTCTTTATATCTGTAGATATGAGTGTTGTCCTCAGAGTTGTAGAAGGACAGCTCCCCCATGTCATAGTCCAGCTGGACTCTGATCCTTTGGAGACTCTTCTTCATTGTGACGGTCTCACGAAGCCCAGTAATGTATTTTCCACTGCGGAGCAGTAAAGCCCAGATTCCATATGATGGTGTGACTAATGCCTCCCCCTTCCTCTCAACTGATTCTTTAGCCACACCCATAGTCCAGTCAGGATGATCTCCCACCTCCACCTCCCAGCTGTGTTTCCCTGAGCTGAAGCCCTCAGAGCCCAGAACAGTGACATACTTAGTGTTTCTCTCTGGGTTGTCAGGGAGCTGCTGCTTTGTGTCTGTATCTCTCACACTGGTCAGGTCATCAGACAGAGAGAGGCAGCGGTTTGCAGTGTTTGGGTCCAGAATGACAGGACAGAAGGTGACCTTCCCCTTCATCTTCTCAGAGACTCTGAAGGACAGGTTGCCCAGGTGTTTGGACACATCTATCAGTGCTCCTGAGACCAGCTGTGGATCTGACAGTGAGCACTGGGCTCTGACTCTGGTCTGAGTAGCTTTATAACTGGTGAGGAACGGCACATTGTGTTTCTGTAGGTCGTCTTCGACAGCAGAGATGCTGTCTGAGAGAGAGGAGATCTTCTCCTGAATGATCTTCATTTCTCTGGTGATAGTCTTCCTCTTCTGCTGCTCTTCCTCCCTCAGAGCCGTCACTCTGGCCTCCTCTTCCTCTTTCAGGAACTGGTGGAGCTTGTTGAACTCTGCTCCGATCTGCCTCTCTGTGGCCTCCAGCTGTTTCTTGGAGTATTGAACCACTTCGTAGTATTTCTTCTCCACCTCTTTGTATTTGTCCCTCTTGTTCTGTAGAGACTTTAAGTCAGGTTTCAGCTGCTCCTTCAGCTCACTGACTGCTTCTTCTATAGGAACCACCTTGTGACCGTGGTGGTGAGGGAACTCACAGACAGGACACACAGCTCTCTGTTCCTCCTTACTGAACCATTTAGACACTTCTGGATGTGTACACACCACCTCCACTTTCTCCTCTCCTTTAGCCGTCTCAGATGACCCAGCTTTCTGCCTAAAGGTGTCAGCTACTTCCTTCAGTGTAAAGTTCACTATAAAATCCTTTGATATTTTTCTTTTACAAATTGGACAGTTTTTGTTTTTAGCTTGTTCACAAAATTGTTTCAGGCAGCTGGAACAGAAGCTGTGGTAGCAGCTCAGAGACACAGGATCTCTAAAAGTCTCTGAACATATATGGCAACTCAAGTAACTTTCAAAAACATCCAGTTTCTCCGCCATTTGCTTTGGTATCCAAAATATCTTTCAATAGCAAGACTCACCAAATCACATCCACTTCAACTTGCTGCTTACAGTCCTCCAAATCTATGTGTTTCAGTAGCGATCTCACACCCTGTAATGGCGTCTCTACTCTGTTCAGCAATGTCAAAGTCTGCTTTTAATTTCACCTGGCTCTGTCATGGGTTAATTATTCATGAGATTCTTCTTGGAGTACTGCTGTGCTCAGAACCTCCTGGTGCGTAATCCTAAGTGCGTATATCCATGCAATGAAAAGGAGGATCACATGGCAGGTAGATCCTCAGTGTGACACAGTGATGATCACATGACAGGTAGATCCTCAGTGTGACACAGTGATGACGGATCACATGACAGGTAGATCCTCAGTGTGACACAGTGATGGTCACATGACAGGTAGATCCTCATTGTGACACAGTGATGATCACATGACAGGTAGATCCTCAGTGTGACACAGTGAGGATCACATGACAGGTGGATCCTCAGTGTGACACAGCGATGATCACATGACAGGTAGATCCTCAGTGTGACACAGTGATGATCACATGACAGGTAGATCCTCAGTGTGACACAGTGATGATCACATGACGGGTGGATCCTCAGTGTGACACAGTGATGATCACATGACAGGTAGATCCTCAGTGTGACATAGTGATGATCACATGACAGGTAGATCCTCAGTGTGACACAGTGATGATCACATGACAGGTAGATCCTCAGTGTGACACAGTGATGATCACATGACAGGTAGATCCTCAGTGTGACATAGTGATGACGGATCACATGACAGGTAGATCCTCAGTGTGACACAGTGATGATGGATCACATGACAGGTAGATCCTCAGTGTGACAGTGATGATCACATGACAGGTAGATCCTCAGTGTGACACAGTGATGATCACATGACAGGTAGATCCTCAGTGTGACATAGTGATGATCACATGACAGGTAGATCCTCAGTGTGACATAGTGATGATCACATGACAGGTAGATCCTCAGTGTGACATAGTGATGATCACATGACAGGTAGATCCTCAGTGTGACACAGTGGCGATCACATGACAGGTAGATCCTCAGTGTGACACAGTGATGATCAAAACCTTTTGTGCTATTTGAATACATCAGTGAATTACATGACAGTGAATTACAGTGAATGTGTACACTGTGGTGGTTTTCATTCCATTAATGGGAAAAGCTGCCATCTGATTTGTGATAAGAAAGATAGTACTTCACTGACCCCTGCTGGGGAAATTCAGGTACCACAGTGACAATTGGCAGACAATGCCAAGGCAATCAAGCATAATTCAAGTACAGGAAAGTAATAGAATAAATCCTAAGATAAAAGGGGTAGGGTAGTGACTGTGACTGCTGACTGGCACAAGTGTCACTGATGCTGTTTTAGAGTGTTGATTTTGTGATCAGGAGATGGTGTTGTTGTTTCTCTACATTTTACTCTTCTGCCCATCTACCTTGTATGTAATGATAATGCACCTTAATTTGAAGACAAAAAAAACAGAAAGATAAAGGATAGAAATAGGACTCCATATTGTTTGACAATTCTAACAATCTCTACACAACAGAAATACCAAGGCCCTAACACAATGCTCGAATAATTTTAACAGCAGAAAGTCAGAAAGTAAAGAAATTAATTCAATGCATTTTCCAAAGACAGTGAACTTGATTTTAATTGTGTATAATAAAAATGATAAAGCACAGAAAGAGAAAACATACACATATCTAGAAACGTAATGTGCAATGTATTTTTAGTTCAGAAACGTGATATTCTACGTATCCATGGATTGCGCAAACGATACCGACATTTTATTCTGGTTCAATTCCCTTTTTTTTCTGTGTGGAGTTTGCATGTTCTCCGTGTGTTCTCCTGGTTTCCTCCACAGTCCGCTGGATTAGACTCTAAATTGTCCTCTAAAGGTATGAATGTGAGTTCGCCCTGTCATAGATTCACCTGTGTACCTGCCTTCCACCCAATGCATGCTGGGATAGGCTCCAGTCCCCCGAGCTCATACATGTGTTTAATATTCAGATATACTTTGCCAGAATAAAATGAGTCAGAATAAATCACTCTGTGAACAGTGAACAGTCTGATTCTCAACCAACACAGTTTTTATTAAATTCAATTCAATTAAATTAAATTCAATTCAATTCAAATGGCTTTATTGGCATGACATCATACTGTACATAATTGCCAAAGCAAGCGTTTAGACATTCAAAAGCCAAACATTAATTAGAAAATGTAATCAAAACAAAACATAAAACATATCAAAAGACAAACAAATGATGTGTTGTCAGATATAACAGCAGCAGCAAAGAACAAATAACAGTAAAGAAACAAACTACAGGACAAATCAGATGGTCTGTTGTCAGATATAACAGCAACGTGTATCAGGTGACCGTAACTGTCACTCACTGTCTGTCAGTTTATGGCTCACTGCCATAAACCCAGCGCCTCTAACCAATGAAGACGTCTGCTTTGGTACGTGTCTTTGAAATGTCTCTGTGACATCTTCTACCACGAGTATCAACTTTTTCTGCTGCTTGGGAGTTTTTTTTAGCACATCTCTTAACCTACATAAAGGGACTGTTGTATACGAGCTGCTTAGCAAGCAGTGAGGAGACGCTCCTGAAAGAGGCTACCTCCAGTGATGCTGTTTGTCCTCTCTCCTCCTTCACGCTTTAGCCCAACACAATCACCACAATAACATGTCAGCATTGTATTTCTGCTGATATGTACAATCTCAACGTCAAATGAAACAAACGTCTGTCTTTTATTCCTAATCAGATGTGTATTTAACCATCAACATCAACAGAAATAACAGGGAATAGTAAAGTGGTTATTTTTGGTTAATAAAATAAATCAAATCAAAACAAAATTGCTTCACAACAATTATAAAAGTCCAAAAAGAGCAAAAGCAAGGTGACGTAAGAAATGAAAAAACACGGCATGTTACTTAAAAATATCTGTATAAGCATTAAAAGCTGAGGGCACTTCTTATTCTTATGTCTTGGATAATTACAGCTTCAATGGAACAAACGATCTATAGTGCAGGCCTTGTTGATTATAGTGTACCACTGACTTTGAGTGTAAAGGTCAGGCCAATCACAGGTCAAGTTACAGTCAGTAATAAACCTCAATGCTTCATGATAGTGATACGCAGGAAGTATAAATCCTTATAACCGTGGACAAGCCATGGTCCTTCCTGCATAGTAAAACATGCCATTTGTAAACATTAAAAGCTCACACACATTTTCAGAAAGTTTCACTTTAACCAATAATTTAAGACTCATATAATTACAATTTCAACTTAGTGAAAATAATGTTCTACAGAAAGAGAGAACAGGGCGAGTGATTCTTTTTTTATGTTTACACTTAAAAAATAATGTGTGTCTATTTCAAACAATAATTGTTCTATATATTTAAGGTTGTTCGGCATCCATGGAAAGTAAACATGTTCTTTAGCTAAAACGTTAGAATTATGACACTAAAACAAAAATGGTCTTTTTGCTCAACTGACTCCAGGGCTCACCTTTGACCCCACAATCACCATGTTGCTAAAACTGCTTCAGACGTCTAATCAGAGCGACACTACTTAACACCAAGTTACCAGATTTACCACTTTCCTCATAGGCCTATTCTCTGCTCCATCACACATTCATGAAGATCAATTTATTCCAAAAAATCTGTGATCACCTGATTAATTTTGTGTAGGCCTATGGTTGCCTACACACACACACACACACACACACACGCGCGCGCGTGCGCGCACGCGCACGCACGCACGCACACACACACACACACACACACACACACACACACACACACACACACACACACACACACCTCACATTAACATCCCATAACATCACAGAGAAGCCTCAGCTTGACAAACTTTGATATCAATGGTCTCTGCATCAGCAGCCTCTCCAACACTGAAATATGGGTAGAGTTTCTCAGTGAAAGTGTCTTTGTGAGTGAAGATGTGAGTGTTGTCCTCAGAGTTGTAGAAGGACAGCTTGCCCCTGTCATAGTCCAGCTGGACTCTGATCCTCTGGAGACTCTTCTTCATTGTGACGGTCTCACAAAGCCCATTAATGTATCTTCCACTGTCATGCCATAAACACCCGATTCCATATTCTGGTGTGGCAAATGCCTCCCCCTTCCTCGCAACTGACTCTTTAAGCACACCCAGAATCCATGCAGGATGATCTCCCACCACCACCTCCCAGCTGTGTTTCCCTGAGCTGAAGCCCTCAGAGCCCAGAACACTGACATACTTAGTGTTTCTCTCTGGGTTGTCAGGGAGCTGCTGCTTTGTGTCTGCATCTCTCACACTGGTCAGGTCATCAGACAGAGAGAGCCAGCAGTTTGCAGTGTTTGGGTCCAGAATGACAGGACTGAACTTAACCTTCCCCTTCATCTTCTCCCAGACTCTGAAGGACAGGTTGCCCAGATGTTTGGCCACATCTATCAGTGCTCCTGAGACCAGCTGTGGATCTGACAGTGAGCACTGGGCTCTGACTCTGGTCTGAGTAGCTTTATAACTGGTGAGGAACGGCACATTGTGTTTCTGTAGGTCGTCTTCAACAGCAGAGATGCTGTCTGAGAGAGAGGAGATCTTCTCCTGAATGATCTTCATTTCTCTGGTGATAGTCTTCCTCTTCTGCTGCTCTTCCTCCCTCAGAGCCGTCACTCTGGCCTCCTCTTCGTCTTTCAGGAACTGGTGGAGCTTGTTGAACTCTGCTCTGATCTGCCTCTCTGTGGCCTCCACCTGTTTCTTGGAGTATTGAACCACTTTGTAGTATTTCTTCTCGACCTCTTTGTATTTGTCCCTCTTGTCCTGTAGAGACTTTAAGTCAGGTTTCAGCTGCTCCTTCAGCTCACCGACTGCTTCTTCTATAGGAACCACCTTGTGACCGTGGTGTTGGGGGAACTCACAGACAGGACACACAGCTCTCTGCTCCTCCTTACAGAACCATTTAGACACTTCTGGATGTGTACACACCACCTCCTCTTTCTCCTCTCCTTTAGCCGTCTCAGATGACCCAGCTTTCTGCCTCACAGTAAATGCGTCAGCTACTTTTTTCAGTGCAAAGTTTGGTCCTAGATCCTTTGATATTTTTCTTTTACAAATTGGACAGTTTTTGTTTTTAGCTTGTTCACAAAATTGTTTCAGGCAGCTGGAACAGAAGCTGTGGTCGCAGCTCAGAGACACAGGATCTCTAAAAGTCTCTGAACATATATGGCAACTCAAGTAACTTTCAAAAACATCCAGTTTCTCCGCCATTTGCTTTGGTATCCAAAATATCTTTCAATAGCAAGACTCACCAAATCACATCCACTTCAACTTGCTGCTTACAGTCCTCCAAATCAGTGTGTTTCAGTAGAGATCTCACACCCTGTAATGCTGACTCTGCTCTGTTCAGCAATGTCAAAGTCTGCTTTTAATTTCACCTGCCTCTGTCATGGGTTAATTAGTCATGAGATTCTTCTTGGAGTACCGCTGCGCTCAGAACCTCCTGGTGCGTAATCCTAAGTGCGTATATCCATGCAATGAAAAGGAGGATCACATGACAGGTAGATCCTCAGTGTGACACAGTAATGGTCACATGACAGGTGGATCCTCAGTGTGACACAGTGATGGTCACATGACAGGTGGATCCTCAGTGTGACACAGTGATGGTCACATGACAGGTGGATCCTCAGTGTGACACAGTGATGGTCACATGACAGGTGGATCCTCAGTGTGACACAGTGATGGTCACATGACAGGTAGAGATCCTCAGTGTGACACAGTGATGATCACATGACAGGTAGAACCTCGGTGTGACACAGTGATGATCACATGACAGGTGGATCCTCAGTGTGACACAGTGATGATCACATGACAGGTAGAGATCCTCAGTGTGACACAGTGATGATCACATGACAGGTAGATCCTCAGTGTGACACAGTGATGATGGATCACATGAAAGGTAGATCCTCAGTGTGACACAGTGATGATCACATGACAGGTAGATCCTCAGTGTGATACAGTGAGGATCACATGACAGGTAGATCCTCAGTGTGACACAGTGAGGATCACATGACAGGTAGATCCTCAGTGTGACACAGTGATGATGGATCACATGACAGGTAGATCCTCAGTGTGACACAGTGATGATGGATCACATGACAGGTAGATCCTCAGTGTGACACAGTGATGGTCACATGACAGGTAGATCCTCAGTGTGACACAGTGATGATCACATGACAGGTGGATCCTCAGTGTGACACAGTGATGATCACATGACAGGTGGATCCTCAGTGTGACACAGTGATGATCACATGACAGGTAGATCCTCAGTGTGACACAGTGATGATGGATCACATGACAGGTAGATCCTCGGTGTGACACAGTGATGATCACATGACAGGTGGATCCTCAGTGTGACACAGTGATGGTCACATGACAGGTGGATCCTCAGTGTGACACAGTGATGGTCACATGACAGGTAGATCCTCAGTGTGACACAGTGATGGTCACATGACAGGTGGATCCTCAGTGTGACACAGTGATGGTCACATGACAGGTGGATCCTCAGTGTGACACAGTGATGGTCACATGACAGGTGGATCCTCAGTGTGACACAGTGATGATCACATGACAGGTAGATCCTCAGTGTGACACAGTGATGATCACATGACAGGTGGATCCTCAGTGTGACACAGTGATGATCACATGACAGGTGGATCCTCAGTGTGACACAGTGATGATCACATGACAGGTAGAGATCCTCAGTGTGACACAGTGATGATCACATGACAGGTAGAGATCCTCAGTGTGACACAGTGATGATCACATGACAGGTAGATCCTCAGTGTGACACAGTGATGATGGATCACATGACAGGTAGATCCTCAGTGTGACACAGTGATGGTCACATGACAGGTGGATCCTCAGTGTGACACAGTGATGATCACATGACAGGTAGATCCTCAGTGTGACACAGTGATGATCACATGACAGGTAGATCCTCAGTGTGACATAGTGATGATCACATGACAGGTGGATCCTCAGTGTGACACAGTGATGATCACATGACAGGTGGATCCTCAGTGTGACACAGTGATGATCACATGACAGGTAGATCCTCAGTGTGACACAGTGATGATCACATGACAGGTGGATCCTCAGTGTGACACAGTGATGATCACATGACAGGTAGATCCTCAGTGTGACACAGTGATGATCACATGACAGGTAGATCCTCAGTGTGACACAGTGATGATCACATGACAGGTAGATCCTCAGTGTGACACAGTGATGATCACATGACAGGTAGATCCTCAGTGTGACACAGTGATGATCACATGACAGGTAGATCCTCAGTGTGACACAGTGATGATCACATGACAGGTAGATCCTCAGTGTGACACAGTGATGATGGATCACATGACAGGTAGATCCTCAGTGTGACACAGTGATGGTCACATGACAGGTAGATCCTCAGTGTGACACAGTGATGAAGGTCACATGACAGGTAGATCCTCAGTGTGACACAGTGATGAAGGTCACATGACAGGTAGATCCTCAGTGTGACACAGTGATGAAGGTCACATGACAGGTGGATCCTCAGTGTGACACAGTGACGATCACATGACAGGTAGATCCTCAGTGTGACACAGTGATGATCAAAACATTTTGTGCTGTTGAATACATCAGTGAATTACATGACAGTGAATTACAGTGAAGTACATTCTCCCTGTGGTGGTTTTCATTCCATTAATGGGAAAAGCTGCCATCTGATTTGAGATAAGAAAGATAGTACTTCACTCACCCCTGCTGGGGAAATTCAGGTACCACAGTGACAATTGGCAGACAATGCCAAGGCAATCAAGCATAATTCAAGTACAGGAAAGTAATAGAATAAATCCTAAGATAAAAGGGGTAGGGTAGTGACTGTGACTGCTGACTGGCACAAGTGTCACTGATGGTGTTTTAGAGTGTTGATTTTGTGATCAGGAGATGGTGTTGTTGTTTCTCTACATTTTACTGTTCTGCCCATCTACCTTGTATGTAATGATAATGCACCTTCATTTGAAGACAAAAAAAACAGAAAGATAAAGGATAGAAATAGGACTGCATATTGTTTGACAATTCTAACAATCTCTACACAACAGAAATACCAAGGCCCTAACACAATGCTTGAATAATTTTAACAGCAGAAAGTCAGAAAGTAAAGAAATTAATTCAATGCATTTTCCAAAGACAGTGAACTTAATTTGTATATAATAAAAATGATAAAGCACAGAAAGAGAAAACATACACATATCTAGAAACGTAATGTGCAATGTATTTTTAGTTCAGAAACGTGATATTCGACGTATCCATGGATTGCGCAAACGATACCGACATTTTATTCTGGTGACCAGGCTGGTTCAATTCCCTTTTCTTTCTGTGTAGAGTTTGCATGTTCTCCGTGTGTTCTCCTGGTTTCCTCCACAGTCCGCTGGATCAGACTCTAAATTGTCCTCTAAAGGTATGAATGTGAGTTCGCCCTGTCATAGATTCACCTGTGTACCTGCCTTCCACCCAATGCATGCTGGGATAGGCTCCAGTCCCCCAAGTTCATACATGTGTTTAATATTCAGATATACTTTGCCAGAATAAAATGAGTCAGAATAAATCACTCTGTGAACAGTGAACAGTCTGATTCTCAACCAACAGAGTTTTTATTAAATTAAATTAAATTCAATTCAATTAAATTCAAATGGCTTTATTGGCATGACATCATACTGTACATAATTGCCAAAGCAAGCGTTTAGACATTCAAAAGCCAAACATTAATTAGAAAATGTAATCAAAACAAAACATAAAACATATCAAAAGACAAACAAATGATGTGTTGTCAGATATAACAGCAGCAGCAAAGAACAAATAACAGTAAAGAAACAAACTACAGGACAAATCAGATGGTCTGTTGTCAGATAGAACAGCAACGTGTATCAGGTGACCGTGACTGTCACTCACTGTCTCTCAGTTTATGACTCACTGCCATAAACCCAGTGCCTCTAACCAATGAAGACGTCTGCTTTGGTACGTGTCTTTGAAATGTCTCTGTGACATCTTCTACCACGAGTATCAACTTTTTCTGCTGTTTGGGAGTTTTTTTAGCACATCTCTTAACCTACATAAAGGGACTGTTGTACGAGCTGCTTAGCAAGTAGTGAGGAGATGGTCCTGAAAGAGGCTACCTCCAGTGATGCTATTTGTCCTCTCTCCTCCTTCACACTTTAGCCCAACACAATCACCACAATAACATGTCAGCATTGTATTTCTGCTGATATGTACAATCTCAACCTATCTCCTCTCCTTTTATTCCTAATCAGATATGTATTTAACCATCAACATCAACAGAAATAACAGGGAATAGTAAAGTGGTTATTTTTGGTTAATAAAATAAATCAAATCAAAACAAAATTGCTTCACAACAATTACAAAAGTCCAAAAAGAGCAAAAGCAAAGTGACGTAAGAAATGCAATACCAAAAAAAAACACGGCATGTTCCTTAAAAATATCTGTATAAGCATTAAAAGCTGAGGGCACTTAATATGAACAAGTTTTCACAAATTCATCTGTAACCTATGATTCGTCTTGGATAATTACAGCTTCAATGGAACAAACGATCTATAGTACAGGGCTTGTTGATTATCGTGTACCACTGACTTTGAGTGTAAAGGTCAGGCCAATCACAGGTCAAGTTACAGTCAGTAATAAACCTCAATGCTTCATGATAGTGGTACGCAGGAAGTATAAATCCTTACAACCGTGGACAAGCCTTGGTCCTTCCTGCATAGTAAAACATGCCATTTGTAAACATTAAAAGCTCACACACATTTTCAGAAAGTTTCACTTTAACCAATAATTTAAGACTCATATAATTACAATTTCAACTTAGTGAAAATAATGTTCTACAGAAAGAGAGAACAGGGCGAGTGATTCTTTTTTTATGTTTACACTTAAAAATAATGTGTGTCTATTTCAAACAATAATTGTTCTATATATTTAAGGTTGTTCGGCATCCATGGAAATTAAACATGTTCTGTAGCTAAAACTTTAGAATTATGACACTAAAACAAAAATGGTCTTTTTGCTCAACTGACTCCAGAGCCCCGTTCCAATACCCATACTTGTACTTCTTTCTTGTAGTATGTACTGCCGCTGCCCTCACAAAGTATGGATTGTAGTGTGCAGCATGCATGCAAAATGCATACTATTGGGACACACTACATCTGTCGTCACGTGAGCTTCCTGAACTCCGACCTCTTGCTCACTTCCGCCGACGTCCGCAGCGCCACATTTGAGTTTTTTTTTTTTTTTTTTTTTTTTTTTATTCAATAAACAAAGTCTGGCAGTAACAAACAGTACATTATACAAAAAATTCAGACTAAACATTTACAAAATTGGAAAAGACAATCAAATAAACAAAATAAAATAAATAAAGCAAAAACATTAAGTCAGAGATCTAAACAGGAATCAAGATATGCATGTTTTGGTACACACCATGCTTGTTTGGTTTTAACATATTTCAAGGCTTTCTTAAAGTTAATTATCTCATTCATGAACACGCAGCTCAGTCAGTGCGACGTAACTCCAGTAGGTGGCGGTAATGCACAAAAAGTTGTTTGCCAACCGCCATAAAACATTAGAAGAAGAAGAAGACGACATAACTTCCTGCTGCGCAAAGGATTGTGGGGAAGTTTGGCTGAAGCAGCATGCATCGATGCATACTCCGAAATAGGAGCTGATGTAGTACAACATCCTGGTACTCTTGGCATACTGCATCTGACATACTATGTATTGGGACATACTAAATCTTTTTTTGCCTACTAAATAGTATGGAAGTATGGGTATTGGAACGGGGCCCAGGGCTCACCTTTGACCCCACAATCATCATGTTGCTAAAGCTGCTTCACACGTCTAATCAGAGCGACACTACTTAACACCAAGTTACCACATTTACCACTTTCCTTATAGGCCTATTCTCTGCTCCATCACACATTCATGAAGATCAATTTTTCAAAAGAACCTGTGCCTATGGTCGTCTACCCACATGCACGCACGCACGCACGCACACACACACACACACACACACACCTCATTAACATCCCATAACATCACAGAGAAGCCTCAGCTTGACAAATTTTGATATCAATGGTCTCTGCATCACCAGCCTCTCCAACTTCAAAATATGGGTAGAGTTTCTCAGTGAAAGTGTCTCTGTGAGTGAAGATATGAGTGTTGTCCTCAGAGTTGTAGAAGGACAGCTCGCCCCTGTCATAGTCCAGCTGGACTCTGATCCTCTGGAGACTCTTCTTCACTGTGACGGTCTCACAAAGCCCATTAGTGTATTTTCCACTGCGGTGCCATAAACACCAGATTCCATATGATGGTGAGGCAAATGCCTCCCCCTTCCTCTCAACTGACTCTTTAGCCACACCCAGAATCCACACAGGATGATCTCCCACCTCCACCTCCCAGCTGTGTTTCCCTGAGCTGAAGCCCTCAGAGCCCAGAACATGGGTATACTTAGTGAGTCTCTCTGGGTTGTCAGGGAGCTGCTGATTTGTGTCTGCATCTCTCACACTGGTCAGGTCATCAGAGAGAGAGAGACAGCGGTTTGCAGTGTTTGGGTCCAGAATGACAGGACAGAAGGTGACCTTCCCCTTCATCTTCTCCCAGACTCTGAAGGACAGGTTGCCCAGGTGTTTGGCCACATCTATCAGTGCTCCTGAGACCAGCTGTGGATCTGACAGTGAGCACTGGGCTCTGACTGTGGTCTGAGTAGCTTTATAACTGGTGAGGAATGGCACATTGTGTTTCTGTAGGTCGTCTTCGACAGCAGAGATGCTGTCTGAGAGAGAGGAGATCTTCTCCTGAATGATCTTCATTTCTCTGGTGATAGTCTTCCTCTTCTGCTGCTCTTCCTCCCTCAGAGCCGTCACTCTGGCCTCCTCTTCCTCTTTCAGGAACTGGTGGAGCTTGTTGAACTCTGCTCCGATCTGCCTCTCTGTGGCCTCCACCTGTTTCTTGGAGTATTGAACCACTTCGTTATATGTCTTCTCCACCTCTTTGTATTTGTCCCTCTTGTTCTGTAGAGACTTTAAGTCGGATTTCAGCTGCTCCTTCAGCTCACCGACTGCTTCTTCTATAGGAACCACCTTGTGACCGTGGTGTTGGGGGAACTGACAGACAGGACACACAGCTCTCTGTTCCTCCTTACTGAACCATTTAGACACTTCTGGATGTGTACACACCACCTCCTCTTTCTCCTCTTCAGCCGTCTCAGATGACCCAGCTTTCTGCCTAAAGGCGTCAGCTACTTTCTTCAGTGTAAAGTTCACTATAAAATCCTTTGATATTTTTCTTTTACAAATTGGACAGTTTTTGTTTTTAGCTTGTTCACAAAATTGTTTCAGGCAGCTGGAACAGAAGCTGTGGTCGCAGCTCAGAGACACAGGATCTCTAAAAGTCTCTGAACATATATGGCAACTCAAGTAACTTTCAAAAACATCCAGTTTCTCCGCCATTTGCTTTGGTATCCAAAATATCTTTCAATAGCAACACTCACCAAAAACACTTCAACTTGCTGCTTACAGTCCTCCAAATCTGTGTGTTTCAGTAGCGATCTCACACCCTGTAATGACGTCTCTGCTCTGTCCTCAATGTCAAAGTCTGCTTTTAATTTCACCTGCCTCTGTCATGGGTTAATTATTCATGAGATTCTTCTTGGAGTACCGCTGTGCTCAGAGCCTCCTGGTGCGTAATCCTAAGTGCGTATATCCATGCAATGAAAAGGAGGATCACATGACAGGTAGATCCTCAGTGTGACACAGTGATGATCACATGACAGGTAGATCCTCAGTGTGACACAGTGATGATCACATGACAGGTAGATCCTCAGTGTGACACAGTGATGACGGATCACATGACAGGTAGATCCTCAGTGTGACACAATGATGGTCACATGACAGGTAGATCCTCAGTGTGACATAGTGATGATCACATGACAGGTAGATCCTCAGTGTGACACAGTGATGATCACATGACAGGTAGATCCTCAGTGTGACACAGTGATGATCACATGACAGGTGGATCCTCAGTGTGACACAGTGATGGTCACATGACAGGTAGATCCTCAGTGTGACACAGTGATGACGGATCACATGACAGGTAGATCCTCAGTGTGACACAGTGATGAAGGAGGATCACATGACAGGTAGATCCTCAGTGTGACACAGTGATGATCACATGACAGGTAGATCCTCAGTGTGACACAGTGACGGATCACATGACAGGTAGATCCTCAGTGTGACACAGTGATGATGGATCACATGACAGGTAGATCCTCAGTGTGACACAGTGATGATCAAAACCTTTTGTGCTATTTGAATACATCAGTGAATTACATGACAGTGAATTACAGTGAATGTGTACACTGTGGTGGTTTTCATTCCATTAATGGGAAAAGCTGCCATCTGATTTAAGATAAGAAAGATAGTACTTCACTGACCCCTGCTGGGGAAATTCAGGTACCACAGTGACAATTGGCAGACAATGCCAAGGCAATAAAGCATAATTCAAATACAGGAAAGTAATAGAATAAATCCTAAGATAAAAGGGGTAGGGTAGTGACTGTGACTGCTGACTGGCACAAGTGTCACTGATGCTGTTAGAGTGTTGATTTTGTGATCAGGAGATGGTGTTGTTGTTTCTCTACATTGTACTGTTCTGCCCATCTACCTTGTATGTAATGATAATGCACCTTAATTTGAAGACAAAAAAAACAGAGAGATAAAGGATAGAAATAGGACTCCATATTGTTTGACAATTCTAACAATCTCTACACAACAGAAATACCAAGGCCCTAACACAATGCTCGAATAATTTTAACAGCAGAAAGTCAGAAAGTAAAGAAATTAATTCAATGCATTTTCCAAAGACAGTGAACTTAATTTGTGTATAATAAAAATGATAAAGCACAGAAAGAGAAAACATACACATATCTAGAAACGTAATGTGCATTGTATTTTTAGTTCAGAAACGTGATATTCTACGTATCCATGGATTGCGCAAACGATACCGACATTTTATTCTGGTGACCAGGCTGGTTCAATTCCCTTTTTTTTCTGTGTGGAGTTTGCATGTTCTCCGTGTGTTCTCCTGGTTTCCTCCACAGTCAGCTGGATTAGACTCTAAATTGTTCTCTAAAGGTATGAATGTGAGTTCGCCCTGTCATAGATTCACCTGTGAACCTGCCTTCCACCCAATGCATGCTGGGATAGGCTCCAGTCCCCCAAGTTCATACATGTGTTTAATATTCAGATATACTTTGCCAGAATAAAATGAGTCAGAATAAATCACTCTGTGAACAGTGAACAGTCTGATTCTCAACCAACACAGTTTTTATTCAATTCAATTCAATTCAATTCAATTCAATTCAATTCAATTCAATTAAATTCAAATGGCTTTATTCGCATGACATCATACTGTACATAATTGCCAAAGCAAGCGTTTAGACATTCAAAAGCCAAACATTCATTAGAAAATATAAAAGTTGAAAAAAGTCCAAGGCAACTCTTCTTATGAATAAAAAGCCTTTATTCTATCTTGGCTAGCTTTTTATTCATAAGAAGAGTTGCCTTTGACTTTTTTCAACTTTTATATGGACTTTCCCCTTTTGAGTTCCAAAGAGCACCTTCTTTTTTTAAATTTTTCAACTTTGATCCAGAGCGTCGTAGCCCTCTTGTCCTGTGTATTAATTAATAATATATTATCTTCTTTCATTAATTAGAAAATGTAATCAAAACAAAACATAAAACATATCAAAAGACAAACAAATGATGTGTTGTCAGATATAACAGCAGCAGCAAAGAACAAATAACAGTAAAGAAACAAACTACAGGACAAATTAGATGATCTGTTCTCAGATATAACAGCAACAGCAGTGTATCAGGTGACCGTGACTGTCACTCACTGTCTCTCAGTTTATGGCTCACTGCCATAAACCCAGCGCCTCTAACCAATGAAGACGTCTGCTTTGGTACGTGTCTTTGAAATGTCTCTGTGACATCTTCTACCACGAGTATCAACTTTTTCTGCTGCTTGGGAGTTTTTTTTAGCACATCTCTTAACCTACATAAAGGGACTGTTGTACGAGCTGCTTAGCAAGCAGTGAGGAGACGCTCCCGAAAGAGGCTACCTCCAGTGATGCTGTTTGTCCTCTCTCCTCCTTCACACTTTAGCCCAACACAATCACCACAATAACATGTCAGCATTGTATTTCTGCTGATATGTACAATCTCAACGTAAAATGAAACAAAACATCTGTCTTTTATTCCTAATCAGATATGTATTTAACCATCAACATCAACAGAAAATAACAGGGAATAGTAAAGTGGTTATTTTTGGTTAATAAAATAAATCAAATCAAAACAAAATTGCTTCACAACAATTACAAAAGTCCAAAAAGAGCAAAAGCAAGGTGACGTAAGAAATGCAATACCAAAAAAAGACACGGCATGTTACTTAAAAATATTTGTATAAGCATTAAAAGCTGAGGGCACTTAATATGAACAAGTTTTCACAAATTCATCTGTAACCTATGATTCTTATCTCTTGGATAATTACAGCTTCAATGGAACAAACGATCTATAGTACAGGCCTTGTTGATTATAGTGTACCACTGACTTTGAGTGTAAAGGTCAGGCCAATCACAGGTCAAGTTACAGTCAGTAATAAACCTCAATGCTTCATGATAGTGATACGCAGGAAGTATAAATCCTTATAACCGTGGACAAGCCATGGTCCTTCCTGCATAGTAAAACATGCCATTTGTAAACATTAAAAGCTCACACACATTTTCAGAAAGTTTCACTTTAACCAATAATTTAAGACTCATATAATTACAATTTCAACTTAGTGAAAATAATGTTCTACAGAAAGAGAGAACAGGGCGAGTGATTCTTTTTTATGTTTACACTTAAAATAATGTGTGTCTATTTCAAACAATAATTGTTCTATATATTTAAGGTTGTTCGGCATCCATGGAAAGTAAACATGTTCTGTAGCTAAAACGTTAGAATTATGACACTAAAACAAAAATGGTCTTTTTGCTCAACTGACTCCAGGGCTCACCTTTGACCCCACAATCACCATGTTGCTAAAACTGCTTCACACGTCTAATCAGAGCGACACTACTTAACACCAAGTTACCAGATTTACCACTTTCCTCATAGGCCTATTCTCTGCTCCATCACACATTCATGAAGATCAATTTTTCAAAAGAACCTGTGCCTATGGTTGTCTACCCACACGCACGCACACGCACACACACACACACACACACACACACACACACACACACACACACACACACACACACACACACACACACACACCTCATTAACATCCCATAACATCACAGAGAAGCCTCAGCTTGACAAACTTTGATATCAATGGTCTCTGCATCACCAGCTCTTCCAACACAGAAATATGGGTAGAGTTTCTCAGTGAAAGTGTAATTATATCTGTAGATGTGAGTGTTGTCCTCAGAGTTGTAGAAGGACAGCTCGCCCCTGTCATAGTCCAGCTGGACTCTGATCCTTTGGAGACTCTTCTTCATTGTGACGGTCTCACCAAGCCCATTAGTGTATTTTCCACTGTGGTGCAGTAAAGCCCAGATTCCATATTCTGGTGTGGCAAATGCCTCCCCCTCCCTCTCAACTGACTCTTTAGCCACACCCAGAATCCATGCAGGATGATCTCCCACCTCCACATCCCAGCTGTGTTTCCCTGAGCTGAAGCCCTCAGAGCCCAGAACATGGGCATACTTAGTGTTTCTCTCTGGGTTGTCAGGGAGCTGCTGCTTTGTGTCTGTATCTCTCACACTGGTCAGGTCATCAGAGAGAGAGAGCCAGCAGTTTGCAGTGTTTGGGTCCAGAATGACAGGACTGAAGTTGACCTCCCCCTTCATCTTCTCAGAGACTCTGAAGGACAGGTTGCCCAGGTGTTTGGCCACATCTATCAGTGCTCCTGAGACCAGCTGTGGATCTGACAGTGAGCACTGGGCTCTGACTGTGGTCTGAGTGGTTTTATAACTGGTGAGGAACGGCACATTGTGTTTCTGTAGGTCGTCTTCGACAGCAGAGATGCTGTCTGAGAGAGAGGAGATCTTCTCCTGAATGATCTTCATTTCTCTGGTGATAGTCTTCCTCTTCTGCTGCTCTTCCTCCCTCAGAGCCGTCACTCTGGCCTCCTCTTCCTCTTTCAGGAACTGGTGGAGCTTGTTGAACTCTGCTCTGATCTGCCTCTCTGTGGCCTTCACCTGTTTCTTGGTGTGTTGAACCACTTCGTTATATGTCTTCTCCACCTCTTTGTATTTGTCCCTCTTGTCCTGTAGAGACTTTAAGTCAGGTTTCAGCTGCTCCTTCAGCTCAGTGACTGCTTCTTCTATAGGAACCACCTTGTGACCGTGGTGTTGAGGGAACTCACAGACAGGACACACAGCTCTCTGCTCCTCCTTACAGAACCATTTAGACACTTCTGGATGTGTACACACCACCTCCACTTTCTCCTCTCCTTTAGCCGTCTCAGATGACCCAGCTTTCTGCCTAAAGGCGTCAGCTACTTTCTTCAGTGTAAAGTTCACTATAAAATCCTTTGATATTTTTCTTTTACAAATCGGACAGTTTTTGTTTTTAGCTTGTTGACAAAATTGTTTCAGGCAGCTGGAACAGAAGCTGTGGTCGCAGCTCAGAGACACAGGATCTCTAAAAGTCTCTGAACATATATGGCAACTCAAGTAACTTTCAAAAACATCCAGTTTCTCGGCCATTTGCTTTGGTATCCAAAATATCTTTCAATAGCAAGACTCACCAAATCACATCCACTTCAACTTGCTGCTTACAGTCCTCCAAATCTGTGTGTTTCAGTAGAGATCTCACTCCCTGTAATGGCATCTCTGCTCTGTTCAGCAATGTCAAAGTCTGCTTTTAAGTTCACCTGCCTCATGGGTTAATTATTCATGAGATTCTTCTTGGAGTACTGCTGCGCTCAGAGCCTCCTGGTGCGTAATCCTAAGTGTGTATATCCATGCAATGAAAAGGAGGATCACATGACAGGTAGATCCTCAGTGTGACACAGTGATGATCACATGACAGGTAGATCCTCAGTGTGACACAGTGATGATCACATGACAGGTAGATCCTCAGTGTGACACAGTGATGATCACATGACAGGTAGATCCTCAGTGTGACACAGTGATGATCACATGACAGGTAGATCCTCAGTGTGACACAGTGATGGTCACATGACAGGTAGATCCTCAGTGTGACACAGTGATGATCACATGACAGGTAGATCCTCAGTGTGACACAGTGATGACGGATCACATGACAGGTAGATCCTCAGTGTGACACAGTGATGATCACATGACAGGTAGATCCTCAGTGTGACACAGTGATGACGGATCACATGACCGGTAGATCCTCAGTGTGACACAGTGATGGTCACATGACATGTAGATCCTCAGTGTGACACAGTGATGGCGGCTCACATGACAGGTAGATCCTCAGTGTGACATAGTGATGATCACATGACAGGTAGATCCTCAGTGTGACACAGTGATGGTCACATGACAGGTAGATCCTCAGTGTGACACAGTGATGATCACATGACAGGTAGATCCTCAGTGTGACACAGTGATGATCACATGACAGGTAGATCCTCAGTGTGACACAGTGATGATCACATGACATGTAGATCCTCAGTGTGACACAGTGATGGCGGCTCACATGACAGGTAGATCCTCAGTGTGACACAGTGATGACGGATCACATGACAGGTAGATCCTCAGTGTGACACAGTGATGATCAAAACCTTTTGTGCTGTTGAATACATCAGTGAATTACATGACAGTGAATTACAGTGAAGTACATTCTCCCTGTGGTGGTTTTCATTCCATTATTGGGAAAAGCTGCCATCTGATTTGAGATAAGAAAGATAGTCCTTCACTGACCCCTGCTGGGGAAATTCAGGTACCACAGTGACAATTGGCAGACAATGCCAAGGCAATCAAGCATAATTCAAATACAGGAAAGTAATAGAATAAATCCTAAGATAAAAGGGGTAGGGTAGTGACTGTGACTGCTGACTGGCACAAGTGTCACTGATGGTGTTTTAGAGTGATGATTTTGTGATCAGGAGATGGTGTTGTTGTTTCTCTACATTGTACTGTTCTGCCCATCTATCTTGTATGTAATGATAATGCACCTTAATTTGAAGACAAAAAAAACAGAAAGATAAAGGATAGAAATAGGACTGCATATTGTTTGACAATTCTAACAATCTCTACACAACAGAAATACCAAGGCCCTAACACAATGCTCGAATAATTTTAACAGCAGAAAGTCAGAAAGTAAAGAAATTAATTCAATGCATTTTCCAAAGACAGTGAACTTAATTTGTGTATAATAAAAATGATAAAGCACAGAAAGAGAAAACATACACATATCTAGAAACGTAATGTGCAATGTATTTTTAGTTCTGAAACGTGATATTCTACGTATCCATGGATTGCGCAAACGATACCGACATTTTATTCTGGCGACCACGCTGGTTCATTTCCCTTTTTTTTCTGTGTGGAGTTTGCATGTTCTCCCTGTGTTCTCCTGGTTTCCTCCACAGTCCGCTGGATTAGACTCTAAATTGTCCTCTAAAGGTATGAATGTGAGTTCGCCCTGTCATAGATTCACTTGTGTACCTGCCTTCCACCCAATGCATGCTGGGATAGGCTCCAGTCCCCCAAGTTCATACATGTGTTTAATATTCAGATATACTTTGCCAGAATAAAATGAGTCAGAATAAATCACTCTGTGAACAGTGAACAGTCTGATTCTCAACCAACACAGTTTTTATTCAATTCAGATATGTATTTAACCATCAACATCAACAGAAAATATCAGGGAATAGTAAAGTGGTTATTTTTGGTTAATAAAATAAATCAAATCAAAACAAAATTGCTTCACAACAATTATAAAAGTCCAAAAAGAGCAAAAGCAAGGTGACGTAAGAAATGCAATGCCAAAAAAAAACACGGCATGTTACTTAAAAATATCTGTATAAGCATTCAAAGCTGAGGGCACTTAATATGAACAAGTTTTCACAAATTTATCTGTAACCTATGATTCTTATGTCTTGGATAATTACAGCTTCAATGGAACAAACGATCTATAGTACAGGCCTTGTTGATTATAGTGTAGCAATGAGTCTGAGTGTAAAGGTCAGGCCAATCACAGGTCAAGTTACAGTCAGTAATAAACCTCAATGCTTCATGATAGTGGTACGCAGGAAGTATAAATCCTTACAACCGTGGACAAGCCTTGGTCCTTCCAGTAAAACATGCCATTTGTAAACATTAAAAGCTCACACACATTTTCAGAAAGTTTCACTTTAACCAATAATTTAAGACTCATATAATTACAATTTCAACTTAGTGAAAATAATGTTCTACAGAAAGAGAGAACAGGGTGAGTGATTGTTTAAATATTTACATTTAAAATAATGTGCGTCTATTTCAAACAATAATTGTTCTATATATTTAAGGTTGTTCGGCATCCATGGAAATTAAACATGTTCTGTAGCTAAAACTTTAGAATTATGACACTAAAACAAAAATGGTCTTTTTGCTCAACTGACTCCAGGGCTCACCTTTGAAACCACAATCACCATGTTGCTAAAACTGCTTCAGACGTCTAATCAGAGCGACACTACTTAACACCAAGTTACCAGATTTACCACTTTCCTCATAGGCCTATTCTCTGCTCCATCACACATTCATGAAGAGTCATTTATTCAAAATAATCTGTGCCTATGGTCACACACACACACACACACGCACGCACGCACGCACGCACGCACGCACGCACACACACACACACACACACACACACACACACACACACACACACACACACACACACACACACACACACACCTCATTAACATCCTATAACATCACAGAGAAGCATCAGCTTGACAAACTTTGATATCAATGGTCTCTGCATCACCAGCCTCTCCAACTTCAAAATATGGGTAGAGTTTCTCAGTGAAAGTGTCTTTGTGAGTGAAGATGTGAGTGTTGTCCTCAGAGTTGTAGAAGGACAGCTCGCCCATGTCATAGTCCAGCTGGACTCTGATCCTCTGGAGACTCTTCTTCACTGTGACGATCTCACCAAGCCCATTAGTGTATTTTCCACTGCGATGCAGTAAAGCCCAGATTCCATATCTTGGTGAGGCAAATGCCTCCCCCTTCCTCTCAACTGACTCTTTAGCCAAACCCATAGTCCAGTCAGGATGATCTCCCACCTCCACCTCCCAGCTGTGTTTCCCTGAGCTGAAGCCCTCAGAGCCCAGAACAGTGTTATACTTGTTTCTCTCTGGGTTGTCAGGGAGCTGTTGCTTTGTGTCTGCATCTCTCACACTGGTCAGGTCATCAGAGAGAGAGAGAGAGCAGTTTGCAGTGTTTGGGTCCAGAATGACAGGACTGAACTTAACCTTCCCCTTCATCTTCTCAGAGACTCTGAAGGACAGGTTGCCCAGGTGTTTGGCCACATCTATCAGTGCTCCTGAGACCAGCTGTGGATCTGACAGTGAGCACTGGGCTCTGACTGTGGTCTGAGTAGCTTTATAACTGGTGAGGAATGGCACATTGTGTTTCTGCAGGTCGTCTTCGACAGCAGAGATGCTGTCTGAGAGAGAGGAGATCTTCTCCTGAATGATCTTCATTTCTCTGGTGATAGTCTTCCTCTTCTGCTGCTCTTCCTCCCTCAGATCCGTCACTCTGGCCTCCTCTTCCTCTTTCAGGAACTGGTGGAGCTTGTTGAACTCTGCTCTGATCTGCCTCTCTGTGGCCTCCAGCTGTTTCTTGGTGTGTTGAACCACTTTGTAGTATTTCTTCTCCACCTCTTTGTATTTGTCCCTCTTGTTCTGTAGAGACTTTAAGTCAGGTTTCAGCTGCTCCTTCAGCTCACCGACTGCTTCTTCTATAGGAACCACCTTGTGACCGTGGTGTTGGGGGAACTCACAGACAGGACACACAGCTCTCTGCTCCTCCTTACAGAACCATTTAGGCACTTCTCCATGTTTACTACACACCACCTCCACATCCTGCACGTCTCCTTTAGCCGTCTCAGATGACCCAGCTTTCTGCCTAAAGGCGTCAGCTACTTTCTTCAGTGTAAAGTTCACTAGAAAATCCTTTGATATTTTTCTTTTACAAATTGGACAGTTTTTGTTTTTAGCTTGTTCACAAAATTGTTTCAGGCAGCTGGAACAGAAGCTGTGGTCGCAGCTCAGAGACACAGGATCTCTAAAAGTCTCTGAACATATATGGCAACTCAAGTAACTTTCAAAAACATCCAGTTTCTCCGCCATTTGCTTTGGTATCCAAAATATCTTTCAATAGCAAGACTCACCAAATCACATCCACTTCAACTTGCTGCTTACAGTCCTCCAAATCAGTGTGTTTCAGTAGAGATCTCACACCCTGTAATGGCATCTCTGCTCTGTTCAGCAATGTCAAAGTCTGCTTTTAATTTCACCTGCCTCATGGGTTAATTATTCATGAGATTCTTCTTGGAGTACTGCTGCGCTCAGAGCCTCCTGGTGCGTAATCCTAAGTGCGTATATCCATGCAATGAAAAGGAGGATCACATGACAGGTAGATCCTCAGTGTGACACAGTGATGGTCACATGACAAGTAGATCCTCAGTGTGACACAGTGATGATCACATGACAAGTAGATCCTCAGTGTGACACAGTGATGAAGGTCACATGACAGGTAGATCCTCAGTGTGACACAGTGATGATGGATCACATGACAAGTAGATCCTCAGTGTGACACAGTGATGATCACATGACAGGTGGATCCCCAGTGTGACATAGTGATGGTCACATGACAGGTAGATCCTCAGTGTGACACAGTGATGATGGATCACATGACAGGTAGATCCTCAGTGTGACACAGTGATGACGGATCACATGACAGGTAGATCCTCAGTGTGACACAGTGATGATCAAAACCTTTTGTGCTGTTGAATACATCAGTGAATTACATGACAGTGAATTACAGTGAAGTACATTCTCCCTGTGGTGGTTTTCATTCCACTAATGGGAAAAGCTGCCATCTGATTTAAGATAAGAAAGATAGTACTTCACTGACCCCTGCTGTGGAAATTCAGGTACCACAGTGACAATTGGCAGACAATGCCAAGGCAATCAAGCATAATTCAAGTACAGGAAAGTAATAGAAGAAATCCTAAGATAAAAGGGGTAGGGTAGTGACTGTGACTGCTGACTGGCACAAGTGTCACTGATGGTGTTTTAGAGTGATGCTTTTGTGATCAGGAGATGCTGTTGTTGTTTCTCTACATTTTACTGTTCTGCCCATCTACCTTGTATGTAATGATAATGCACCTTAATTTTAAGACAAAAAAAACAGAAAGATAAAGGATAGAAATAGGACTGCATATTGTTTGACAATTCTAACAATCTCTACACAACAGAAATACCAAGGCCCTAACACAATGCTCGAATAATTTTAACAGCAGAAAGTCAGAAAGTAAAGAAATTAATTCAATGCATTTTCCAAAGACATAGTCAACTTAATTTGTGTATAATAAAAATGATAAAGCACAGAAAGAGAAAACACACACATATCTAGAAACGTAATGTGCAATGTATTTTTAGTTCAGAAACGTGATATTCTACGTATCCATGGATTGCGCAAACGATACAGAGATTTTATTCTGGCGACCAGGCTGGTTCAATTCCCTTTTTTTTCTGTGTGGAGTTTGCATGTTCTCCGTGTGTTCTCCTGGTTTCCTCCACAGTCCGATGGATTAGACTCTAAATTGTTCTCTAAAGGTATGAATGTGAGTTCGCCCTGACATAGATTCACCTGTGTCCCTGCCTTCCACCCAATGCATGCTGGGATAGGCTCCAGTCCCCCAAGTTCATACATGTGTTTAATATTCAGATATACTTTGCCAGAATAAAATGAGACAGAATAAATCACTCTGTGAACAGTGAACAGTCTGATTCTCAACCAACACAGTTTTTATTCAATTCAATTCAATTCAATTCAATTCAATTCAAATGGCTTTATTGGCATGACATCATACTGTACATAATTGCCAAAGCAAGCATTTAGACATTCAAAAGCCAAACATTAATTAGAAAATGTAATCAAAACAAAACATAAAACATATCAAAAGACAAACAAATGATGTGTTGTCAGATATAACAGCAGCAGCAAAGAACAAATAACAGTAAAGAAACAAACTACAGGACAAATCAGATGATCTGTTGTCAGATATAACAGCAACGTGTATCAGGTGACCGTGACTGTCACTCACTGTCTCTCAGTTTATGGCTCACTGCCATAAACCCAGCGTCTCTAACCAATGAAGACGTCTGCTTTGGTATGTGTCTTTGAAATGTCTCTGTGACATCTTCTACCACGAGTATCAACTTTTTCTGCTGCTTGGGAGTTTTTTTTAGCACATCTCTTAACCTACATAAAGGGACTGTTGTACGAGCTGCTTAGCAAGCAGTGAGGAGACGCTCCTGAAAGAGGCTACCTCCAGTGATGCTGTAGTTTGTCCTCTCTCCTCCTTCACGCTTTAGCCCAACACAATCACCACAATAACATGTCAGCATTGTATTTCTGCTGATATGTACAATCTCAACGTCAAATGAAACAAAACATCTGTCTTTTATTCCTAATCAGATATGTATTTAACCATCAACATCAACAGAAATAACAGGGAATAGTAAAGTGGTTATTTTTGGTTAATAAAATAAATCAAATCAAAACAAAATTGCTTCACAACAATTACAAAAGTCCAAAAAGAGCAAAAGCAAGGTGACGTAAGAAATGCAATACCAAAAAAAAACACGGCATGTTACTTAAAAATATCTGTATAAGCATTAAAAGCTGAGGGCACTTAATATGAAGAAGTTTTCACAAATTCATCTGTAACCTATGATTCTTATGTCTTGGATAATTACAGCTTCAATGGAACAGACAATCTATAGTACAGGCCTTGTTGATTATAGTGTACCACTGACTTTGAGTGTAAAGGTCAGGCCAATCACAGGTCAAGTTACAGTCAGTAATAAACCTCAATGCTTCATGATAGTGGTACACAGGAAGTATAAATCCTTATAACCGTGGACAAGCCTTGGTCCTTCCTGCATAGTAAAACATGCCATTTGTAAACATTAAAAGCTCACACACATTTTCAGAAAGTTCCACTTTAACCAATAATTTAAGACTCATATAATTACAATTTCAACTTAGTGAAAATAATGTTCTACAGAAAGAGCAAACAGGGCGAGTGATTCTTTTTTTATGTTTACACACACACACACACACACACACACACACACACACACACACACACACACACACACACACACACACACACACACACACACACACACACACACACCTCATTAACATCCCATAACATCACAGAGAAGCCTCAGCTTGACAAACTTTGATATCAATGGTCTCTGCATCACCAGCCTCTCCAACTTCAAAATATGGGTAGAGTTTCTCAGTGAAAGTGTCTCTGTGAGTGAAGATATGAGTGTTGTCCTCAGAGTTGTAGAAGGACAGCTCGCCCCTGTCATAGTCCAGCTGGACTCTGATCCTCTGGAGACTCTTCTTCACTGTGACGGTCTCACAAAGCCCATTAGTGTATTTTCCACTGCGATGCAGTAAAGCCCAGATTCCATATCTTGGTGAGGCAGATCGCTCCCCCTTCCTGTCAACTGACTCTTTAGCCAAACCCACAGTCCAGTCAGGATGATCTCCCACCTCCACCTCCCAGCTGTGTTTCCCTGAGCTGAAGCCCTCAGAGCCCAGAACAGTGGAATACTTAGTGTTTCTCTCTGGGTTGTCAGGGAGCTGCTGCTTTGTGTCTGTATCTCTCACACTGGTCAGGTCATCAGACAGAGAGAGCCATTCGTCCGCAGTGTTTGGGTCCAGAATGACAGGACTGAAGTTGACCTCCCCCTTCATCTTCTCAGAGACTCTGAAGGACAGGTTGCCCAGGTGTTTGGCCACATCTATCAGTGCTCCTGAGACCAGCTGTGGATCTGACAGTGAGCACTGAGCTCTGACTCTGGTCTGAGTGGTTTTATAACTGGTGAGGAACGGCACATTGTGTTTCTGCAGGTCGTCTTCCACAGCAGAGATGCTGTCTGAGAGAGAGGAGATCTTCTCCTGAATGATCTTCATTTTTCTGGCAACCGTCTTTCTCTTCTGCTCCTCTTCCTCCCTCAGAGCCGTCACTCTGGCCTCCTCTTCCTCTTTCAGGAACTGGTGGAGCTTGTTGAACTCTGCTCCGATCTGCCTCTCTGTGGCCTCCAGCTGTTTCTTGGAGTGTTGAACCACTTCGTAGTATTTCTTCTCCACCTCTTTGTATTTGTCCCTCTTGTCCTGTAGAGACTTTAAGTCAGGTTTCAGCTGCTCCTTCAGCTCACCGACTGCTTCTTCTATAGGAACCACCTTGTGACCTTGGTGGTGAGGGAACTCACAGACAGGACACACAGCTCTCTGCTCCTCCTTACAGAACCATTTAGGCACTTCTCGATGTTTACTACACACCACCTCCACGTCCTGCACGTCTCCTTTAGCCGTCTCAGATGAGCCAGCTTTCTGCCTAAAGGCGTCAGCTAGTTCCTTCAGTGCAAAGTTCACCCCATGTTCATCCTTTGATATTTTTCTTTTACAAATCGGACACTTTTTGTTTTTAGCTTGTTCACAAAATTGTTTCAGGCAGCTGGAACAGAAGCTGTGGCTGCAGCTCAGAGTCACAGGGTCTCTAAAAGTCTCTGAACAGACATGGCAACTCAAGTAACTTTCAACAAAGTCCGCCATTTGCTTTGGTATCCAAAATATTTTTAGCAAGACTCACCAAATCACATTCACTCCAACTTGCTACAGTCCTCCAAATCTGTGTGTTTCAGTAGCGATCTCACACGCTGTAATGGCGTCTCTGCTCTGTCCTCAATGTCAAAGTCTGCTTTTAATTTCACCTGCCTCTGTCCCAGGTTAATTATTAAAGGGAAATGCTGGTATCTTGATTGACTATAAGAAAGGTAGTTCCTTGATCCACTTGGGGAAATTCAGGTACCACAGTGACAATTGCCAGATGCCAAGTAGTGAAAGAGAGCTAGGAGTGCCCAATAATATCAAAGCCTTTATCAGCACGGCTAAAACCAACATGAACAAGACAAGCGTGGTCTTCATCAGGCCATCAGCTGACAGGTGAGGCCTCAGGCCATATTGATGAGTTGAATGGGTTCTGCAACCCAAAAATGACTTTTCTTTTCTTTTAGTTCAAATACCTGGGTATGCAGTGCACCTATTTAATGATGTATGCAAAGAAAATCACAACAATCTAATTTCTTTAGTTTTTCACACTTTTTCACATCAAAATTTCATTTTTCAAGATTTCATTGATAACAGTAATGTACAGTTTGCTGACGTCACCTAGTACTATCAAATTTCTACCCCATTTCAACCAATCGTATCACGACATGCAGCTGTCAATCAAATCTTCATTTCAGGATAATTTTCTCTTCCAAATGAAGTCGAAAATGGCGCCTAGTGCCTGTCATCTGGCAGAATTCCTATCCCATAAACTAACTACTAACTTGGCCAATTGTTAGAAACATGAACAAAAAACAAAAACTATAATCTCTAAGAATGCAAAGAAATGTAACTGGCTCGTTAAAACGCGCATTCCAGGGATATCGTATCGTTACAGCAGCGATAATGGCGTGCGCATCCGAGAGCTTGGTTGTCAGGGGTCGCACTTCGGAGATTCCAGGCCGACGTGCTGCACTCTCCGCTCGGCAACACGAAGGCAGCTGGCTGCCTGCGGCTTGCTGAGCTCCACTCCTCCCGTCAAAAGGCCAAAAGATGGGTTGATATTATAAATCATGTAATTTTCTTTATATCCTCTTTTTCTCTCATGTATGGTGTTGCTACTTGTTGCATTGCATCAAGCAGAGGGATCATAAAAACTTCATTGAATGTATTTCAGGAGTGTGACATTTTCCAGCTTCGTTGTAACATGTCCAGGTGACAATGGCAAACTAAAAAGGTGATTACTGTCATAGCTGTGCCTGCCTGGGTACATACTCTATATACTGAGCATTTTAATTCTACACAATTACTCATGAGCATTAAAACGAGATTAAAACACATTAAACAGCAAATTGAGTAGCCTACATGTTTTTTATTAAGAGTAAAAATGTACCGATCAGATAATTCAGTAGTGTGCATTAACAAGGATATTTAATAAATATACATTCCACTTATATTTTTGAAATATATAATATTATATTGGTATCATCTCTAGAAGGCTCATACTTCATGTTTACAGTTCATAAAGGCAGGGCATGCAAGCAGCAGTCATGCCGAAAAATCAACAAAATTAAAGGTAGGTGGCATTAAAAAGTCTTTGCAGAGTGCATTTTTGGTGAACCATCAGTAATAGAGGTCCACTCTTAAGTAACTACACTATTAAGTAGCCTAAAAAAAAAGCCAAGTCCTCCAATTACTGTTCTTTCTTTCACCTCACTGGAATGAGAGACAGGTGAGCTATGCACAGTTGGGGGCGGAAAAGCGTAGTAAATTCCAGTTGTCCAGTAGGGATCCATAGAGGACACCATGCAGGAGCAATCATTTCTTGCTTGTATTTTGTGATTTGCATGCAGCAGATTAGACTTGCTTCAAATAAAAAAATATTCCATTGAAAGGTGTTTGCCAATCAGAGTGGTCCTGACCATCAAGAAGGCCTGGCCACTGGCACAGCGCAAATACGTTCACGTCTGCTCAAAGATGGCTGTAGGTGAGCAGTGGGTCTTACTTCAGAGCAGCTGTCAAATATTCTGACTTCAGTCCCATTTGCCGCTCCAACTTTGTGCTTTAAAGAAAGTGTGGAGATAATGCTCCTCGGGTTAGTGTAGGACAGGGTTCCCCAAATAGTGCCCCCGCGGGCGTGTGGTCCGCGCTGGAATTGCAAAAAACAACAACACAACATGCAAGATACGCGCTGCTGTGCTTTCTATATTGACCTGACCACTCATACTCTGGTTTATTTCAAGAAAAACATTTTGGCTAGTGGAAATTCTAATTGACTGGTAACTTTAAAAATCTAGCAGTTTTATGAGGAACAAAAATAGATACCATCGGCTATGTGCATGTCTTATGTGGAGTTGATCATGGTTAAAAAAAATATAATCAATATGCCATAGTGCAGCAAAAAGTTGAGGAGACATGACCTCTCCGGTAACATCCTCTAGATGGCAGAAGATACCCATCTTAACCATTTTACAATGTAGGTAGATTTGTGTGTGTGTGTGTGTGTGTGTGTGTGTGTGTGTGTGTGTGTGTGTGTGTGTGTGTGTGTGTGTGTGTGTGTGAGTGTGTGTGTGTCAGTGGCTTGCGACATAGGCCTGTCTGTGCTTATACTAGGCCACTTGTTCTGACTCGTATGGCAACATTGAGTCTGTGCACAGTGGGTTACAGTCAATCTGTAGTAGCTACATACAGTACAGAACAGACACAATAGACTGGTATTACATGATCTTAACACATTGAGTGCCAAGGACGTCTGTGCACGTCCTAAAAAAAAGTAACGAGGAGTGCCAAGGACGTCTGTGGACGTCCTAAAATCATAATTCATATTATTCCATAATTCTGCTGTTTAAGGTCGTACCCAGCCAGTGAGCATGAATCCCTTCAAGGGATCACACGGCGCCACCTTAAACATCTACACGGGAGCTGCGCCACCCACCTCAGATCCTTTACTTTGTGCAGGAGAAAGCGGAAAAAGCCGTGATCAAAGGGGAAACCGATGCATGCTGCAGCCAGAGCCATATAGATTGCTCTGTCTGCAGCTGACAGTTGGCTGCATCCACGCCCACAACTGAGCTCTTCTGCTTCTGTCTATCTGTCTGCATATAGTTTCTCCACACTATTCCCTGCCAGAAAGGCAGCACCCGAAGCCGAACGGCCAAACCTTTTCCTTCAGTCCCGTAACTCCCGTTTGCCATTTCCTTGTTGCGCTGGGATCCACCCGGGGCAAAAACGGAGGAAGCGAAAACAGACTGTGTGCGTGTGGGGAGGAGCCCGCAGCTCAGGGGGGGGGGGGGGGGGGGGAGAGGGGGGTGGGGCACGCAGGCTGCACAGAACCACACCACGCCACCACATCAGAAAACACCAGCCAGAGTCAGTGAATGTGCTTGAAATTAGAGTGCAAAAAGTATTCATAAAAGTGACTTTATCTTGAAAAGTTAAAAAAAAAAGCAGAAAACCCTTGAAAGTGCTCTTCTTTCAGAGGCTGTCATTTCATAATGGAACTGTCTAGAAACAAAATTTCTTCTTTGGAAGAAGCAGGAGTGTCCAATGTTTCATTAGAGTCAAGCCCTGTCAATATAGCCCTAATAGAAAAAATTCTATAGCTGTTTTCAACTGAATGGAAGTGAATCTGGCACAGGCTCCAGACAATTTTACTGAAGCGCTGTGGCACTCAATGTGTTAATGGGGTCTGGGGTCCTTGAGGGGGTTGCAGGGGCTCCCCAGCAAAAAGGGTTTACACCGTAGAATTCCAACCACAAGTAACAGAAGGCGATGAATGCACGACTATTTTGGTCATGGGTTTCATACACTTTCTGTATTAAAACATCTAAAAGTGTGACAACCCTCCCACTCTCTTGGCTCCTATCTTACAGGAGCCTGGGGTTGGGGTCGTTAGTATGATTGGGTGCACCTGGGCCCGATGTACAATTACAAAAGGTAACATCTTTTCAGATGGACACCCTGCATCAAAAGGGGGTCTGTGGTCTAATTTGTGTCAAGTTGAGGGGTCCTTGACATGAAAAAGCTTGAGAACCACTGGTTTTGTCTACATTGGTGAAGCTCTCAAATGGTTTCCACAAAAAATATAGTGTTTCATTATTTTGCCTGTCTGTTACTCATTCTTACAGCCGAAGTTACCGTTCGTTCTGACCGCTACACTGTCAGTTTCCTGGTCAAATGCAATTGTTCAACTGTCCATCCGTCAAATTAATTCAGGCAAAACACTTAAATACACTGCTTCTGATTTCACATCAAAACACCCTTGATGACCATAGAGAGAAACATTTCCAAAACAACATGCATTTCACTGATGATTGATAAAGACATAACTATGTAGCTCCATGGAATAGAGCGTATTTCTTTCATCAATTGTTTAAAAAAAGAGAGAGAGAAAAGCTTCTTTAAAAACAAAAAAGGATTGCAGAAAATAATGCTTAATTTTGGAAGCCTTTTGAAGACATGGACACTGTGAAATTGTGGGTTGCTAAGATGTCACAAGAGTGTGAAACGGTGTTGAACTTGAACGGACACTACATCATTCAGAAATGTGAAAGAAAGTTGATCCAAACTTTCAGTCGAGGGTAAACTGAGATGTTCTTCACCCATAAGCTTACATTTTTACCTCTGCATGCCAAAGGTAATACATTCAGCAACAGGCTGGTCCTACAGGCAGTGTTGGGGGTAACTCATTACAAAAGTAACATATTAGATGTAATATATTACTTTTAGCAGTAACTCAGTAATATAACTTATTACTTATAGGATTTCAGTAATATTACTTTGTCAAGTAACTCAAGTTACAAATTGAGTTACATTTCTTTAAATCAAAGCACATATTTAAAAAAGATGCAATTGTTTCCTAATCAAACTGTGAATTTATGCAAATAACCACTATAGATGACAATAACAAAGGAAAAGAATAACATTTAGAATTTTGGATTGTTTACACTGACTTCAAGGCGGTTGAAATGATTTTTCAGGATGGTTCCGGGGCAGCGATGTCATTCTGCTGCTGCTGTTTTTTGGTGAAAGTAATGCAAAAGTAGTGTAATAAGTAACAAGTTACTCTACACAGAAAGTAATATTGTAAAGTAACGTATTACTTTCAAATGAAAGTAACTAGTAATATGTAGTATATTACATTTAGAAAGTAACTTGCCCAACACTGCCTACAGGCCACCATGTCCTTGAGGAGAACTGCACATGGTGCCAAGATCAGTTAAAAATTCATTGCATTGATTTGGCCGGCACCAGACCCTCTGGCCCCTTACTCTAACGGTTCTTCCAATAGTTGTTCGATAAGTCACAACACTGCATTCAGAGCTGTAGATATCAGCAATCATTGACAGTACCAGGCCACACCGTACTGCCATGGTACTTGGTATGGTGCCATGGTACATCATGGTATGGTGCCATGGTACTCATAATGGTGTTAAGTAATGAACAGCGGAATAGGTATGTTCAGATGACCACCAGAAAATAAAATATCTTGATATACACTCATCCCATTGTGGAGTGACATATAACGCATCCGGTCCCATACTAGATGTTGTCACACAATTGACAAAAGTGATGAAGACAATATCATGTTTATCTTGTGGCATTGAGATATTAAGACATGGTGAGCACGATTTGATCAATCCCTTTAGAGCACGAGTTCTCAAACTATGGTTCAGGACCTAAAATGGGTTAGGCTTGTCTCTTGGTGGGTCTCCTCTCCTCACAACAAGACTAATAATGACATTTTGGGTCCTGTGCTGAAAAGCTGTGTTCATAACATTCAAATTCAAATGAACAAAATGGCAAAAATATTTCCACAATGCAAGAGAAGAATACATATTTGTGTCCAGTGGTGCAGGCAGGAGCTGATAAGGTCATGAATGGTGTAATGCTTGATTTGATGGTGAAGGTCTGGAAGTTACTGGTAATGAATGCAGGTTATTAGGATTGCAGTATTATTTGAATGTGCAGTTATAACTTAGAATGCTGCTGAAGATGCACAAAACTATTTACATAAGGCCCACATTTCCACAACCAGTCTCCGTAAAGAGGCGTTGAGAAAACCACAACTTATTAGTAAAATTGCACGGTAACTCGTCCACTTTACTTTGGAGTGTAGCTTTATCGAAGATGTTTTAACGTTGCTTCCCATCTCTGCATAAGGATGGCAGTTGTCTCTTTAAAGGGTCACACATTATAACTGCCACAAATAGTTGAAATGAGATATAACATCTGTTCAGGTTTAGGCAATCAATACGATTTCATCTGCTTTCGACAGAGAAAAGATTAAATAAGCAGCAAGGTTGCAAGTCCTTAAAGCAGCTACGAGCACGATTTTTGATTGTTATTAAACAGTCTAAATGTAATATTGATGCATCACATCTTACCTATAATAGTAGCTGAGACCAAAGCCGTGTGAATCGGAGATTGCTCTCTTGATGATTATAGAGTCTGTGTCTGTCTTCCGGTGGGCCGGATAAACGGATAGACCAGGAAGTGAAATGAAACGGTTTACGGCAACTGCCTGCCTTCAACCGTTTCGCTCTGCCTAGCAACAGACCATAAACACCGAGAACGCCATGCTCGCTACATCCAGGGGCTTGCTACTCTCGCGAACATCTCTCGTTATATTCTAACAGTTTGTTTGGAAGTAATTTTGTTATTTTGTGGTTATGGCCGAAGTGGCTGCCGCAAACCATTTCATTTCACTTCCTGATCTGCCCCGGCCGCAGACAGACTAATCATCAAGACAACACTGGGCAATTCACTCGGCGTTCAAGCGAGACTACTCGGCGTTGGTCTTGTCTACTATTAGAGGTAAGATGTGAGGCATCGATATTAAATTTAGACTGTTTAATAACAATCGAAAATCTTGCTCGTAGCTACTTTAATATGACCTCTGAATGTCTTATTTGAAGGTTTACATCAACAGTGTTCAACATTTTATCTTTCAGCAATCAAAAGGTTTTGGTTCTATTCGTATAGAATCCCTCAAAGTGCCAAACCGCAGAGGAGCATTTGCTTGCCAACCCGAGTTGTTCCTCTCCTCCTCCGGTCATCTGAGTCAGATATGACTTCAAGCTTCAACGTCCTTTGTGCTCTACAAAATGATAATCATAAAATGCTACAAAGAGCCAGTGTAAAAAGTCTGTTGTCACCGGAAGAAAGCAGTTCTCCAAACACCATTCAGTGAAAGGTGAAAGTTCAGCCCCATAATGCCTTGCGGTCACAGGGACCCATTGGGGATCTCTCTGCTGCCGCTGCTCTCGGCTGATTGGCTGGGTGCCGGCGGGTCCATTTGGTTGTCATGGTAATTGATTTTGATTTGTCTGTTGTCAACGTGACTCATTTCCACCTGTCCCCTGTCCCCTAATATTGGCACCAATCCATTGGCTACATCTGGGTGACTCATTTTGCTGAGTTCTGGCCTGATGTTATGGTGACTTGGTTTGATTGGCATGTGTCCATCATCTCTTGGCCTGCTTCTCATTGGTGCAGGTCCGTGACTGTGTTGGCTCGATCTGATAGGCGCCAGGCCGCTGTCCAGGTGGCTGCTTTTGACGAATTTGATGGGGGCCAGCCTGGTGTTCTGGTGCTTGTTGCTGCAGACAGGGATCTCATTGGTCTGCAGGGAGCGGGTGTAACGTGAAAACCAGTCCCTCTCAAACGTGGCCCGCAGCTGCTCCACTATTGTAGAGTTCCTCTCCTCGACGCCCTCCGGCTGGCTGATCACCAGGCCTGCGCCGGCGTTGAAGGTGAACTCGTTCCCCACCCAGTCCAGGTTTCCTGTCAGGACACAGACCAGTCAACAAACAAAGACGTCAGCAGTCACCGCAGTCTTAGACAGGACAACAAACAAGACAAAAACCACCATGCCAACTATCTCCAACGCTGACGCTGACAAATAACACACATCACAAACAATATGTGGTTTCAGTTCAAAACTAAGTTCTCAATCACCAATGACAGTTCTGCGATGTCACTCTCATGTTTTCCTCTCTCCAGGCTGTAAGCTGATTTCAGCAGCTGATTTCAGCTGTTGTTGCTAAAGTGATTTCACGATTATGATTTTAGAAAACGCATATTGAAGATCATATCATGTATTTGTATTTGGGTTTGCCTTCGCTCCTGGCACGCTGCCAGGGTTGCACAGATATTGTAGGAAAAGGGGACAGAGCAGCTTTAATGACAGAGCGAAACAAGGCAAATGGAGGAAGAGAGTAAGCCGACTCTGCCAGATGGGGGCGGTATTGTTTGTTTTCACAACACCATACCGCCCCCGTCTGGCAGAGTCAGGTTAGGAAGAGAGTGGGAGGATGATAACCCTGCAAGTCGTTTTCAGGATTACCATTTCACAGGATTTTCCAATTTCCAGAATGTGACAAGTGACCTGCGATGGAAAAACAGCGATGAAAAATAGCAGACTAAAATCGCAAATGTCAAGGCATTTTGAAAACAGGCTGATTGATTCAGATTTTTTTCCTTTAACAAGTGGTGCGTTCAAATAATTTTTAAGCCCCAGTGAGAATGAGATATGGATGAAGTGGGCAGATAGGTGAAGGCAGTAAAGCGTCTAGTCGATGAGCTCACCTAAATAAATGGCTTTCTCTGTCACCATGAACCTGTTGTGGTTAATTCCCTGGAGGCTTCCATCCCTCTGCTCTCTGGGGCTGAAGAACTTCTACACACGCATGCACACACACACGCACGCACGCACGCACGCACGCACGCACGCACACACACACACACACACACACACACACACACACACACACACACACACACACACACACACACACACACACACACACACACACACACACAGATGTCCAGTGATTATACAGGGTTGTCCAAGTGAATCAGTCCAATGTGAACAGGGCTGCGGTGGCCTGGTACTCACAGCTTCCAGTGAGCAGTTGGCTTGGTCCATGCACAGGCTCCTGAGGGACCAGAGGAAGTTGAAGGTGAGCGGGTGAGTCTGCTCCCAACAGCTGATCAGCAGGCGGACTCGCACCTTCCTCAGGATCAGAGCCTCGCGGATCAGGCTGTCGATACGAGACCAGTACCTTGGCAAAAGATACAGGCGCAGACATAAACACACGGACGCACACACACACACACACACACACACACACACACATGCACACACACACACCATAGGCGCACATCCAAATGGACACATTCATACACAGATTTTAATCCCAGAATCAATGCAAGGCATAAAAGTTGGTGTGGATAAACAGCTGTCAAAACAAACTGAAGACAGCGGCCACGACGGTGGCAGAGCTGACGTCGCAGTCTGCTGTAAATCTGCTGGCACTTCAACGCTGTTGATAAACACTTGTCGAAACAGACTCGATTCCCAAAGTGCTCAATGTGATTTTGCAGTCAAGTGCAACTCTCTAGAGCTGAACAGTGACGGCCCACTGTTTCGCGGCTCCAGTTCCAGAAGAGAATTCCCAATCATTTTCTCCACAGACGATTCGGAAAATTCTTATATAAAGAGTTTTACGCTTGGGGGGGTGGAGGGTAGCGTGATCCCTCCACACGCCATGTCCGGCTGATGAAACTCCTCACTGTCAGGTGAAAAGAAGCCGCTGGCGACTGCACATGTATCGGAGGAAGGATGTGCTAGTCTACAACTCTCCCCAGATCGGCAGTGGGGGTAGAGTAACGACCAGGATAGTAGCAGGGGGAATTGGATTTTCTGAAACGTCTATGGAGAAAATGAATGGGGAATTCTCTTCCCGGGAACCGGAGCTGCGAAAAAGTGGACGGTCGCCGTTGAGCTCGGCTCTAACCTGTTAGCGTTGGTGCTGAGGAGCGGCAGGTAGTCGGTGATGGAGATATCGATGAAATGGCGGGCGTCCTGGATGACCCTGGAGATGGCTTCCAGGTCACTGCTCCGGTCTTTGGGGATGAAGACGCTCGGGGAACTCTGTCGCCATGAGGGGAAACAACATGACGATGATGAGAGCTCACACTGAGGGGAATTGGTCAAGTACAATTGGGGAAACGGGGGGGGGGGGGGGGGGGATCTGAAAAAATATATATATCAAAAAAGAAAAGAAACACTGTTTATATATCAGATTCAAAAATCGGTAATCAGATTACTTTCAATTCCTGGGGAAGGGGGGGGGGTATTTTAAAGTGTACCAGGAGGTGTAGAAAAAAATTCCAACTATAATAAATACCCTCACAGATGGTCCATCATATAAAACCTGCAACTTTACAACTTTCAAAGTAGTAATATGATATTATGCAACAAAACATGGCTGTGTCAGAGGCTGGAATTGATTCATTTGGAAGAATTCTTTGTGACAGACTACGGACCAAAAAATGAATGCAATCAAAGCCCTCCTCTCGCCTCAGTGACTTGTCGTAAGTCAGTTCATACAGTAGCTAGCAGAAGCTAGCCCAACGGTCCACAGAAAAACGGCCGCTGCTACGACCATCTCTAAACATCGACTTGAATGAATGGCCGTGTTTAGTGTTAGCCACTCAAGTCCAGTGCTTCTAAGTGTAAGTGACTTACGGAGACGTAGGCCTGAGCCTTGGTGCCGTTGAGCGTCAGCTCC
>NC_139647.1:16260048-16280048 GCF_964638095.1 Poromitra crassiceps
CTAAGTGGCCGTTCACACCGTACGCCGAAGCAACGCTCAACCTACGCTGAACCCACAAGTTTAATTTAGGCGTCCTTGTTAACAGGCCCGTTCACACCAGCCGCGCACGTGTCACGCTGAAGCCGCGCTCACGCCTCGCTCAAGCGATCGTTCAGGATTCAGTACTATTTTCCAAGCGTGACGCGTGAAGCTGCCAGGCATGAAGTTAATGGGAGTTGTGGGCGGGCTTCAAGGTGCGCCAAGCGAGGCGCTGAGGAAAAGAGAAGGCTTCTTGTGTGATCAGTTAAGCGTCAGCTCAGCTTGAGTCTGCCTCAAGCTTCAGTTCTGCTTATGTTAAGCGCCAGGTGTGAACAAAGGCTAATGCTGCCTTCCAGACAACTGGGACCTTCGGATTTTCTGGCCTCCTATTAGGAAAAGTGCGCTGGAACGGCACTCAAAGTGGGAGCTCCGACTTGAAAACTGGGAGAAAAAAAATCTACCCCCACTAGGCTGGGAACCAGTTGTCTGACGTCACACAACAATGGCCGCAACATGGAGTATGTAGTCCAAAGTATTAAGTGCCTAAATAAAATGTATAATAGAGTCTGTTACATTATGTGTCATTGCTGCTCCTCATTTTAGTTTAAATATGTAAGGAGGGTGCACTGCTCGTTGTTAAGCTGTCTTGCTATTTGCCAAACAAAAAAAAGTTTATCGCGGTCCGCCATGTTGCATTTTGCCTTTGTGCTCTGGAATGCTTTGAAGGTGGGGGGTGGGACTTTTCCACTGGGAAAGACCCACGTCCCAGGTGCCTGGAAGGCAGCATTAGATTAGAAGTGGCAGTGACACAAGCTGTGAACTACTGCACCCATCATGCATACAGTAGTAATCAATGTCACTGGCTCTTTCTACAGACGTACGTTAACGCGGTTATGTCGTGGAAAGAAAACACAAAAGCCTTGTACTTCTCAATAGAGACACTGACTGCGGAGCGCGTCATCATTCAGAAACCACGCCCAAAACGGGGGGAAAACTAAAACTCCCCCCCCAATCCTGACGTTCTCCTGTGTCACGTCTTGCACACAAAGATCATATATACGGAAGATGAACACTCCAACTTACTTCCTTGACAGCTAGATCCACATTTTTCTTCTCGCCAATTCTCAATGGCTTCCTTGTTTTTCTCGGGAGTACAAAAAAACTTTAATTGGCGATTCTTTTTTCTTTTTACATTTGTTGTGTGCGCAGCCCACCACACAACAGCTTTTAGCTATGTTTAATTCAAGGGAAATGACGCTGGTGTATGGAAGTGAATGGAGAGCTTTCCCCCCCCCCGTGATTCCCCCGGCACGAAAAGCCAAACAAATGGTGTCTGACCCTGTACATCCCCTTTTTAATGAGTTCACGAAACTGCCCTCGGGACGACGCTATAGAGTTCCTGCAGCAACCAAGAACACCTACAAAAAATCTTTCATACCAAACGCAATAAATCTGCTAAATTCATAAACGTCAGACTCATCCACATCAGAACCATGTCCGTTATCGCTGTCTGTAATGTGCTGTTGTCCTGTTGTCTTGTTATTTGTTGTATTATGTACCCTATCATTTCCTGTGCTGTGTACTGTGTCTGTGTACTGTACTTTTCATGTGTGCAAGCAAACCTGTGAAGCCGAAGACAAATTTCCACATTGTGGACAACAACAAATTGAATTGAATTGAATTGAATTGAGTGATGGGCGTGGTTTATTGCATGCAGTGTCTCTATTGCTTGCATATGGAACACTGAGGAAAAGGCTTCGGTGCAAAATTCATCTCTTGTTTCTGACAGAAAAAAGAGTAAAAAGGAAACAGGTCAAAAACCAACAGATCTCCAGTGCCAAAGAGGCCAATTACACCTGGCGTTAACATGTGTTTTCTGTGATCAGATTGCAATCAGATTGTGTTTTATCACTTGAAATGCCAGGTGTAAACACCCCCAAAACGCATTGAAGATGGATTGCAATCTGATCGGCCAAACCACCTCTGGAGGTGGTCAGGGATGCATTGTGTACACATTGAACACAAGTGTAAATGCAATGTGTCCTCTCAATCTCTCAAACCATTTCTGCAATCTGATGGCAATCAGATTGCCATCAGATTGCAGAAAAAGCATGTTAATGCCAGGTGTAAATGGAATCAGGCTGAAGTGATAAAATACAATCTGATTGCAATCTGATGGCAGAAAACGCATGTTAACACCAGGTGTAAATGGCCTCAAAGTGCCACATCACGACAGCAGGAAGCTGCAGACAATCAATTAATTAAGCCGTGATGTGATTGGACGCAGGCTGCATTTGGATGTAATAAGTAGCTGCACGCATGCGAACGCTCACAGAGTGAAAGGCCTCCCAGCAGCAGCAGCAGCAGCAGGCCTGTTGTGGGTAAATATTGCTGTGTGGCCTGGATGCCAGTTGGCACCCAGAAATGGCTTCTGGAATTCGTTTGGGGTAGGTTTTCTGATGCAGCCTAAATGAATAGCTTGTATAGAGAGTCAAAGTGACCGCCTACTTCCTGCTTCAGCACTGTACCAGAGATTTTCATCCGCCATTCATTTTCCCATACACATTTTGTAAAATGCTTATAAAAATAGTTGTACTGGTTCAAACCAAACTGTACAGATATATTTAGAAACGGGAGAGATCACATAACATTTCACTGGGACCAAAACGTTTAAAAAAATGCAGGTTTAAAGGAAGAATTTTGGTGAGTTAGTGAGTTTTGGTCAGTACAAAGTACAACTATTTTTTAAGCATTTTACAAAATCTATTGGAAAATAAATGGTGGGTGAAAATCTCTGGTACAGTGCTGAAGCAGGAAGTGACATTCCACTTTGCTTCTCTATTGCTGCTGCTTCAGTTCTTCTGATCTTGATGTCTTTGTTTTCTGGGCAGGTTTTTGCTGATTTGTGTGGTACAAGCAGAACATGTAAGCCGTCGTTTATGGGAATTACGAGGTGAGCAGAAAAACAAACTGTCAGTGTTGTTCAGTTCTGTGACTCGACTACATGTGAATTCATACTTTTTCTCTCTTTTTGTGTGTGTGCAGCTCCTGGCTCTAGCTCCCAAAGACAAAATGGCAAATACTATGTTGGCTTCTCACAACTGCAAACTCTACAAAGGCAACTTGGTGGCAGTTATCCCCAGAACCAATTCAGACCAGCCTCCACCGCTGCAGCAGGCTCAGCCCAGAGCATCCACAGGCAGACTGTAGTTGGTAGCGGTTATGGCCAGGGCCTTTCCCGTAGCGGCCAGATGACTCGACCTTTTTCACAGCCAGCTAGCTCACTGCAGGAGAGCAGTTATGCGTCCCCACGGTCAGCCAACCCCAGTGGGCACACCAGCTCGTATCAGGTGAAAAATGACAGGGCCCCAAAACTGAAGTTTAAACTTAAAACTAATATAGGCAGTGGAAGTTCTGTCAGTAGGTTCAGCAAAGGCAGTGCTGCCTCTGTTCAGAGTCCATCTAGGGAAAGACACTCCTTGGCATCAACCTCCCACCAGTCTGTGGCACAGAATAAACTCTACAGGCCGCGCGCGGCTAACAAAACACCAGCCTATGATCAGAGCTCAGACAGGCTATTTGCAGGTAAGCCTCCCAGAGCAGGCTTCTCCCCCTCAGTCGGCGTTGCTAACGAAGGCAGCCAAGCTTTGCAGCGAGGCTCCCTGCCTTCGGGAACAGGGACATCGACGACGGCCACTGTCCAAGGTCGTCGAGTTTCTAAACGTCGCAGGGTGCCTACAGGTCAGGCGAAGGTCGGCTACCGAGCCGGCGATGTTGCTCAGAAACCTCTTTCACAGCCAACTAGCTCACTGCAGGAGAGCAGTATATCCCCTAGAGTAGCCAACCCTACTGGGCACACCAGCTCATATCAGGTGAAAAATAGCAGGACCCCAAAACTGAAGCTTAAACTTAAAACTAATATAGGTAGCGGAAGTTCTGTGAGTAGGTTCAGCAGAGGCTCCAAACACCAGAATGAGCTTACAAGCCAGGCTTTCCTAAACCAGGGTAAAGCATGGCAGGTTCAGGGGAGTACACTGCATACTGGTCAGTATCGGAGTTCATCTAGGGAAAGATACTCCTTGGCATCAACCTCCCACCAGTCTGTGGCACAGAATAAACCCAACAGGCCCCGCGCTGCTAACAAGACACCAGCCTATGATCATCAGAGGTCAGACAGGCTATTTGCAGGTAAGCCTCCAAGAGGAGGCTTCTCCCCCTCAGTCGGCATTGTTAATGGAGGCACTGGCAGCCAAGCCTTGCAGCAAGGCTCCTTGCCTTCGGGAACAGGGACGTCGTCGGCCACTGTCCAAGGTCGTAGAGTTCCTAAACGTCGCAGTGTGCCTACAGGTCATGCGAAGGTCGGCTACCAAGCCATTGCTCAGGAAAAAATTCCCAACAGTCCAAGCGCTGCCCGGGCCTCCTGGAATAGCAGAACCCCAACCCAGGGAGCTCTCAACTACCCTGCCTCTGGTCAAGCCCAGGCCCAGAGCGGGGCGGCGGGTCAGTGTTTCGCCCCATTTAGGATCATCCCCATCCCGGACTTTTTGGGCGGTGGCTTTATCGTGCGACTGTTGAGATAGTCAGGAAGCCAGAGCCTCCGCCCAGCCGACCTACACTTGTCCCCCACAGCAGAGAGCCTCCTTGCGCTCAAAAGCCCAGAGTTAATCATCGAAGCCAGTGGAAGAGGATGCAACCCAAGTTTCAAGAAGTTGAGGTGAGCACAGATGTATCTCTTGCCATCACTGTGCTATGGCTGGTTCCTAATTTTCTTCTCCCTTACAGATGCAGCAGGTGTCCTGGAGCTGAAGGATTTTTAAAATGGCCTAATAAAGAATAAGTCTTAATCCACATTGGTGTCTTAGTCAATTCAGTCTAGAATGGTCTAGTCCAGATTGTGTGTGTGTGTGTGTGTGTGTATATATATGTATGCATGTGTGTATATATATTTGTATGCCAGACAATTTGGTAGAAGGCCTACGCCACAACAAGTGCAGCCTTATTTATTGATTTTAGTTGATGAATGTGACGCCATCTGGTGACTCCCCATGACTTTCTGAGGAGCCAATAACTACTTTCCTTGTTACGGAGTTGGCACTGTGGGGCACCTAAGGGCCTACTAGGTTTCACCTAGTCTTGTTTTCTCTCATTATCATTATAGTATATCACCAAGCTGGAGGGAAATGCTTCCAGTTTAAAAAACTCCTTGTTTATTCAAGTCCCGTCCTCACTCAAGGATGTGTGGGAATGACGGGAGGGATTAAGGAGTGGAGTCAACACATTGAATTGGCTGTGGCAGCTGCAGGCTGACACACACACACACACACACACAGCCAGGCTGTTATCAAGCAGCTCCAATGCTGCTCGCCACAGTCTGTCTCTCTGTCCTGGACTCCTGGTCATCGATTGCTGCCACTTAACACTAGATAACGCAAGGGAGTGAGCGAGGGTTTCACAAGTCAAGTGCTCAGCCATGGTGAACAGAACAGATAGAAATTCCTAGGCCATGGCTGATTTAAATCCCTGGATAAAAGGCTGCGACAGAAACCAGCATAGTCACAGTCACAGATTCATGAGAGGATCAGCTAGCTGTGGCTCAATGGGGCGAGCGTGGCATTACGGTTGCCCATAGCGACGACTCGAGTGCTGTGAGCTGCGTTCACCACAGAGTAGGGTGAACAATTTCTAGATGTGTCGAGTGCACGAGGTAGCAGAGGGCTGTAAAAACATAACATGACGTTATTTATGAGAACTTTAATCTGCCCAGCAACGCAACACTCACACATTAAATGTTACTGTTCCGTTATACTATACACACGGGACAGGATGTTATCATGGATGGATGTGCAAATAATGTATCTGTTGCTCACACAGAAATGTCACATATTGCATGGTTGACACAAGTATAAATCCTGTTAAAAATACCTCAACGCTTTACAATATGGGTACATTAACTAACCCTTGATTAACACAATATGTATTTAGCTGAAATAGCCAGGTGGTGCAGCAGCCCCACGTCTTCCAGCACCAGGCTACAGAGCAGATTTCAGCTAAAAACAGGGTGTAAATGACTGTCTTTTCAAGTCAACCCGGCATCTCAGGGCTTGTGGAGACTTGAATTACACCAGGTGAGAAGTGTGGAAACATTTTCTGTGTGTGTGTTTTAACGTTTTTGCTCGTGACCCTATTCACACTCAGCAGACAGCTCTACCTCATACAACGCCACATACCAAAAAAAATCCAAACTATCCCTTTAATCTCTCACTCTATATATATATCTATAATTTTTTCATGGATTTTTGATTTGATGGAAGTCTGGCTGAAACTGACTGCATAACAGTGTAAGTTAGAGCGCCCCCTCCTGGCTAGCAGTTTGCTGCTTGGTAATATCAAAATGATCTTAGCAGCACTGGTTGTGAATGATGAGAGCACAGGGTCCTCTGAAGCGTGACAGCTGGGGGTTGAGTAAGTGCTTGGCTCAAGGGCACATCAGTGTGGGCACTGCAGGTGATAATGTCCTGGCATAGTGTCGGGACACCAGTTGCCAGCCGGCGCACAGCTTGACTGTTGGCTAAGCTGAAGCTCAGTCAGGTTTTGGAAACTGGCCAGGGGTCAAACTGGAGGAGGAGTGAACAGTGACCACATAAGAGTAAGTAAAGAGAAACCAACATAGGGATGTTTAACAATGAACGTTCGTCACACAGTGTCGTCGTGTAGGTGGCGTTACTGCGTCAGGCTGGAGAAGACAGTGAAAACTACATCAACACAATGAGGAACATGAGGAGAGATGGAAAAAAATGGAACAGGAGGAGGTGGAGGAGAGAGGAAAGAAAGGGGAGAGGTATTACATCAAACCAGTTCCTTCTAATGGCTGTGTGTGTGTGTGTGTGTGTGTGTGTGTGTGTGTGTGTGTGTGTGTGATGAATAGTGATTTGGAGTCGTTTGTACAGCCAGACAAGCCTCGCTATTAAAGTCAGAGAAATTGGGGAGAGCATTTGTTACTGCCTGTAGGGGATTCATCGACTGGTTCGGTCGGTGGCGTCCATTGGCCTTCTTCTCTGTAACCCATCTGTGCACCCATGGGTGTGCTTCAGCCTCAGCACTTGAAGTGGTGTAGACTGTAATGTGTGCGTTAGAGAGAGAGAGAGAGAGATAGTGTGTGCATTAGAGAGGGAGAGAAAGAGAGAGAGAGAGAGAGAGAGATAGTGTGTGCGTTAGAGAGAGAGAGAGAGAGAGAGAGAGGTAGACTGTATGTGTGCGCATGAGTGTGTGCGTTAGAGAGGAGGAGAGAGAGAGAGAGAGGTAGACTGTATGTGTGCGCATGAGTGTGTGCGTTAGAGAGGGAGAGAGAGAGAGAGAGAGAGAGGTAGACTGTATGTGTGTGCATGAGTGTGTGCGTTAGAGAGGGAGAGAGAGAGAAAGAGAGAGGTAGACTGTGTGCGCATGAGTGTGTGCGTTAGAGAGGGAGAGAGAGAGAGAGAGAGAGAGAGAGGTAGACTGTATGTGTGCGCATGAGTGTGTGTGTTAGAGAGCGAGAGGGAGAGAGAGATAGTGTGTGCGTTAGAGAGGAAGAGAGAGAGCGAGAGAGAGAGGTAGACTGTGTGCGCTGCGCATGAGTGTGTGCGTTAGAGAGAGAGAGGGAGAGAGAGATAGTGTGTGCGTTAGAGAGGGAGAGAGAGAGAGAGGTAGACTGTATGTGTGTGCATGAGTGTGTGCGTTAGAGAGAGAGAGAGAGAGAGAGGTAGACGGTATGTGTGCGCATGAGTGTGTGCGTTAGAGAGCGAGAGGGAGAGAGAGATAGTGTGTGCGTTAGAGAGGAAGAGAGAGAGAGAGGTAGACTGTATGTGTGCGCATGAGTGTGTGCGTTAGAGAGCGAGAGGGAGAGAGAGATAGTGTGTGCGTTAGAGAGGAAGAGAGAGAGAGAGAGAGAGAGAGAGAGGTAGACTGTATGTGTGCGCTGCGCATGAGTGTGTGCGTTAGAGAGAGAGAGAGGGAGAGAGAGATAGTGTGTGCGTTAGAGAGGGAGAGAGAGAGAGAGGTAGACTGTATGTGTGCGCATGAGTGTGTGCATTAGAGAGAGAGAGATAGTGTGTGCGTTAGAGAGAGAGAGAGGTAGACTGTATGTGTGTGCATGAGTGTGTGCGTTAGAGAGAGAGAGAGGGAGAGAGAGAGAGAGGTAGACTGTATGTGTGCGCATGAGTGTGTGCGTTAGAGAGAGAGAGGGAGAGAGAGATAGTTTGTATCTATGAATGTAAAACTAAACTTCCCTGCACCTTCTGGATGATAATGGATTCTCATGTGTAGTAATCTGCAGTAGACCAGCTCACAGTTGGATTACCAACTGTTCTTTCTTAATGAGGTTAAACAATGGCCGTGACTGAATAAGGCTGTGCATGCACTTCCCTTGATAAACTACACCTACGATACGATACTGTACACGTACGAGTTTCAGCGCACCACATTATAAATGTCCCTAACTCAAAGTAATTTCCCCACCCCCCTCTCTCACAGTTTTTCCCGGTGTCTTTCCACTTTCATATGTCTAGTGAAGGCAAACAATTCCAGACAAAAGATAGTCTTTCAAAATGAGAAAACGTACTGTACACATCCTGAAATGACCAGGGCCCTTAAATAGCAAGCCACTAACAATAGCGTAACAATAGAGTCAATGCCAACAGGGGAATACGCCATTTTGTGTCAAAAAGGCAGGGTAAACACAGGTGCAAGCAAAACGCTAATAAGGGTTTCAAACTTCCATGATTGGAATTTGGAAAACCCTCATTAGTGTTTTGCTCGCACCTGTGTTTATTCGGCCCTGTGTTTATTCGGCCTTTTCGACACAAAATGGCCCCCGTGAAGAGGGTCCATTCACTTGCGACCGATCCACATAACCAGCTGTGCTGCTCATCCCACAAATGCAGGATCATACAAATGGGGAATCGTTGTAAAGGGAACTGAACATGCTTTCCAATGAGATATGATACAATGCTGAGGAAACAGCAACAACAGAGATTTTTTTTTGGAAGGGGTTATCTTTAAACACGATTTTTTTTAAACACGATTTCAGACGGACAAGCCCGTCTTTATCGTCACACGATTACACTTCAACACATGCACGGACGGCCACAAACACACACATGCTGACGGTGGCCGGTGAAATTTGTCCTCTGCATTTAACCCATCCTGGCTTGTCCTTTCCTCCGGGGGGGCAGGCCAGGAGCAGTGGTCGCTTTTCTCGTACAGCGCCCGGGGACCAACTTCGGATGTTGTCGTCACTGGTCGGATGACGATGACGATCTGATCTTCTGCATGTTTTTTTTTTAATGGGGGGGGGGTTATATACGGAGGAACCCCCCCTGGGGGAGCACGGGGAGAACATGCAAACTCCACACAAACAGAAAGGCCCTTACGACGAGATACCCCACCTGGGCAGTAGGCACTGAAGATATGGGGGGAACACAACCACAGCGCTCACAGTGTCCCAGGCGAGAATCGAACTCAGGACCTTCTGACTGCGAGGCGACAGCTCTACCACTGAGCCACCGTGCCCCCTCTTCCTTCCATTCGCACTCCTTTCTGTATCTCTCCCTCCATCTGGTTGACCCCCACTCCCCATCATCATCCCTCTCTCTCTCTCTCTCTCTCTCTCTCCCTGTTTGTCTTTCATCATGCTACTCGATCTCTCTCTCTCTCTCTCTCTCTCTCTCTCTCTCTCTCCCTGTTTGTCTTTCATCATGCTACTCCCTGCCTGTCTCGCCCTCCGGAGCCCCGGGCTCCATCAGAGGAGAGGAGAGGAATCAATTTCGGCTTTACAAGTTGGAATTACATTTTCAGCCCCTCAGTAGAACAGAGGCACAGCCTCTCTCTCGGCAGGCAGGGTTGTTAAAAAAAGGCTGATTTGGTGAAGGAGAAGGAGAGGGCAGACCTGGTGGACTGACATAAAGAGAAAGAAAGAGCTACAGTAACATTAAGGATCCTGGAAAGAAGACACTCAAGGCCGAACGGTTAATATATAATAATAATAATATAATATTAATATATTCAATGATACAAATCTAATGGAGGGTTATCCAGAGGGGAGAGAAGAAGAATAGGAGAGTGGGCTTTGCTGCATCAGCCAAACAAATGTGCTGATACGTTTCTTTCACCGGACCCCCACGACATCGAGAAATGTGGGTTTTAGGCAACTTTCAGAATGTTAATGAGCCCACCTCTCATTTCAGGGACTTTGTGGGAGGCGATGGCAGCGTATTATAGTTCACATTCAGCACTAATGCACTGTAATGTGATGCACAGGCTTGTTAATGATGTGTGGCATGTTCACATCAATAAATCATCAGCATATTAATTTGGAGACATTAGTGTAATTACTAGAAACAATCCAACCCAGTCGCCAGAATAAAACGTCAGCATTGTACGTTTCTGGAATCCACGGAAATGAACAACGAAAATATTGTAGATAGATATGATCTATATGTGAATATTAACGGTGGGCCTATACATGTCGTAGAGTCTATCGACATGAGTATGCACTGGTATGTAAGGGAGTATAGGGGTGGGATTGGCTGACCTGTATAGCGTCCCCATCTGACAAGCAAGAGTTCGACTCCTGAGCACATTAGGGGACAATCAGACCAAAAGCGTTTTTGGAGCTGCCAGCGTCTTTCTGCAATTCATTCTCTATGTAAGGACGCACTAGACGTGCTCCTCTTTTAATGAACGCACCTGGTGTTTCAGCGCTGGTGGCGTCTGTTGTTTTTGGAGGAGCGCTGTGGGCGTTTTTAAGCTGAAAAAAGTTGAACATTAGAGGAAAAGCGCCCTGATCGTCTTTTTCCACTCCTCCTACCTTTTCTCCTCCCGAGGGATTTTCAACCTCGGCTGCTGCCAGAATTGGCAATAATCTGGCTTTCATGTTGACAGTGAACAACATCAAACAGACAAAACCAGCTGGCTACCGACGGACGTTGTGTTCTGATCTGTACTGCACGCGACTACAGGGGGAAAAAAATTATTTTCCTAGCGTTCTGACTGAAAAAAACGCTTTTGGTGTGAATGTCCCCTTATAGTGCTTTTATTTTCGTGTTTGAACCAAAGACGATGGGATTTCAAGCAAGACGGCCCAACTTCAACTTCATTTTGGTTATTCCCCGAGTCCTCACACATCGTATATGCACAGAATGTGTTGAAAGAACATTGTCTTGCCAACACATACAGACACAAGTGGATGTGTTACAGGAACACCAATGTGCGATGGGGTTTAGGTGCTGATTTTAAATGCTTATTTTTGCGCCTTGTGTTAATTGTTCTATCACACCTAAGACGTCGTAATGAAGTGTGTGTGTGTGTGTGTGTGTGTTTCACCTGCAGTTCTTGCTGCAGTTCTCCTCTGTGATTCCGTCCTCGTCTTCGCCCCAGAGGTCCACGGCGGAGAAAATCAGCACCACCAGAACCGCAAAGCAGCACACCAAGGCAAAGATCACGATGCACTTCTGCTGAGACTGCAGCGAAGAAGAAACACAAAAACTGCATTGATTTCCTCCTAGAGGCTTATTTTTCTATTCCATCTAAAACAAGGCCAAAGTGCCCCAACCTTGGCCCCCCCCCCTCAGCTGCTCCGGCTGACAGCGTTCTGATTTAATGCACAGCTCAGCAGATCATAAAATGATATAGAGAGAGGATTACCAGGGGAATTCAACGCAAACATGTGGTGTTCATATACGGTACTGCATGACCTCATGTCCAAGCTTTCATAAAGGACATGGGGGGGGGGGGGGGGGGGGGGTGAGAGGAGGAAAGGAAAGGGGAGGGGGGAGGGAGGGATGGAGAGATGATGAGAAAGGGAGATAGTGAAAGAGTGAATATCTCTTTATCTCTATCTCTCTGATTTCCCTAATCATCATCCGTCTGAATCCAACATTAGTGAATCCAGTCGGGAGAATCGATGGAACTTTTAAATCAACAAATCCTTAAAAAACAACATACAAACATCAGCTCTGAAGGCTTTTGTTCAAGGAAATTATATTTTAGCCTTTCTTCTGCAAAAACTTGAATTATCAGTTAGCTCTTAGGTGCTATTAAGAAAATGCCCACCAGTCAGGAAGAACCCTATTTTCATTGCTGTTTTGCTGTTGGAGGACCACAACAGTGAAGCTATGAAGCCGAGGATTATAGCTATGTAGCTTGGTGTCCACAGCAATTCAGACATCCTTCACGGAGTCCAGAGGCTTGGTCGTGAAGGAGAAGTGGCTGCTAATCCCAGTGTATCGCAAAAACCTCAAGGGAATTGTGGTTGAAAGGTTCATGTCACATACAAATGGACTGGTAATTTACAGCTAGCGCATACATAGTTGTCAACAAACAGATGTAGGTACCCATTGCATGATAGCTTGTTAACCTGATTGCGTGAAGTTTCCTTCGTTCAACACAAAGGCTAGCTGAAAGCGTTCACGAACATACCAGGGCCGGATTGAGAGAAGCCAGCGACATGGGAAATTGCTGAAAGAGCCGGTTTTTTTTTAGATTTGGGTCCAGATGGTTGAGAAGACACAGTGAGGGTCACCCTGATCTGTAAGGGCAATGCAGATGTAGAGGAGAGAACCTCACAGCTGGTAATAAACCACCAAATTGGTTGAAGCCTTCTGTCCATGTAGCAATGAAGAGAACTTGATCCAACATAACATCTGTTTATAATGCAACATTTGAATTGGATTAATCGGTTAATTAATTTGAATTAATTTAATCGGTTGTTGTCCTTGTTGTTATTATTATTATTATTATTATTATTAACCTGGGTTTTAGGGTCAGGATTAGGGTTAGAGTTTCTGTGTCCCATGGTCTAAATGTTTTTTCAGAGGCTTTTCCACCCTGCCAAGAATAACATGCTTAGGCAAAACATTGAATACTTGTCATTTTGTTTGAATATTTTTGTCATAAAAATGGTCTCAAAGATATTGAATATCTGCACAAAATATTCACTACCGGCAGCTTCAGGTAAAAAAAAAAAAAAAGTTCTGTAAAAAGTTCAAGTTCAGTTGAGCCTTGGTATCTTGTATCTACAGTACCTTCTAAAATCATCACCATGCCAACATTTTGACTCATGTCAAAGTTGTTTGGAAACCAATTATAGAAAAGAAAATATGGTGTCATGAGCTCCTCAACCAAACAACCCCTCTGGAGCCAAATCACTCTGTTGGATCATTGTGGGGGAAAAACAGCCCAAGATCCATTATTGATGAGAGGGGGTGAGAAGAACGTGCTGATGTTTCCTACATGCTGCCACGTCCCGTCCCAGGGGCTCATGGACCTCTGGAGGACCTGCTGGCAGAGACAGCACAAACATCTGGACTATAAACATCATAACCTTGGTTTAGTAGTTGCTTTCATGCTGTCTATGTTCTCTCATACATACACATACTATAAAGGCACGAGACCACACCAACGATATGAAGTAGAATTATGAGAATACCAAAAGGCGACAGTAGTAGCTAGATGCTTAAAGTCCAAATGAAAACACATATTTGAGAGTATCTTGCTTGTATTTGGGCAGGCCATGAAAGCAGGCATGGGATCATTCAAAATGTGTAAACCGCCTCCTGGTACTCGCTGAAGTCACCACTAAAGATTTTCCGATTTCCAGTAAGTAATAGTAACGAGATTTATAATGTAAAAATACAAATAAATACAAGTTTTGTCTTTTTGGGGGAAGATTGGTCAAATAGGTGTATGGTGTAAGTGAAAAAGTGACCTTCCATTTCAATGTGACTTTAAATTGACTCACTGGGGAATCGCACTGGTTGCATTTGCGTTGCGTTGCAGCTGTGCTCCGGTTTTGCTACGTGCTCTGTGCTCCGCCAACACTAACCGGCTGCATGCAGAGCACGTCACGGCTCCGCTCTGCCAGACAGCTAGAGTGACGAGACCGACAAGTTCTCGCGGTAAAATCGCGCGAGACAATTTGGATGTGGGATAAATACAACGACAAACAGGCAGAAGATCATTGTTCCCAACTGGAGAAGCAGAGGAGGGGTGGACTTGCTTGGTGTTGTCCTTGTAAAAAGGATGCGTCGTGTCATATATTATTTTGTGGTTTTCCACTTCAATTATGAACTTTTCCTCATACATGTTTGTCCTCTGGCTTGATATTGAATGCTGTAAACACCTCTGCCCTGTTGATTTCATGCCTGGCTCCGCCCAAGTTGCTCCGTCATCCGTGAAAAATAGAAGCCTTGCGTATCTTTTTCGGAGAGCTCCGGATCGTCGGAGCTGGGACGGAGTAGAAACGCAACGCAGCGGAGTAGGTGGGAGTTGACACAATGATTAGAGTGGAAACGTATCGGCTCCGATGCCGTACCGCAGCGCAGACGGACCGAACACGGACCTAGTGGAATGTGGCCGTAACTGTAAAACTACACGCGGGCATCTAAAGCTCACAGACACACAAGTTCAAGTTCAAGTTCAGCTTTATTGTCATTAAAGCAATACACAAAGGTACGGCAGAAACACATGTTCACATGTTCACTGTTTGACCTACAGCATACATAAGCACAGCTGTGCCTTAGCGGGTTCGAGTCATCTCAGCGCCAGTTGATGGACTCTGTAGCAGTGCATGAAGCTGGGCCGTCAGCTGCGGTCATTTACATGCTGCTCATGTTTCTGGTGGTGATGAGAGTGGTCTGTGAGGTATACCATGTACTTCATTAATTATGACCCTCAGAGGACACCATCTCTTCTCCGAATACCAAGAGACACTTAAATCGACAAATGCTAACTAGCTTCAGGCTCTGTATGAAACACAAGGAACCTGCTTAATTAGGCACCTGCTTAATTAGGTACCTGTTTAATTACCTGGTTTGAATGCAGGTGACGGAGAAATAATTTGTTTCAGACGTCATCAAGGTAGCATCGCACGCCGGGGGCAGCCGGGCGGCGTTTTCCCCTGCCATCCTGTATTTAGAAAATTCCATGAAATGGAGGGTGGCAGTGGCAAATCCATGTGTGCGTGTGTGTTGCTGACGTTTGAATATGACTCTAGCTGTCAACTCGAGGCTCACGTTGAAGTATTATTTCAAGCTTTAGCTCGACTTGGCCAGCGAATAGCCTGACATCGCCAGACACAAATGTGATCTGCCAGAGCACAACTTGAGCTACGTTCCCAGGCTACGATTCCAGTCGGTTAGGATGCTTCCTTAGCGGTCGAAAAGTGACTTTCCTGACGCCGTACAAACGACTGACCGCACTGAAGTCATGTTTGACGTAGCGAGAGGCTTTTGGGCACCGCCTTTAAACGCACGTTTGGTGCTACAGTAGTTTCGTTCTTCTTCGTCGGTTAGCAGGGATGTTATGGGATATCCTCCACCTAAGGAACCATTGCATGCTTCCTCGAATATTCGCCAAAAATAGTTACCTAGAAAGGGCGCAAGACGACAAATTTCCACACGGAGATAATAAAGTAAACACAAATTCAGTAGGCTTGACTTGACCCAATTACAGAGAAACAATAAGAAATGTTCCTCCTGATCCCTTCACAAGCCGCCACAAGAGACAAAACTAATGATGTTGGAACACAGTCTATCATTAGCACAGTCAGCTGGACTCATCTCATCATCTGCAGAGACAAATCTTATATCATATCATCTCATCTCATATCATATAATATCATCTCATCTGATATCATATGATATCATATCACATCATATCATACCCCTAAGCCAAACAGACCAAACCCCTTTTGGTCATGTTATTGTGTCTAATGTAGCCGACAAGATTCAAACCATCATAGATTCCCAATCCAGTTCAGGGGATTAAATTGACTCGACTGTCTGACGTGGGATTTTTGTTTTTCGCTTTCCAACAGCACCGATGGACGGACATCACCGTCTCCAAACTTCTTCAACACAAAGCACAGTCAGCACGAAGCCACTGGTTTGAATCCCCATCCCAGGTCCGATCTGCTAAAATGTGGGCTGAGAGAGGAAAGAGACGAGACACATTCTTCTCCGCTCCTCCTCGAAGCTTCCATTGAGAAGCCTGCAGGCAATTAGCGTCGACTGCCCACTAAGCAGAAAGCCTGTGCAGCAGAGTGTGTTGAATTGTTTGTGTGTGGAGCAGAGCGTTACTGTTAGAAGCCCCGTGCACACTCAGCAAAACATTCCCAGGGAAAGTATGTACAGTATAATAACCTCATCAACCCGGACCTGAAGCCATAAGTAGGTTACCGCAATGCAACCGGGTATGGAGGAAGAAGATCTGGATCCATGAGACTCAAGCGCTTGGATAGAAGCTTCTCGTATTTCCAGTGTCTGTCAAAGTATATCGGCTCCTGTCAGCATGTGTGGCTGCCTGGCTGGCTGGGTGTGTGTGTGTGTATATGTGCATAATGGCAGATAATATATGAAGAGGTCAGGCTCAAAGTGTCCACCAGGGACAGTGTTATCTGACACCGGAGCATGGCCAGCGATCGATAGACCTTCAATTACAGGAACTCGTCTGCCCGATACAGTAACTGCACGACTGCCCCCCGTACAGTCGAGATCCTGCGTGAACGCAACGTTCCCACAGAGTCAAAAGAACTGAAAGAGTTGATAAGATGTGGTGATTAGCTTCTTTCAGCGGTAGAAGAGCCAATTGTATAGACAAAAATGATGAGGCTCGTTAAAATTGTCCTGTTGGATAAAAATCAGACTTTTTTCTGTGTGCACCTCGCTGAAAACCAGTGAGTCAATCAGTCGTTCAAGATTTGAATCCCACTTAACTCTTTCCCGATAGGGTTGATATTGACGAATCACAGTGATGTTACCGATACTTTTGTCTCGGTCGGTGCTTTCAAGAGCTGTTTTGCCTGTTTACAATCTCCCTATTGAGTCCAGGACCGTCTGTCTGCATGTCTGTCCTTCACATGTCTTCACATGTCTTCACATGTCTGTCCTTCACATGTCTCGAGAACCGTTCGTCGGATCGACTTCAAACTTGGGGAGTGCGCTTAGAGTGGAGTGCAGTGCCAAATTTGGTGAAATTCGGACACACGCATAGTCATATTGCCACCTACTGGCAACACAAAAAGCTGGTTTATGTCGAGAACCGTTCACTCGATCGACTTCACACTTGGCGGGTGTATTGCTGGGGACCCAAGGATGTGCATTCTCGGATTTGGTGCAATTTGGACCCCCTCAATATTACTAAACTTTGGATAAACAAGCGAACAGCACTCTGTACAGCAGTGGGAGGAATGTGAACAGCACTCTGTACAGCAGCGGGAAGAATGGGCACTGCACAAGTTCCAAATGAATGCTAGAAAATGCAAATGTTCTATCAAAAGGAAATATTGCCTTGAATGACTTGCAAAAACGAGTGATAAATAACATGATTCAGTGAGACTGCTGCTCGCTGGCTGTTTTCAAAAGCTCCCCAGAGCCCGTCTAAGAAGAATTCTGACAAGTGCCGCGCGAGGTGGATGGCAAGGTGCCAGACACATACACACGTAGACACACACCACGCATACACACACACACACACACACACACACACACACACATAGGCATAAACACGCACACACACACACACACACACACACACACACACACACACACACACACACACACACGCGCGCGCACACACACACAGACACACACACACACACACACACACACACACACACACACACACACACACACACACACACACACACACAGACAGAGGTGAAGGCGGGGCCGGCGAGGGTGGATGTTTATATCAGGGATCAGAGGCAGGCAGCAGCTGGAGTTTTAAGCGGAGGCTGTCAGCTCTCTCCGCTCTCTTGGACATTGCTGCTCTTTGCCAAACTCCTAAGTTGTTTAAAGTCTGCTCAGTGCTGAATGATCTACTCATCTGCCAGAGACCTGATGGTGTTGGTGTGAATGATCTACTCACCTGACCAGAGACATGATGGTGTTGTGAGAGAGAGCTTAAAAAACGCTGTCGAAAACGCCTCCTAGGAGCGATGCCATTATAGAAGAAGCCTTTCTCCTCTCCGTGACCTAGATGCCTGCGTTTCGTTTTTTTGCCCCGTGCATAGCCTCATTTACAATTTGCACAATATATCATACGAATGGGGTTTGGTTATCGCCCAGAAGAACCATTTTCGATTCCAGTTCGCAGCTTGTATTTTCTGTGAACTTTCGTACGTCTGCACTATTTCACCCTGAGGCTTTGCTGAAGTACAGTTAGGGGGGGAACATTGAAATGAGCCAACAGAGATAGAAGACAATAACATGCACGAGACACACAGTACGGCCCTGCGGCATTGCGTTTTAGTGCAGTCGAGGGACACCGGTGATATTAAAGTGAGTCATCTCTCTGATGATGAGAAGAGCGTACACAAGAAATATCGCCCCCCGCAGCATCGCAGCAGAGGGACGCCGGAGATATTAAAGCGAGCAGTAGGAGGAAGATGAGTTGCTCCGCACACAGTAAAGCCAGAGGAAAACGGAGTGTCAGAGACCCAATTACCCCCCGTGTGATCTCCTCCTCCTCGGAGGCCAGGCTGGGGTGTGTGAACAGGAGACCACGCTGCTGCAGAGGGGGGGGGAAGAGAGGCTTAGAGCTGATCTGTAACCGTGACAACAGCAATCTGAGGGGAGAAACATCAACAACATATCCTGGATCCATTTGTCTAACGAGATGCGCCGCGGAGAAGAGGAGGGGAGAGGGAGAGGGGGGGGGGGTGCAACATCACCGCAGGCACGGTGACAGAATGCGTCTCGCCGACATTTCGAGAGACAGATTTGTTTTTAGTGCGGCCAAGTTTCCATTCATGTGCACAGCTGTTAGCAGGGACACGACGGGGGGAGATGATGGAGCGAGAGGAGGAGCCAAGAAGAAGCGTTTAGAAAGGAGAGAGGAGAGGAGGGCGATGGAGGAGGCAAGGGGAGAGGAGAGGAGAGGAGAGGGGGCAGCAGTGGCAGTAATAATTCATAATACCAGATTCTCTATTCTCTTTGTAGTGGACGGAGTGTGTGTGTGTGTGTGTGTGTGTGTGTGTGTGTGTGTGTGTGAGTGTGTGTGTGTGTGTGTGTGTGTGTGTGTGTGTGTGTGTGTGTGTGTGTGGCTGACTGGTTCAGGACTCTGGCATTGGTGCTTGGTCCTTTTTGGCTCCTGATCAACCGCGGAATTATAGCAGCCGACAGCGGTGTCCAGACCCACCAACCTGCTGAACATCAACACATGAAGCTTCTGACGGAGCAACGAGCTCTGAAGTTTCAGTTGATAACAAGCAGTAGAGCTGCCAGGTGGACTGACTGCCAGGTGGACTGACTGCCAGGCGAACACATTCTCACTCCCAACAGGTCAATTACCGCCGTTCAGTCAAGATCCCTCGTCATCACTTCCAGAAGAGAAAAGCAGTCCCCTCTCGTCAGAGAGCGAGATGCGGGCAGGAGAGGACTGTGTGCCTCGGGAGGAGGAGGAGGACCGGGAGGAGTGATGGGGGGTTGGGATGAGGCACGGGGTGTGAGGGGGGTTGGGTGAGGCACAGGGGGTGAAGGGGGTTGGGGTGAGGCACAGGGGGTGAAGGGGGTTGGGGTGAGGCACAGAGGGGGGTGAGGGGGGTTGGGATGAGGCACAGGGTGTGAGGGGGGTTGGGATGAGGCACAGAGGGGGGTGAGGGGGGTTGGGGTGAGGCACAGGGTGTGAGTCCCCAGGCTAGGTCTCTAATCATTGGTTAGGTTCCCAGGCTAGGTCTCTAGTCATTGGTTAGGTTCCCAGGCTAGGTCTCTAGTCATTGGTTAGGTTCCCAGGCTAGGTCTCTAGTCATGGGTTGGGTTCCCAGGCTAGGTCTCTAATCATTGGTTAGGTTCCCAGGCTAGGTCTCTAGTCATTGGTTAGGTTCCCAGGCTAGGTCTCTAGTCATTGGTTAGGTTCCCAGGCTAGGTCTCTAGTCATTGGTTAGGTTCCCAGGCTAGGTCTCTAGTCATGGGTTGGGTTCCCAGGCTAGGTCTCTAATCATTGGTTAG
>NC_139647.1:16285048-16297548 GCF_964638095.1 Poromitra crassiceps
CCGCTTAAAACAGCGTTCGCGCACCTAGTAGGGAGGGACAGCTATATACATACATGTGACCTTAATTATGAACGGTAAGCTGAAATTGCCTGTGCTAACCTCAAAGAAGCTAACGTTACCTTAGCTAGCTTGCAGTCGGGGGAAACTGCAGGCGGCAAGTTTACGGCTGCGATTATCTTCGGGACTCGGCCTGCGACCTTGTGCCTATGACCTTGTGACCTTGCGACCTTGAAGATATGACAGTGCAAGAGCACGCCCTCTCGTGTGATGAGGTTCAGCGTGAGAAGCGGTGAGCAGCGGAGAGCAGACAGCATGGCTGTCATGCTGCTGAAAGGCTGAGTAGGCAAACTGCTGATGGACACCGAAACACAGGCAGACTGACAGACTAGAGGAGTGGCTACTGAATAATGGATTTAATCAGAATGATAGGGCACATAATAGATGCGTGTATGGCTGCAACCAACGATTATCTTCATTATCGGCGAATCTGCAGATTATTTCCTCAACTAATCAATTAGTGACTTTGCTCTATAAAATGTTGATCACTTTTTCGCCACGGCCCAAGATGACGTCCTCAAATGTCTTCTTGTCCTGACCAAGTCCACAACCCAAAAGATAATCAGTTTACTGTCATAGACGTCTAAAGAAACCAGAAAATATTCATATTTAAGAAACTGGAACGATTTGAGTATTTTTCTGTTAAAAAAATTGTCTAAACGATTAATTGATTATAAAGAATAGTTGCAGATTAATTTTCTGTTGATCGACTAATCAAATAATCGAGTGATGGTTGCATCTTTAGATGCGTGGGGATTTATGAGTCTGTGGATGATTTGCAAAGTTGCAGAGGTACTTTGGACATTTGCTAGAATCTAGACTGCTATTATATAAGCGCTATATAAATGCATAATTCAGTGTTGTTCAAGAGTCACTCTGAAAACCAAACGGACACATTTGTGCACTGACTGAAGCTGCTCCTCTTGGTCTAGGAGATGACATTGTGCAGCTGACAACACTGGACTGTCAATGACAGTGTTCTCAGCTCTCCGCGGTGACAGTGTCCGGGTCCCCTGAGCCATCCCAGGTCTACGAAGAATCCTTCTGCCAGCCGGATGTGAATTCAGACGGCCCCTAACTCAGCCACAGTCACAGCAGCTTTTTAAGGACGTTCCCTCGCAGCGATAGGGCTCGAAAAAAGAGCGCCTGGCTTGGCTGATGGCCCTTTTTCCATCTCTGGCGCACTTGAAAAAGTACCGTCGGACTCCGTTTGACGCCATCGGTGAAAAAACAGAACGCATAAAAGAATGGACGACCGGGTTCTTGGCGCAGGGCTCCTATTGGCTGGAAGCCCAGAGAAGTGTGAGCTATACAAGTCTTCAAAGAGTTTCCATGATCAGTCTGTGTCCTGGCTTTCTTTCAATTTTTAAGCCGTCAGACGCCATAGACTTCCAACGCGCAGTCGCGCACAGTTGCTGTCTTCTTACCTTGAGTTGCAGCTCTCGCTCTCGTGCAGATGAAGAGATGAATGTTTGTTTGATGTAGGCTATAGAGTGTGTGTACGTGTACAGCGCAGCGGCCTCATTAAGTTCAAATCAAAATAACGTAACGTAGGTTCAAAAGGCTCAATATGGATTCAAGTATCAAAATAAATATCGATAATCAACTTAAAGAGCGTGTAATGCGCGGTGCGGTGCGGTTGGAAACTGTTTCTCTCTGGCGTCTGTTTGCTGTGTCGCACACCTGGCTCAATTAATGTCTCTCACCGCTGTCGCACGTATAACACGTCATCGGCTGGTGACTAACTCTCAGCCACTCAATTACAGCCAAAAATACAAATAAATAGAATGGCTCCAACATAACCGGCCCCTATTGTTATGAGCACGGTGCTAAATAACAATAACTAAAAAACAGGAGCCAAATGATTTAAATGCTCTTTCAAAAACAAAATTTCAATCTTTTTCTCTTAATTTCATGTAATGTCATGTCAATATGTGAGGGTGAGTGTGAGTCTTTTCTTCAGTTTTCCACAGGTGCAGGAAGCAGCAAACAGATCTTGCTGACTGGCCGCTCAAGTTGACTTGTTCTTGTCTGAAGTTTCACACTTCTCACGAATCCTCTGTGGTCTGGTTTAGTGTCTACGATGCGGGCCATAACCCAGGAACCTCGGGGGGCGTTTGCATCGGCCACTAATACAATGTCTCCTTTGCTGAAGTTTCTCCTAATTCTGTTCCACTTGTGTCGTTCTTGCATAAGCGGGATATATTCCTTTATCCATCTTGACCAGAATAGATCGGAAATGTACTGCACTTGTCGCCATCGACGTCGAGCATATACGTCTTCCTTCTTGAAAAGTCCAGGTGGAAGGATCGGTTGCGACTTCAGCAAAAGCAGGTGGTTTGGAGTAAGGGGTTCAAGATCATTGACATCTTCAGAAATGGTTGTCAACGGACGACTATTCAATATTGCTTCTACTTCGCACATCACTGTGGAAAGACTTTCATCATCAAGAGTTTGTTGCCTTGTGATGGTTAGCAAAATTCTTTTCAATGATCTTATCAACCTCTCCCATACGCCTCCAAAGTGCGCAGCTGCGGGAGGATTGAATGTCCATTTCACTCCTCTTTGTTGTAGTGCTTGCTCTATCTTGTCTTGATTCAAAGCTGTTAGAGCTTCTTTCAATTCTCGGTCTGTAGACACAAAATTGGTTCCATTGTCAGATCTTATTCCAACGACTTGACCACGGCGACAGATAAAACGTCTCAGTGCATTGATGCAAGAATCAGTGTCTAATGAATGAGCTACTTCAAGGTGGACGGCACGGCTTGCAAGGCAGGTGAAAATGACACCGTAACGTTTCACAGTGCTTCGTCCTCGCTTTACCTCAATTGGGCCGAAGTAGTCAACTCCTACTTGAGTAAAAGGGGGTAGATCAGGTGTTACTCTGTCTTGTGGCAGGTCTGCCATCCTTTGCTCACCGACATTTGCATGGGTTCTTCGACATGTTACACACTCAGAAATGACTTTCCTTGATAAGGAATTAGCACATGGAATCCAAAATTTCTGTCGCAGAACTGACAACATGTGGTTCCTACCACCGTGCCCAGTTTGGATGTGAATGTGTTCAAGAATCAATCTGGATACGTGGTGCCTTTTGGGCAAAATGGCTGGATGTTTTGTTTCTTCGGGCATTGCCATTCTGCTAAGTCTTCCGCCCACTCTTAGCACTCCTTGATCCATCTTTGGGTCCAACTTAAAGATTGAGCTGTCCTTTTTTACATTTGAGTTGCCTTTCTTCAAGGTGGCAATCTCATCAACAAAGCCTTGAGCTTGACATAAGCAGATTATTTCAGTCTCAGCTTTCTTTAGCTCATCAATACTCAACTTTGTTGGTTCAAGAGATTCTTTGAACTTTTTCATTTCACATTCAATCCTCAATTTCTGCTTAGTGAGGTCGTTCTCTTGTGCTTGCATGTTTTGACACACATCCTTCCGCTTCCTGCTCAATTTTAGCAACAGGTCTTTGGTGGCAAGCATCCAGGCTACTGCTCTTCTTAACTTGGTCCAGTTGGAATAGCGATGTAATAGAGCTGTAATAGCATCTGGGCCTGTCTGGATGATGTTAGCTGTCACCTTTGGTTTTCTAACTTCTGGGTCATCAAAGCAAAGAGGTTCAAGACGTTCAGGAGATTCAGGCCACTGCTCCTCTGTGGCTAAAAGGAACTGAGGACCATTAAGCCAGTCATTGCATTTAGTGAATGCATCTGCTGTCAGGCCACGAGATGCATGATCTGCAGGGTTCACTCTGGTGTTGACATATCTCCATTGCGCATCATCTGACGCTTCTCTGATGAAACCAACTCTATTTGCCACGAAGGTTTGGAATCTTTTTGAGTCATTTCTTATGTATTTTAGCACTGCTGTGCTGTCAGTCCAGTACATGGATTTCTGAAGATCAATCCTCAATTCAGTTCTCAACATCTTGTCAATACGTACTGCTAACACTGCAGCAGTCAGTTCCATTCTGGGAATCGTTATTTGTTTTAAAGGTGCAACGCGTGCTTTTCCCATAAGGAATGTGACGTGTTTCAGATTTTTTACATTCGTCATCAAGATGTAGGTTACCATTCCATAGCCTTTGTCACTAGCATCACAAAAATGATGAAGTTGGGCTTCTTTGATTTTTCCAAAGGGTTTTGTTTTGATGCATCTTGGGACATTGATGTTTTCCATTTGTTTTAAACCATCTAACCATTTCAGCCAGAGCTGATGGTAGGCAACTGGAATCTTATCGTCCCATCCAATTTTCATTTTGCACAGCTCTTGCAGCAGGTGTTTACCAGTGACAACAAATGGGGCGAGAAATCCTAACGGATCATACACAGAGCTAATGACAGATAGAATTCCCCTCTTAGTGGGTGCTTGATTCTTTAATGTCACTTGAAACCCGAATGAATCTTCTTCAACTTTCCATGCCACACCTAAGGCTCTTTCAACAGGTATGTGATCTTTATCCAAATCTATGGTTTTGACTTCGGCTGCTCTTTCTTCCTCAGGAATTGAGTTCAATACAGACTTGTCATTGCTGATCCATTTGGTTAGCCTGAAACCACCTCTTTCACACAAGTTCATCAACTCCTTGCATATTGCCTTGGCTTCAGATGCAGTGGATGCAGACTTTAAACAGTCGTCAACGTAAAAGTTGTCCTTGATCGTTGCAATGGCTTCTGGTGAGTAACTTTGAACATTGTCTTCAGCCGTTCTTCTAAGTGCGTAGCTGGCACAACTAGCAGAAGAGGTTGCTCCAAAAAGGTGAACTGTCATTCTGTATTCGACAAGGCTTTTTGTGATGTCACCATTTGGCCACCATAAGAATCGCAGGTAGTTGGAGTCAGATGGTGTCACTTTGACCTGATGATACATGCCCTCTACATCCGCCATCATAGCCACTTGTTCTTCTCTGAATCTTAATAGAACACCAAGTAATGTACTTGTGAGGTTTGGGCCTTGCATTAACTGTTCATTTAGTGAGGTGCCTTGGTAGGATGCAGAGCAGTCAAAAACAACACGAAGCTTGCCTTTTCTTGGGTGTCGAACACCATGGTGAGGTAAGTACCATACTTTACCTTCTTCTTGGCTTTGTTCATCATGTGGAACAACTTCTGCATGTCCTTTAGCAATCACATTCTCCAGAAAAGCAGTATATTCCTTTTGAAAGGTGTCGTCTTTCTCAAACTTTCTTTTTACAGAAAGCGCTCGCTGTTCAGCCATCTGCCGATTGTTGGGCATTAATGGATCATGCTGTTTAAAAGGGAGCTTGAGCTGGTAATGTCCATCTTTTATTTTAGCTGAGCTTGAGACTACATCCATGAACCTTTTGTCTTCTACTGACATTTCTGACTTTTCATTTGAGGTCTTTTCAGGGAAGTCATGGTTATATTGTTGAATTAAGAGATCATTTAAATTTACTACTGATATACGGTTACTGAAAATGTGGTTCAATGCACTTCCTTCAGGGCTGTCTTTGTGCAACATTCCATTTACAACCCATCCAAGTTTAGTTTCAACTGCATAAGGCCCATTTCCTTTGCTGTTGATTATCTTCCAGGGCTCCATCAAATTCGGTGCATCATTCCCTATCAGCAGGCCGACATCTGCATCGGTATGGGCCAATTTCACCTCTTTCAGGTAGTCCCATTTACTTATTGCTGCCTGTGTAGGAATTTGCTCTTTGGTTACTGGAATTTCCTCTTGGATGTACAAAGATGGAAGTTTCATGAAATCATTTTTGTTAATACCTGAGATTTCAAGACCGGATATGATGTCAATATTGGTGACTTTATCTTGCCCTAAAGTTCTCAGCAGTATTTTTGTTTTTCTTCCCTTTATATGCAACTGTTTCCTAAGTGCTTCAGTACAAAAGCTTGCAGTGCTCCCTGGATCCAGGAAAGCATACGTTTGTACACAGGTGTCACTGTTTGTCAGTTTTATTTGAACAGGAACGATGGAAAGGGTTTGGTTGTCACCGGCCCCAGTTGGCTTCTCCAAAGAAACCATTGCACTGCTCACTGACAATTTCTCAGTGTTGACGTTATCCACTTTGTCATCTTCTGTTTGCCTCTTCACAATGTGCAATATTGTCGGATGTTTTAACTTGCAGATGGTACAGGTTAAGCGTCTTCTACAATCTTTGCTCAGGTGACCTTTCTTCACACATCCAAAACAAATGCCATTTGCCTTGAAGAAGTGCACTTTGTCTTCGTGTTTCCTTTTATCCAACTGCTCACAAGCATCCGTGTTGTGATTCTTTTTGCAGTACAAACAAACTTTTTCCTCTGATGTTTCAGTGTTTCCATGGCTTGGACTCCTTGAACGCGTTTCCTGCGTGATTGTCACAAAGCTGCTTTTTTGAGATTTTAGAGGTCGAAATCCATCACTTGTTTTAATATTTACATTTCTGTCTTTCCTTTGTGCAGCATCATTTATGTCTCCAAACATTGGGTCACAAGCGATGTTTGCCTGTCTTTCCACAAAGTCCACAAGTTGTTTAAACTTGGCTCTTTTGGCTGTGCGTTCACAATAGTCATAAGCAATAGAGCGCCATCTTTCTTTGAGTTTGTAAGGCAGTTTTGTTATGACAGTCTTCATATGTGTTGGGCAGTTCATGTCTTGCAGCATGTCAATATCAGTCATAGCAGTACAACAGCTCCTTAAAAATAGTGAATAATCTTGAAGTCCCTTTCTATCCTCTGCTTTGAGCACATTCCAATTCAGGGCTTTCTCTTGATAAGCTGAAGCGATCAAAACATCATTTCCAAATGCCTTTTGTAATAATTTCTTAGCTTCCTTATACCCTGTTTTAGGTGGCATATGCATGCAACTTCTGACAAGCACTTGTGCTCGACCACTTGTGAACTGATCCAAGAAAAATAGCCTGTCACATTCATTATCGGTTTTACTTTCAATACAGTGCTCAAATGTACGCACGAAGGACAAATAATGCATTGGATTTCCATGAAAAACTGGAATTTCTCTTGTCGGAAGAAGTGAGAGTCTTTGTTCTTTAATTAACATTTGAGTAATTTCATTTTGTCGTTCCATGATTTTTAACAGGTCCGTATGGTTGTCATCTTGCCCAGGACTTTTCTTAGGATGACGTTGCACATGTACTTTGTGAATGCTGGGGACAGTCCTAGTATACAAAACTCTGTTGTCTTCGTCTTCATCATCATCATCATCATCATCAAGCCTTTGATCATCATCTCTGTGTATATACTTTAGATAATCCTCTTCCTTAGTAGCTTCTTCAAGAGCATTAACTTCTGCACTTGCTGCAGCAATTTCACTTTCCATGTTTAGAGTATCCTTTTTAGCTTGAAACTCAGCCATCATTATAGCTTCTTCTTTTTCAAGATCATGCTTTTGTTGCATCACGGCAGCTTTAGCAATAAGGGCTGCTTTTTTGGCTTCTGCCCGTATGAGAGCTGATTGAACAGAGGCTTTACTCTTGCTGCTCGTGGCACTTTTCTTTGAGTTACATTTACTTATTTTACCCACAGAAGTGGCATGCAAACTTTCATGTACTGTTGTATCTGCATTAGGTGACAAATCTGGTTCTTCGGCTTCATTGGCGTGCATAACCGCTTTTTTTAACCATTTTTTCACAATTTCTTGAAATTCCTTGATCATTGCAACTTTAGGTAAATACCATTCATTGTGATCAGAATCCCTTTGCTCCTCTGGAAGCAAATTATAAATAGAACACTGCAGCTCTGAAAATTCCTTTATTAAGTCACAGAGCTTCTCATAGGCCGTTTCAACAGTGTCCACGTTATTGTAATCCACCATCATTGACTCAATATTATTTCTTTTGATTTTCATCTGTTTAAATGTACTCTTTCTTGCATTCTTTTGATGAGAAAGTTTTGCTTCAATACCCTTTTCCGTCATTTTGATCTCTCTTTTTTCTCTTTCTTCAGACATGTTTGCTTCCTTTGTTCCAGCCTCGCGGTCTTTGGACATAATTACTTCAAAGCAATATTTTCGCACACTTGCATTGATCAATACAGCTCCACGCCGTTCACTTCACCCGCGGGCGGGCTTTCAAGCAGGCTTCGTGCATACATGTTTCAACGTGAGTGCTTATTGAGCGAGTGGCAAGCCGGTTTGCAACATTCAATGCACGGAAATATCCCGTTCCTCTTCAAATTAACGTTACTCTCCAATAATGCGTTCCAACGCTCATTCACATTCAACAACAATTAACACGATGCACAATCCTTCCAATCCATCGGTGACAAACGAAGTCTTCAACTTGAGAAGTTTCCAACTTTTGTCCTGGCTTTCTTTCAATTTTTAAGCCGTCAGACGCCATAGACTTCCAACGCGCAGTCGCGCACAGTTGCTGTCTTCTTACCTTGAGTTGCAGCTCTCGCTCTCGTGCAGATGAAGAGATGAATGTTTGTTTGATGTAGGCTATAGAGTGTGTGTACGTGTACAGCGCAGCGGCCTCATTAAGTTCAAATCAAAATAACGTAACGTAGGTTCAAAAGGCTCAATATGGATTCAAGTATCAAAATAAATATCGATAATCAACTTAAAGAGCGTGTAATGCGCGGTGCGGTGCGGTTGGAAACTGTTTCTCTCTGGCGTCTGTTTGCTGTGTCGCACACCTGGCTCAATTAATGTCTCTCACCGCTGTCGCACGTATAACACGTCATCGGCTGGTGACTAACTCTCAGCCACTCAATTACAGCCAAAAATACAAATAAATAGAATGGCTCCAACAGTCTGTTTGACTGTTCTGTCTTGTCAAGTCGTGTGCGTTTTATGGAGCCGCTCACCTTTGTTTTGATAACTGTAGAATAGGAACTGTTGCTATAAACGCCCTCTAGGCCTCATTCACACTGCACAAACATAGCAGTCATAACATCAACATTTAGGTCATAAATGTATTTAATAGCCGTGCCCACAAATGTCATTTCAAGAAAGGCTATCTCACAATGATAAAAACCATTGACCAAGTGAGAGCTACCTCTCTAGTCTATCATATTGACTGGCTGAAATCAACGAAATCAAGTCAAGTCAAAATGTCATGACCTCTGCTCCTATTCACCTTATGTAGCCCCGCCCACTTGACCCAGTTGTGTTATGACTTCCTGTTCACTTCCTGGTCACTAGCAGAGCCGTATAATAGAAGAGTTCCGACATCTCCATTCACTCCAATGGACCAGTTTTTTTCCAGGAAGTAGAAAGTGGAACTCTTGAGTAAAAAAAGCAGCACTGTCGAGTTGCAGGAGAATAGACAGTGTTGTACTTTGAAAGGGTTTTTCATCCCTTGAAATGAATCAAATTGTACATTATCGGCTTTATTTTAGCATGCAAAAGTAGCGCGAGACCCATTCCTGGCTGTTCATTGGCTAATGAATCTCGCATTTTGGTCCTCCGCTGACGCCACTCTCTCTCTAGAGGACACTAGTCACTAGTACTGTACTGTCACAGGAAGTGTCAACACAATAGGAAGTAACTGTCTGACCCCTGTGTTGGAACATATTGGTGAATACACTGAGCAGCTTTTCTCTCACCAAACACCAAGTATTTTACTCACACTGAAAAGTATAAGCTACAAGTTTATAAAACTACATCCTACACTTTATTTGTGTGTATAGTTATTAATTAGTGGCCCTTCCTAAACCTGAAAAGGTGCAACACTGCTTCTGGGCCAATTAGGAGCAACTTGATGAACACAGGCAGAATTCAAATATGTACAGCAATGATTGATTGAAATCAAATGATTGGACTTTCTTATGGCTTTAATTATTATTAATATTGCTTTGCTTTGCTTGATGTAAATCCTCACACTGACATGTCCTATAATGATTATTTGATGCGTTTTGATGATTACTGCTCTGATGTGATGAATAAACATTGATTGTGCTGCACCCACGGGATCTGCTGGGCCTGCTGTCTCTCTGCTTACCAAGTTATAAATGACTATTTAATGCCTATTTACCTTGTATTGTAAATTCCTATTTAATGCGTACTTAACACGTGTCCTATCCATGTATATATTGTATATATTGAACTGTACTTGCTTGTGTTGTAAATAATCTTTTATATATTTTCGTTTCTCTCTGAATATGTATGTAATCTTGCATTTTGTGTCAATAAAAGTGATTCTGATTCTGATAAGACTGGATGATAGCATTTCTCCTCTATGCCTCCCTGCCAGGGTAGGAAATTCACTTTTTTAAATAAGGGCTATTTTTGCCCCTGTGAAATATATTTCGGGGGCATTTTGGATCATTTCCAGGGCAATTTGATCAAATGTTGGCAAATACTTTAGTTGCACCTATGTAGCATGACAGACCAATCAATGACTCTTATCCAAGCATCCATTTTATTTCTAAAAGTTCATAAACAATCACCCATTTCCTATCTCAACAACACTGTTGATTGTCTGGCATGTTATTAATGTACTTGACAAAAACATGAGTGAACTAGCTGGCCAGCTAGCTTGCCAGCTTGTAAATACAATGTGGATAAATCACATCTGGATACAATCCCAGGTGTGATGCCAGGTGTAAATGGGGTCTCAGAGTATCCATGGATGGATGGATGGATGGATAGAGAGAGAGAGAGAGAGAGAGAGAGAGAGAGACAGAGAGAGAGAGAGAGAGAGAGAGAGAGAGAGAGAGAGAGAGAGAGAGAGAGAAAGTGTTGGATATTGTAAAGTGAATCTGTGTGGCTGATAAATAAAACAGCATAGTGATGTGATGCATAATGTTAGGCTAGTCGAAGGAAAGCTATTCTATGCATTCGCCATCTGAGTTCATTTTCCTACCATTTGAAATGCATCTGATTTGATCAAATCAACTTGCTTTTCAGTGACAACATAACATAAGCCCCAAGTACAAAATGTAGTAGCTTGAACATGTCACTGAGGTAAATAACGCTAGTAGGAGGAGGAGGGGGCGGGGTTGTACGGATGCCTAGTTGGCCATTTTCGAGGCACGTTTTGCAAATGCAGAATAATGTTAAAATACAGAAAGTATTCAACTCTTTATTTTATGGGGGCATTTAAAAGCCCCCCCTCACCCCAGTTCCAAGGGCAATTCTGGATTTTTTGGGGGGGAATTTTGCCCCGAGCCCCCGCTAATTTCCTACCCTGCTCCCTGCCTGCCTGCCTCTGGCCAGGCCGATGCAGCCATGTAGTGTGTGTGAAGCCTGTTTGCTATTACTAGTAAGGCTGCCTGGTTGTGTGCCAGCTATCGTTTTCACTGTCAAATTCAATTCAGGTGACATCACTCAAGCTAATCAATAAAGCAGGAGGCGTTTCTGTCTTAAAGGCAGGTACTGATGGGCAGAGGGCATGAGCTAGAATACTGAAGGGGGACATTTGGAATAAAGCCAACAGACAGATCAAGAGTTCAATCAGAGCGATACAGAAATGTAGAAGAAAATCTGCTCTTACTGTAACTTACTGTAAACGGACAAACTGGCTTCCTGTCATGACACGCAGCTACTACGAAGCAGCATGTTAATATGTGGAAATGCAGACAGGATGAAACATGATTATAATATAAAAAGAAAAATCATAACAAACCAAAATATAATTTCTTCACCAGCTCAGTGGCCTTGTGGTTTGAGGGTCCGCCCTGAGACTGGGAGGTTGTGAGTTCGATCCCCGGCCGAGTCATACCAAAGACTATAAAAATGGGACCCATTTGCCTCCCTGCTTGGCACTCAGCATCAAAGGGTTGGAATTGGGGGGTTAGATCACCAAATGATTCCCGAGCGCGGCACTGCTGCCGCTCACCGCTCCCCCAGGGGATGGGTCAAATGCGGAGAACAGATTTCGCACACTCAGCTGTGTGACAATCGTTGGGACTTTAGCTTTTACCTTTACTCTTCCTGTAAATACTCAGTGAAGTGCAGCATACTCAAGCTTTATCTGATGGTGTAACATTGACTGACCTCCCTTCAGATGCTGATTTCTATCCAAGAATATCGTGGGGGAAGATTCACATGTTCCTTGAGTAAAATGTCCAGAGCATTTTGTCAAAATTTAACAATAAACAAATAACTATAAGCTAAAGTAATTTGATTGACATTGCCTCACTTTTAAGGTAGTAATTTTAAGGTAGTAATTAATCCTGAATTGAGTAGAAGGTAATTGACTCAGAATCTTATTTTCCTCATCATTAAGTTCAGACTTAAGCCAATAAGTCTGTCCTTCGCTTCACGTCTCACTTGAACTGCTGCAGTATTGTCCGCTACTCTCATATCCAATACACATACATGGTGTGCACACAGTCACTCACATATGCATATGCACGTACTTACACACACACACACACACACACACACACACGCACGCACGCACGCACACACGCGCACGCACACACGCACACACGCACGCACGCACGCACGCGCAGACACACACACACACACACACACACACACACACACACACACACACACACACGCACACGCAAGCCCTC
>NC_139647.1:16315048-16317548 GCF_964638095.1 Poromitra crassiceps
AGATCGTGTTCAGACACAGAGACGGGACCTTGATCAAACAGTTCATCTTTTATCAGTCTTCTAGTTGGTCCCACTGGGCCTTCTGCGTCTGCCAGCCCTGCAGCGCTGTACTGACACACGGCCACCAAGAGAGGGCACTGTCACACTTTACAGGGCAGAGATGATGACAGCCCTGAAAGCCCTGATAAACAGGTTGTCTCATGTCTTTTATGGAGTAGTAGCCTATAGCCACCTACAGCTTGCTTATGGAGTAGTAGCCTATAGCCACCTACAGCTTGCTTATGGAGTAGTAGCCTATAGCCACCTACAGCTTGCTTATGTAGTAGTAGCCTATAGCCACCTACAGCTTGCTAACTTCTAGCTGGGCAAAGTTTCACTGCTTCGGTTCTGGTCCGTAAACATACACCATCAACAGTTGCTTTACCCAGCCAATTGTCACAAATCACTTGTAAGGCTTTAAGGAAGACGTGGCATCGTCCATCTAAGATTAGGAGTTGCTGTGGTAGTGGTTACATCTGTGGAACTAACATCACGTTTATGGGATATTGCTTGGCCCGCTGGTCAACTTTCGTAATATGCTTTCAGTCAATAAGGCCCTAGCACCCAGCATTTGCTCCACCAATCACAGACGATCATACAGCGAGCTCCACCAATCAAAGACCCCGATATGTCATTGTCGGGATTGTGGGTAGTGTAGTACTTGTCCATGAAATCAAATAATTTTTTTTTATTAAAAATAAACAAGGATGATGTCATAGAGATTTGTGGCTTCTACGGGAACACCATTGTTCCGTGGTAGGGTGTTTATGACAATATGGCTAAGAATCAAAATCTCATCGGAGAATAACGGGGAAATACTCTTCCGGAACCGTGACACGTGACTGTTGAGCCTCTATTGTGACGGGTTAGACGTGTAGTTTATCTCACAGAAAAGGAACAATACTGAAGGTCTTTGTCTTTGTCCCAGGCTCCGCCTCCACCAGTAGCCTACTCAGCTCTGTGCCATCTATCTCCCTGGCAGGTGTCTTTGTTATGTTGCAGAGTAGACCTAGTGCAATAAGACAGTGGTTCTCAAATGGGGGTCCGGGGACCCCCATTTGGGGGTCCTTGAGGGGGTTCCAGGGGGTCCCCAGCCAAAAGGGGGGTAATGTATTTTCGCTACAATTCCATTCATAAGTAACACAATGACTATTTTGGTCATGGGTCTTATACACTTTCTGTAATAAAACATCTAAAAGCATCAATCTTATTATCATATGGGGGGCCGTGGGACAAAATCCTATCAAATGGGGGTCCGTGGTCTAATTTTTGTCAGTTTAGGGGTCCTTCATGTGAAAAGAATTTGAGAACCACTGCAATAAGAGACTAGCACAGGTTATTCACTGCTACCCAAAATAGTCTAAGTAGGCTACTGTATGATATTGATAAATATTCAAAGTGTGTGTGTGTGTGTGTGTGTGTGTGTGTGTGTGTGTGTGTGTGTGTGTGTGTGCGTGTGTGTGCGCGTGTGTGTGTGCGTGCGCGAGCGTGCACGTGTGTGCCTAACACTGATACAGTAGCTACACAGTCGCTTGCCACGCAAGCTACTGTCAGAATGTGACAGCTTGGAAAAGAGTTCCACTAACAAACAAAGCCAGCTGTCGGATCCGAGTCTACCTCCGTGTAAACAGAACCGTTATCTGCAGCAGATGGTGGTTTGTTACAGGGAAGAACATGGGCGGCTTTAAAAGGCGACTCATTGGAGAGATGAGAGGCGGACGCACATGAAACAAAGTGACGTCGGACTCTCTCTCTGTCACGCTTCTCATCTCTGCTTTTCTTTCACATGCATTTTAGATCAAATGTGCATTAAACCTACAGGATTTCAAGAGAAAGGCGGATTGGGAATTTTTTTTTCTGTTGAGGTCAAATCCGGGTACTGCAGGCACAGCACTCACACATTTATTTAATATTATAATTTAAACTACAACGAAGACATTTCCAACCTTCACTGTGAGATAATTATTATTTATTATTAGACCCCCAATCTATACTCGAGGAAACTGTATTTAGATGTGATCTGCGCCCACCTATTACTACTACTTTCACGTTAAACTGTACTAAACCCCAGAGTCACTCAAATCTATATGGATGTGCAAAAACCTTTGCAATGTTCAAAGTCAGCACTAAGACCTGTGATAGGTGCACGACAATTTACAGCACCAATCAGGGGTTATGTCATTGCTTTCATTGGGTGCTAAAAGTTGTTGCACCCGTGAAAGGATTTCGTAAATCAGTTTACTATATCATAGATGATGGTACATTATGCTCCAGGCCGAGATAATCCGTCATTGCTTGCAGCATAGAGAAGCTATCCCATGCTAGTTATGACATTTCTGTCTCAGGTACAGCTTTTCTAACCCTCCAGACCCAATTCCACCCTCCACTGAGTCATTCAAATGCTCCACAGGTCATCAAGCTGGGAGACTCTTGGGAGAAGAATGGCAGTTTGTTTCTCATG
>NC_139647.1:16322548-16332548 GCF_964638095.1 Poromitra crassiceps
TCATGAGTGTGTTCTGTTGGCTCTGATCCGAAGACAGAGACACCTCCCTATATCTATCCATCTATCTGTCTGTCTGTCTATCTATCTATCTATCTATCTATCTATCTATCTATCTATCTATCTATCTATCTATCTATCTATCTATCTATCTATCTATCTATCCATCCATCCATCCATCCATCTATCTATCTATCTATCTATCTATCTATCTATCTATCTATCTATCTATCTATCTATCTATCTACTGTATCTATCTATCTATCTATCTATCTATCTATCCATCCATCCATCCATCTATCTTTAAAGTTAGTTCTGATTGCATTGGAACCAGGGAAATGGAACCCATGGGCTCTATCGTTGCAGCCGCGCAGTTTCTAGGCCGAACGCCAGCCGCAGCGCAAAGCAGTGGGCGTGGAAAGGCGCACTTGATATCTTGGTATCGGCGCTAAACTCAGCCTCAACCATTATAACCACGCCTTTTAAGCGTAAAATTATGCATTGTCCGCTCATTGGAGAATTGCAGGGAAGAGACACACGCTTGCCTTTTAAGCTCCAATTCCTGGACAAATCCGGTAAAACCAGACAAAGCCAAGGGCTCCGCCGCCCCCCCCTCCCTTCATCCGGTCTGTCTATCTCCATATATAGGCTATTATTCCATATTATAATGCTTCTCAAACCAATCTAACTGCAGTTAAAATACTGCAAGCATGTAAATACGCTACACTATAGCAAGACCAAAGTGAAAATAATTTCTAAATGCATCTGATAGAAAAAAATATTGCCTATGGCTGGATGTCATGAGATTAAATGAAAGTTTGGCCAGAATGATATCGTTTTATCTCTCCTCCCCCACTGCACGATGCAACATCCTCTGAATGACACCTATCACTTTTACTGGATCTGATAACTTAATTCTATTTAATTTACAGGATTTTATTATTGAGTAATAGTATTTTATTTGGCCTATATATGCGTCCCCCCCACCCCCTGCCCACAGGCTCTGACAAATATGTTCATTCTCAATAAAATCTTCAGTAATCAATCAGAGGGGCTTTAAAAGCCAGATTGGCAGCAGCTGGCGCAGTGTGATCAATATGGCAGACCAAAACCGATCCACTAAATTCACAGCTGAGGAGAAGATGGTGCTGGCGAATCAGGTGATATATCTGTCCACCATTCATTTTGAATAGCTACAAAACAACTCTTTACTTAAGTTGTTTATTCATCTATCCATTCAGGTTCAAATGTACCATCGCGCACTGTTTGGGGAGGAGAATTACCCCGCCGACGCCCCGCGCCCAGTCCTGGGCCGCCCCAGGTGGCCGTCTATGCGCTGCGCTTGTTCAGCACCTCGGACAGCTCCGCTGCCACAGACGGGGGAAACATTTGGAAATAATTATAACTTTCTATGCTTTGCACACAGAAAAAATAAATACAACAGACAATTCTGTAATGAATAGCTGTAATGAAGAGTGGGGTTTGAAGAAGCGCTACACAACAGTTTATCCAGTTTATCTCTTTCTCTCTTTTCTTTCTCTCTCCCTTTCTCTCACATTAAACGATATACATGCCTATAATGTCAATTATCTGAATGAAATAATAATACATATTAATTAGGAATATTAGTAATATTAGTAGCCTAGCTAATTTCGGGGGGGGGGGGTAATAAAACGTAGAGCTATATTACACATAAATGGGGATTATTATGATAGCCTAAACTAAATTTATGAAACTGCATTACAGCTTCACCCAAAAAGCCTGAGAAGGGTTGCAATCTTATATTCTATTGTATTCTAAAGTATTTTTTTCTATATATTGTATTCTCCATTCACTTTCCTGTCCCCGGTGCACAGAATCCTGCTTTAGGCCAGCTTTTCAAAAGCGCAAAGCGCTAAAAGTCGGCCAGGTCGGAAGATGGCTGGAAGATAGTAGTACGCCGGTATTTAGCGCCGCCACGCCCACTTCGGCGCATTCAGGGACTCCGCCACGCCCATTCGGCCTAAAGCGCATTTGGCAGCCTAAAGCCTATTGCTATTTTCCCGAAACAGGCGCAAGGCACGTTTTTTTGCGTTTAAGGCCCGTTTTAGCGCCGAAGGCCTGTGGGAGAATAGGGACCCATACCCATATGTCATAGAGTTCAAGGCATCTCTCTCTCTCTCAGACTCTCTCCTCCTCTCTGCAGAGCGCCTCTTGTACGGGAACTCTCCCCCCTCATCTCAGATAGTTAGGTTAGAAGAGAAAATGCCATTATGTGAAATCCTTCTTCCCCTAACTTCACCCATCATGGCGCGCACAGGGCACGTATCCTCTTTCATACAATTAGCTTCCCTTTGGCTGTCTTCCATCTGCTGAGACAGACTTGGCTTTGGGTGTGTGTGTGTGGGGGGAGGAGCGTGGGGGGAGATAGGGGGGGGGTGCGAAAAAACACCTCCTAATCAACCAATCACACACTTCACAGAGACGTTTTCCATTAACGATACAAGCAGGAGAGGAGAGAGCTTCAAGGCAGTTCACTCTACAGCTCCTCCATATCTACAATCCATGATCAAATTCCAAACCCCCCACCGTTCCCTCCGCCCCTCCACCAGTGCAGGCCGTCTCGCCCCTCCATGGACCATATCGCTGTACTTCACGACTGTTCCCACACCTTGCACCAAAATGGTGGAACGAACTCCCCCCCGCAATCAGAACCACAGAAACACTACCCTCTTTCCGCAAAAAACTAAAAACACATCTTTTTATATCCCATCTGACTCCCCCCTGACTGACTTTCCTCAGGCACCACCTTTTCTTTGTTTTTAAACAATGGATTATTAGACTTGACAATTTGTTTCACCTGATTATAGCATGAATCATTTAATTAATTTATTATTGCTGTCTATTCATATTATTATTGCTGTCTATTACTGCTGTTTATGCTGTCTGTTTGTTGCTGGTTTGTACTGTTTTTCTATCAGTTTTTTATTGCCATGCTGTACATAATTTCTGTACGTCGCTTTGGATAAAAGCGTCTGCTAAATGCCAATAAAGTAAAGAGAGAGGGCGCGAAGGCGAGAGAGGCGCGTTTTTGATCGGGTTCGGATGTGAGGACACGAGACGAGATGAGAAGATCAAGGCTGCCTAGCAGCTTTAATGGGGAGAGAGTGTTTTATGTCTCCGTGTTGAGAGGTAGTTACAGTAACGCTCCAGGTGCACGTTCTCCTCCCGCTGAACGACAGCCAGCTCAAAACTTGCCAATTAAAATTGACCTTTGAAAAGTTGCCCGGCGTTAAAAAGTCAATCCTTTACGGCGTCGGAGACAGAGACAAAGCTAACGGGAGTGAGCTGCAGGTGAGAACGTACAGCTTTGTTCAGCGTGTAGAAAATGCTGGAAGAAATGACAGCAGCATTTACCTAATGAGGCTCTGCTCTCCTCGCTGAGCAACCACCTTCTATCAAAAGCATTCACAGTGATTCAAAAAAAAAGAAAAAGAAAATTGCTGGCTGCTCCAATATCATCTAAGTCTGAATTAACTAATAATTTAGCCAATTGTATGTAACATACCAAATAAAAGCAAACGGCAATGTCTAAGAATGCAACGCCATCTAACTGGCTCGTTAAGTCTCTCATTCCATTGAATTACGTTAACGTCTGCGGGTCTTATAGACGTAAGTGGCTCGAGCGCTCGGAGAGAAAACTATCTGAAGCTTTCTTTGTTGGAGTCCAGGTATGTTTTACAAGAAAGTGCTCGTCATTGTCGACGATAACGTTATCTGACCTGGCTAACAGTGGATACTCGCTTGCTTGCTGTGTACCGAGCTCCATGTAGTAGGCTACGTTCTTTATTTTACCCCCTGCGCTGTCCGCTACAAAAACAACTCTCTTCTTCATGACGTTCTTTCATATTTGGCGCCGTGATCGCCGGAAGTGTTAACACGACCCGGAAGACTTTGGCCCACCCCCCGCGTCTGAACATAAGGTGAATAGACTAAGATGAGTATTGAATAATAATGTTTTATGATGAGACTCCTTTGTCAATCATTTAACTGCACACATCTGTAAATCTGTCACTCACCAACCATGGTGTGTGTGTGTGTGTGTGTGTGTGTGTGTGTGTGTGTGTGTGTGTGTGTGTGTGCCTTTTTACTATTTTGTTCTCCACATTACGCTCCTGAGTCCTGTCATCAAGTTGATCGGTGTTTCATCCTCTCGAGTTAAGGTTCAATCTTTCTAAGCAGAACAAAACAGACAGGAGCAGAAAGATGCTGTACTACTGTAGCTATGAAATTCTTGGACCTTCTCAATCATTCTCCTCTTAATCCATGCAGTGACTAATTAGTTTTTTTACATAATCACACTGAAGGTTATTATAGTCACTTCCTGACGGGGGTAGAATGCCAGTTTCACACTTGGACAAATTAATTTGGTCATATCTCAGAGAAACTTTTTTTTATTTTTTCAAAACTCGTTATTATGCAGGGGAAAACGACTTTGCTTCCTCTGCCTCCCTCTACCTGGATGCCATTTATCAATTTCAGTGGCGTCTGTGAGAGGCGTGTTTTCCCCAGCATACAGTTATTACTAAATGTAGCTTAGCTTAGCAATGATAAATCATATTGTTTTTAGGGATGCACCGATCCACATTTTTTCACTTCCGATCCGATTCCGATACCTGAATTTGGATATCTGTCGATACCGATATTATGCCGATACCAATATTTTTTTGAATATACAGTATAGGCAAAGATTTGGCCAATTAAAGAATTTTTTTTTAAGTATACCTTGCAAAAAGCAGACAAAATTAAGAAAACACAAGGCAAAGAAGGATACTATTATACATGGGCAAATTACCAGCTCCCCTGTGCGGCCCGCGCTGGAATTGGAATTTTTTTTTTTTTTTTTTTTTTTTTTTTTCAGATTCCGATCCAATCCGATTCGTGAATTAGTGCCAGTATCGGCACCCGATACCGATATTGGATCGGATCGGCCCCATCCCTAATTGTTTTCCCATAGAGCTTAGCAACATTTAAGTTTCAAATGGCTCTGCAACGGCATCACTCCGTCATCATCATGACCCTCGTCACCTCACCGCATGAGTGAGAAACTCTAACCTCTCAGAACAGCTTGTATCCAGGACAGAACGCCTCAGGGTTCTTACACAGAGATAGGTCCATCTATCAACACAGTCGCCTTCGAGGTGAAAATGCAATCGTGTGGGGAGAGAAAACGACACTTTGATCTGCAGCTCCTAAAATGTCTCCGTCAGATTTGACTTTATATCCAGGATCAGCCTCTCAACCTCTCTGTGATCTGTTTTTCTTGTCTGCTTTAAGTCCATCTCAGGTGCACACAGTCCCTAAAACTTTAGTTGAGCCACTGCCTCATCAAAAAAAAAACACTTTAAGAGGTAATTTACTCTACCAGAGTACTCTGCCATACTTTCAGTTTTTGGTGAAGCACTCCAATCAAATCTGTTTTGGTTGATGCACACTTCTAACTCCACTCTTAGTCATTGACTTATCGTATTCACCTTATGCAGCCCCGCCCACTTCACCCATTGTATCGCAACTTCCTGTTCAAAACGGCGGCTGTTTTACCCGCTCAAACTAGTCGGACTCACCTGGTCAAACCTAGTTTGACTCACATTACGTGTCAGACTAGGTTTATGAGTCGCTCCTGTTAGTCTCTCAAGGCAGACGGTCTCTTCTGAATACAGCCCCATGTCTCAAATGTACACCTGAAACTCTACACATGCAAATTTCTCGAGCATAAGCTATAATGGTGATTATGTATGTTGCTCTTGTTATACATTCATACATATTCATGCTTGAAAATGGATTCCAGTATGTAAATTGACATCCCTCGTATGTTGCTGATACATGCGATACATGTGATGTTGCACAGCAAACATACTGTGTACACTGTAGGCTGCTACTGTATATTAATAGCTCTAACAGCATGGAAACCTATATATATTATATATTTAAGCAATATAGCATGAGAGCCAGTGTGTTGTGCCAAATATATCCCCCTGATCAGCTGTTATCCCACGAGGCCGCAGGCCGAGTGGGATAACTGCTGAGCAGGGGGATATATTCCACAACACACGCAGCTCGAGTGCTATATTGCTTTTATAAAACGGTTTCCAAGTATGATAATATAATAATAATAATAATACTATAAGTCCGACTCCGACTGGCATGTCATTCTGATAGAGTCAGTTGAAACACTACTGTAAGGCGGGACCGCAAGAACATGCGGGTGATTTGATTGGATCGTTCTGGAGACTGAAGTTGACATTGGCCAATCCTGGCGCTTGCTGAGTAGCTGAGAGCTTTCTGGAAACCCCGACAGGCAGCAGCTCGAGCGCAGCGTTGCATTCTCAGCGCTTGTTGAGAAGCTGAATGCTTTCTGCAAAGTCCAACACCAACTAACGTTACGGGGTTAAATGCGGGGTTAAATGCGGGGTTAACAGCCTTTCTTTTGCAAAGAAGACATTAGCCCGCATCTATTCTTGTACAAAACATCATTTTCTGCGAAGTATTAGTAAAGTTATAAGCGAAGATCGATTCACAAGGATCTGACAGCTGTCTCCGCCATTTTTTTTTTCTACGTTGTCATTTGAGGTAAGCCTTATTATTACTCTCTTAGTAAGAGAGTTGCCATGGCAACCAATAACCCATGGCCATGGGTTATTGAACTCGGTTACTGGAATTATACAATGGCTGTGAACCAATCAGATTGCTTGATTTGAGAGAGCCGTTTTATAATATATTATATTATATTATATTATATTATATTATATTATATTAATTATATATTATATAAATACCTCTAACAGCATGGAAACTTGGCAGGGAACATTATGCACGCAGGAAAATTGCGACAGGTTAGAAATGCTGACGAGGTTTGAAGTACGCAAATTGTCGATTTCCTTCCGAGTCGTGACTTGACTTGGGGAGAAAAGGACGACTCGGAGTTGATGAGTTGACTCGGAGCTCTCTTGAGCTTCTGTCCTGGTGAGTTGGACCAGCCTGCTATGGCAGCAGCAGCACTCAATTATGTGTGTGAACAAGCTCTCTGTAAGAGTCTGTATCCGACTCCTTTATCTCCTTCTTGTTCTTATTGGCCATTCATCAGCGTCTGTCAGCAGGGCAACTCCAGCGTCTGTGTTCAATCTAAGTCCTAGTCACCTCTTTTGTTTAGTAACATGGGGGAAGTTCAATTATGAATGGCTGTGTGTGTGTGTGTGTGTGTGCGTGCGTGTGTGTGTGTGTGTGTGTGTGTGTGTGTGTGTGTGTGTGTGTGTGTGTGTGTGTGCGTGCGTGCGTGCGCACACACGCACACACACATGCACACAAAATGCTGTGTGTGTGTGTGTGTGTGTGTGTGTCTGTGTGTGTGTATCTGTCGGGGTACGTTTGGTGTGGAGTGTGATTAAATGCTGGATCTGTCACAGTCGTGTGTGTGTGTGTGTGTGTGTGTGTGTGTGTGTGCGCGTGCGTGCGTGCATGTGTGTGTGTAGTCTGGTCTGCAGAGAGAGCGCAGGCTGATCCAGCCTTCTCATTGGTTATGCAGACAGACTGGGAAAGCAGCTCTTTGGACATATCGCTAACATCAAATATTCAACACACATTTCCCATTCGTATCACTGATGCTAAGTCACTGATGCTAAGTCCCTGATGCTAAGTCCCGCGGCTCCACTCAGAAGCCCTGTGGGGTTTATTTACTGACACTGTTTATCTGCAAACAAGGAGCCCCCTGCAGACAGACGAGACCTTTGCAAGAAGGTCTCGTCTGTCTGCAGGAGGCTCCTTGTGAAGACGGAGATAGGTTAGGGGGAGGTGGCTATTTTGTATTTCTCACACATTTTCCGTGCACAGAGCATGTTTTCATTTGATGACATTTCAGGAGATCAGGCTGCTTTGACCTGTGACCTCTGAGGCATTCTTTCTCAACTTGCTGACCAAAATGTCCATAAGCATTAGCATAAGCATTAGCACTGAGCTAATCCATCCCCGCTGGTTTGTTCTGCCTGTGTACTCACTGCACTGCATTCTCATTAGAAGCACATTTTACTCACTAAATGCTCCCTCCTCCTCCTCCTCCTCCTCCTCCTCCTCCTCCTCCTCCTCCTCCTCCTCCTCACATTCTACCTCTTCTTCTGTCCATCAGTGCCTCCTCCAAGCCCTCCTTCCCAGGCAGCGCTGGCATAATGCAGGCTGTTCCTTCCACTACCAACAGTCTATCTTTAGTCCCATCATTTTAATCTGAAAGATTACAGTTTCCTCCAGGTCTCAACATTCTGGTCATAATTTGAGCACAATCAGCCCAGTCCCAGCATTATAGTGACACGCCTCAAGTTCAACATTTTACTACTAACATACTATTTCTGTCATCTGAACATTTTTGAGCTCTAATCTTCTCAACCGCATAATAAATTGTTGATTCAGAAAAACAAACAAACAAACAAACATTCAAGAGTGTTACTAAGGCATGTTAGATGAAATCAATCAAGGCTTTTTAATATTTTTGGCACACAGACCATTTTCCTTGGTACCGCTCTTAAATATGAATATGTTAATTAAACAACTGTGGACCTGAACGTTTCACTTGACTCTGCGTTTAGTCTCTCAACATTTCAAATCGAATGTCTCGATCTCCTTCCCTCTCTTCCTCCAACCCCAGCTGCGGTCAGCAGTAGAGCTGGGTATTGGTTCAAATTTCAAGAATCGATTCGATTCCGATTCACAAGGTTGCGAATCGATTCATTTCGATTCGATTCGATTCGATTCCGATTCGATCAATTTCAATATTGATTTGGTTAGTGATACCAAAACGTGTTTTTTGAGCTGTAACCTGAATTACATGACTGTCCAGTTATGTAACACAGGGGTTCCCAACCAGCGAAGTAGATACATGGGGGAAAAAAGTTGCGGACTGGTTGTCAATTTTAATGGTTTTAGTTACACATATATTTACTCAATAGGTGGTGACAAAGGGTAAATAACAGCCTTTTCATCTGTCAATAAAGACACTTTCACAATTATGCACAGTGATTTGATTTCAGCCTATATAATTTCTAAAAGTAGATATTAACTCATTGAGTGCCAGCCACTTTTGGAAAACGGATGCTCCCAGTGCCAGCCCTTTCAGAGCGTTTTCAGTGATTTCTCGAGGCCCACAGAATATTGTGTGATATTACTATGTAAACACCGAACACGCCCAAAGAACGATGAGACTCTATTGTATCATCAGCAAAAAAAAGTTTATTGATATCATTTTCCGTTCTTTAGTTATCAGCCGGAGAAGATAGGTTGTTTTCAGCAAAAACAGACGTTTCAAACTAGAAGCTGAGATAATCAGCCTTTTGTGAAATGAAGCATTTCAAGCACATCCCTGACTCTGAAGCTAATATTTTCTGATGTAGTGACACCTCAAAAATAATTTCCTTCAATAAAACAGCGAAAACAAAAGGAATTTTGTTTGGCAAAATAATATTTTTTAGCTGCAACCAGCAGCGCTGGTGCGTGCGCAGACCCTACACCTTCTTGCTGGTCTTGATTTACTGCTGGTGGGCATCAGATATTCTAGCTTGTGTTTGTAAATCTGTCCATCGAGCCTCCTGCTGTCTGGGTCGGTGTTGTATGCTGCCCTGCGTGCCCCACCCCCTCAACTGCACACTCCTCCGTGGGAGTGTCTCTGGTGGTTCTCTGCTGTGTTTGCTCTGCACTGAAAAGTACGCTATGCCCAGTTTTTTCACAGCGTTCCGCCGTTTTTGTCGCCGGCTCCCAGCTGAGAATAATGTAACTTTTCAGAAAGACGCTGGTGTCAGCAACTAATCATGTGGAGGGGCTATCGCAGCGGAGACGGAGGGGCTCAATTGTGGCAGCAGATTGGCTGCTGTTCACAGGCACAGCTAACGTTATGCTTCATGCATATCAATGCATACCGATGCGGTTTCCGTTTCCCCATGACTTCTTCTGTGTTTTTTCCTCACCTTTCTCTAATCTGGAGAGC
>NC_139647.1:16337548-16350048 GCF_964638095.1 Poromitra crassiceps
TTATATACATTAGGATAGTACACAAACACAGCATATCTTTGGACTGTGGGAGGAAACCCGGGCAAACACGAGGAGAGACGCCGCCAGATGGATGGTATCTGATCTGAAGATCTGGCGAGCTGGGTTGCAAGGTTAGCAGACAACACGGGTCGTCACAACAGCTCAAATCTGATCAGATGGGCGATCCTGGGACAACATCTGATCGGATGGGGGTCAGTGGTGTAATTTGTGTCAGTTTAGGGTTCCTTGATGTGAAAAAGTTTTGAGGGCCACACAGCCCTCGTATTCATAGCTTTCAAGGGGCGTTACGTGCTGCCGGGAACGCCCACCTGACGGTCAAAAAAAAAACTTGTTCATTCCGCTGCCCGCCGAGTCGACTAGTTTCTCACGCTGTGTTTGTTCAGCCGTTTGTACACACGTCTTTGCGGCCAACATTTCATCAAAGGTAAGCTCAAGTAACGTTACAATAATGATTAAAATACCCCGTTAACGTTACTTGAGCTTACCTTTGATGAAATGTTGGCCGCAAAAACGTGTGTACTTTGATGGTAGGAAAAAAGCCATTTGCCCTCCCCAGCGACTGAACCACGTCTAATCGCACAAATCCACAACCTCCTCCTGTCTGAGATTTGCTTCTCCGACGGGATTCTGTAAAAGCACAAGCCAGGCGTGTCTCCTCGTCGGTTAGTGCAACCGATAGCACAACAGGTATCCGGCATTTTGGCTGAACAAACACAGCGTGAGAAACTAGTCGACTCGGCGGGCAGCGGAATGAACAAGTTTTTTTTTTGACCGTCAGGTGGGCGTTCCCGGCAGCACGTAACGCCCCTTGAAAGCTATGAATACAGAGAGAGTCTTCACAGTCTGTTGTGGAGGGCTCAGCCAGCAGTGTTGGGCAAGTTACTTTCAAAATGTAATATACTACTTATTACTAGTTACTTTCATTTGAAAGTAATAAGTTACTTTACAATATTACTTTCTGTGTAGAGTAACTCGTTACTTATTACACTACGTTTGCATTACTTTCACCAAAACAACAGCAGCAGCAGAATGACATCGCCGCCCCGGAACCATCCCGAAAAATAATTTCAACCGCCTTGAAGTCAGTGTAAACAATCCAAAATTCTAAATGTTATTCTTTTCCTTTGTTATTGTCGTCTATAGTGGTTATTTGCATAAAAACACACAGTTTGATTAGGAAATGATTGTATCTTTTTTTAAATATGTGCTTTGATTTAATCAAATGTAACTCAATTTGTAACGAGTTACTTGACAAAGTAACTGGTATAATATTACTGAAATCCTATAAGTAATAAGTTATATTACTGAGTTACTGCTAAAAGTAATATATTACATGTAATATGTTACTTTTGTAATGAGTTACCCCCAACCCTGTCAGCCAGGCATAGAGGGTTTATTTCCATCAGGTGTTGGATTTAGATTAGAAGAAGAGGATATATTGCTAATCTGCTTGCTCTTAGTCACATCTCTGCACTGCTTAGGAAACTGAGCCATGTTTTAGATGTCTTTATAATGTCTTTATAATGTCTTTATAATGTCTTTCTAATGTCGCTAGATCTCCAGACTTTATCCAAATGGAGAGCTGCAGATTTGATCAGTGGCTTATCATCCTCTTAAAAACATCTCCAGTGTCCTACTGTGCAAAAGGGCTCCGCCTCATTTAGCTAGGAGGAGGCTGAAGCTGGGAGGAGCCTGCACTGCCCATCCGGACCAATCATATACGAGGAATCAGCGTGACGTCACAACAACAACAAATCACCCGGAAGCGCGGCAGTTAACGAGTATGAGTTGTGCCAAACAAAAGTTAATATCTCAAAAACTATACATGATGACATCGCTTATATTTTGACATTCTGAGTGAGAGCAGAAGTAGCTCAAGAGTTTGATGTATAATAATATGCACGTCGTCGTGTTAAAGTTGTGTGAACTGTCTCAGTTTTTGAAATGTACACCGCACAGCTGGGGCTAGAGTGAGCACTCAAAGCTCAGGCTCCATAGGGTCCCAATTGTAGTTTCCACACGGAAACACGGTTTGTTTAGCAAAATGCTGCTCGGCTGATCCCTCGTATACAAATACAACATCGACCCAATTCCCCCACAGGGCTCATTAAAACAGCATCTTCTGTTCTCTTGAAGGTCTGCAGTAAGATCTTCTCATGATTTCCCTTCGGCCAGAAGTGCAGGTTAATTGCTGGGGTATATGCTGCTTTGAAAATACTGTTTGACAATTAGCAGTTATTTCAGAAGAAGGTCAACTACACCAAAGCTAAACCCCAAGAGAGATACATTTTTGTTCACTAAAGTATAATAGTAATGTTGGTAGTTCAAACTACTTTGTAAAAAAAAAAATCATATCAGCAGTGTCATATAAAATCACAAGAGTGCAAAAAGGATTTGGACGTTAACAAAAATGGTAATATTGAAAATATATTGTGCAATTAATGATCACTATGTTTAATGCCTGTGTAACGGCGTTGTGTAGGTGGTACTTGCAGCAACCCATGTGTAGGGCTTGTCCAGGGGTGGGATACGAACCGCCGACCTTCGGCTTGGGAGTCCGACATGTTAACCGCAACGCCAAGAGAGCTAGCTCCCTTGGCGGAGCTGATTAACATGCCTTTATACCTGGGGAGTGAGTTTAACCAATCCACTCGCTACCACTCGGGACTCACGAGGAATCCGCACTGATTCACCTCGGTTACACCTGCCAGCATGACAGTTGCTAGAAACTAGAGTCTGGAAGAAAATGCAAATCAAACCAACCCAAACTGGTTCGTCTGCTTCGTCACAGAGGTCAAATTGAAGTAGCGTTAAATTGCGGTTCTATAGAAGTTTCAAGTAAAGAAATAAAAGGGTTTTTTGTAACATCTGACTTGTTCCTTGACAGGATACGGAAATTATTACTATTATTTAATTATTGATTCATAGACTTTACCTACTTATTCCTATTCAGGGTCGGGGGTGGAGTAAGTTGCGTGTGTGTGTGTGTGTGTGTGTGTGTGTGTGTGTGGGGGGGGGGGGGTGCTCAGCCTATCCCAGCATGCATTGGGAGTAGGGATGTCACAATACTAGAATTTCTACTTCGATACCGATACCCAGGACAATATCGATACTCTATACCATTTTCGATACCACAGGAAGGGGGGATGATGACACATCAAGAAGCATAAAAATAAAGTTAGACAGATGGACGGACAGACGCACACTTCTCCATAATTTAGGCCTGATCAAACTTTGAATTTAGACAGCAGATTAGCCCTGCTGCTCTAGCCATCAGAACACATTTAGCTTGTTGAAGCAACAGATACCCACCAATGATAGGGAGGGAAAAATCAGTGATTTTTCATTAAAAGAAAGCACTGATGGTATCAAAACTGTTGCAAATGTTCACTTACATTTTTTAGTATTGATACTTTTCGATACTATCGATACCTGTTGCAAATGAGTATTGTATCCGATTCAAATTTTCAGTATTCATACTTTTCGATACTATCGATACTTTTGACAACCCTAATTGGGAGTAAGACAAGGAAGCCAACAAACAAACACAATCAAAGTTTTCTCAATCACTTCCATATTTTCTTACCATTCTTCCTTGTTCCTTGTGTATTTCAATTCACGTCTCCAGTTCAAACGGGAGTCGTTGGCTTAACATGCTGAGTCACGTCCATTCGTGAGGAAGTTCATATCGTACAATCTAATCTCAAAAGTGGCCTCTTTCCAATAACCCACTGTATTCCAATCACATTTCCCTCTGCTGGCAGGTGAGTGTATCACTGAGCCATCAGAGGAAACTACAGCAGAATACTGAGCGCGAAGGTCAACGAGGGAACGTTTGGTTTTTCTCTGCATTTCCGCCTTTATGAGCCAGGAAAGCAGGGAGAGGGGAAGACATGCAGCAAAGGCCCACGGCCAAACGTCCAAAACGTCCAAACACAAAGATTACAAATTATGTTCTGAAAGTATGTCGCCACGAATCAATTAATTTCCCTTCGTTTCCTAAATCCACTAAGGTTAACACTATTCAGCAAGTCGACACTTTCATTTCCCAGATCCACTTTGAACCAATCTGACAGCATCCAATCAAGTTGCAGGAGAGAACCATGAAGAACTAACATTACATTACTGAGAGAAAATATTATACCAAAGACAATTTTGTTTGTGAACTTATACAAAACTATGAGGTGGTCAACAAAAAACGAATTGCAGTATGCAAAACGTCAAATTAGAGACAGAGGACTCAAAACTGAAAGTTTATTTCTTGGACCTGACTTGGAACTTGCCTGTCTTGACTTGGGACTTGAGTGTAAAGATTTGAGAGACTAGGAACATTATTAGTCAACAACATCAGAGACAACAAGACAAAATACTTACGAAAAGGTGATTTGTTTGACTGAGTATAGACACTGATCTCTCCTGCCACTAGCCAACAGTGAAATATGACTTTACATGATAGGAAAGTCACCAAGAACAATGGCAAGAGCCCTTCTCAAGCACTAACGTAACAGACTGACCATTTTGAAGACTGGACTCCAGTCTTCAAAATGGTCAGTCTGTTGTCACTGGAGGGACCTGAAATATCCAATTGCTACATTCATAGCGTCATCTACTGCCTGATAGTAACTGCCACAGATAAGAAAATGAAACAGAATGACTTTCCAAAATGAATGGAAGGCTGTGAACTAGTCTCCCCCCAAATTCCTCCTTACAAACCAACATGGAAGTTCTCCACCTAGTGGAACATAATGGGCTACCACAATGAGTGTGCCTAGTGGTGAACATTCAAAGTAGCGTCTAAAATAGCTTAACTGATTCATTCAACAATTATTCATAAAAACTCAAACTAACTAAAACTGTACAAATTCGATGGATTGAACCTTGCAAATGTGTTACAGACTAAATATAATTAACGTCCTTGCAGTACTTACAGGCATAATCCTTGCATGCTTCTTCCAGCCACCATGCGGCCAATTGAAGGGGTTTTGCACACTTGTCCACAAGAGGGCGCTGAACTACCCTAAAAACACCAACACAACTTCCCTAATTCAACTGTCTACCTAACTACTGTAGACTGCAACTGAGATACTGGAACTGGTGTGCCTATGCTAAATATATACATAATAGCATTATGTATAATATACATATATATACATACATAGGCTACATACATACATATTGATAGTATTCTGTTACATCAACACAGGGCCATCTTGGTAGGAAAATAACAGGTGATTGTGATCAATTAACAGGTGATTACAATCAAGTGACACATAGGCTACATACATATACATACTACCCATATACATAATACATATACATACATACATACATACATATACTATACATATTGTGCTTAAGGTTGCTTCCTCCAGTTCATTTGAATGACTGCATCGTGCAAAATACCTGTGATACCTGCTTTATAACAAACGATGGCCACATTATTCACTGTCTACAGGGGCAATCAATTTGTATAAACAGTGTGGTGTACTGTACCCAATAAACTGAGAGCGTGTTCATAATCTGCTCCAGACAGAAGGCTATATGCCCTGTGCACATTACTTTCTGTTCCCAGCCTCTGAATTATGATTGCCTTCTCTGCATGCTACCTCTGCACAAACAATCCCTATAATTACAGTTTAGAGTGCGTCCCAAAACAAATCACAGTAATGACTGGTTGCACCACACATGCCTCTGTGCCCTTTCCTTTACAATGACATCCAAAGATTAGTCGGCCAAGTATGTCTCAGCCAAGATCAATAACTCCCAAAAGAATATCGACCGTGGTGAAGATGAAAGGGACCTCACCTCCATCACTTCTTCCAGCTCCTAAATGCCTGCAGTCCAGTGGAGTGTGCGGACGGTATTTCTTCACATGCAAAACCATGCAGTCTACTTTGTTCCAGCTTTAAAACACTGTGCCCCATATCAGGCTGGCCCGTGTGATAACCCTGATTAAAGCAAGGTTAATGGGCACTGTGTTCTGCCCGAGGAGAGGATTAACCGCCTTAGTTCTGGAGTCAAGCGCTACAGAAGAAACTAAAGAGCGTTTAAAAGTTGGACAAGGAAGCAGTACTCTGTCATCACTGCTGGAGGGTGCATTAATAGGCTACTATGCCATTTGAGACCTATCGAGGCATAATCAGAGGCTAAATTAATCTTTTAATCTTAATCCTCAGTGGATAGACATTTTTGCATTGTGAAATGTTCTCTCTTGCAGTTTCAGTCTTTCTTTCTGCTCTCTTCCTCTCCAGTCTCCTCTGTCTCTGTCTCTCTCAGAAGTTGGATCACCCTCTTGCTCTCTTTTCGTCTTTAATACTTTACATTTTCCCTCATTAATAACGGTGACTTTATTTGTGAAATAGTTCGTGCAAGTTGTGTTCAAAAGAAAATAATATAAATAAAAGGTAATACAGTACAAGAGAAAACTAGAAAATAGATATAGCTACAGCTAGAGAGCAACTGGTCTCTCATCATAATGAGATAGATATTAATATCTAAAACTATAAACAAACTGACAAATCCAATGTAGATACAACTATGGAGCAATCCTCTCACTCCAATCTCTCTCTCTCTCTCTCTCTCTTTCTCTCTCTCTCAATCTCTCTCTCTCTCTCTCTCTCTCTCTCTCAATCTCTCATATCACTTGAGACTAGATCATCCAGGCCCCCTCATACTTGAAATGACCAACATCCCCACCATAAATGGGAGCTCGGGCTCTGTCTGTCCCACTGTGACATCATCCGTGATGTCATAAATCCCACTGTGACATCATCAGTGATGTCATAAAATCCACTTTGACATCATCCATGATGTCATAAATCCCACTGTGACATCATCAGTGATGTCATAAATCTGACATCATCAGTGATGCTGGTCTCATTGGCCACACAGCAGCCGAGTTGCGGGCAAGGCCGTGCAGCGGCCGGTCTGGGGACCCGGTCTGTAGCGAAGGCCCCCGAAACAGGCCCACCGCAGAACGGATCGGGCTGGCGGACTGCTCCTGCCCGATGGAGGGACTTGTGAGGCGGTGCGGGCGCGGGGCAAGGTGGGGCCGGAGGGGAGGTGGTGGAGAACATCTGTCCCCGGGGTGGTGAGGGGGGCTGTGCCTGCCCTGCCCTGGCCCAACCGCGGGGAGGGGGGGGGGGTGGGCTAGGATCTCCCGGGTCGCGTTCCGGATCGGGTTGGCGTACTGTCCCTGACCGGTGGAGGGATTTGTGAGGCGGAGCGGTTGTCTGGTCTTGCGGGGTGGCGGCTATTTGCTCGGCGGGGCGGTGTGGTAGATGGTTGCTGTCCTGGGTGGGCGGGCAGGCGCTCCATCCAGGCCCTTGTGTCGCTTTTTGGGCCTCTTTGTCGGTGGGGGTGACCCGACTGAAATGGCACTCTCGGCACTTCGTCTTTTAAACACTTCGTTCCAATCAGAGCCAGCCAATCGCGTTGTCCTGTGCTGCCACGTGCCACAATGCGCATAATGATTGGCTGGGCACATTGACCGGATGGACCATGTATGGACTTCCTGTGTGATAGCTCGCTTTCAACATGGCTGCTGTACATCCCATCAGATCGCCTTGCGATAGCAACCCCGTGCAACCTTTTTAGCCTGACTGGACCTGCACTGCCTCTGGCTGAGCCTGCAGAGAGGTTTCCAGGCTCCTCTGGAGACGCCAGCCTAGACTGCAAGTGAGATTATAATACCCTGACCTCAGATTTCACAAACTCACATCATTGGCAAGTTAAGTGTAGTCATAGACTGAATTTCAATCATGGAAGACCAAATAAGGCATTACTAGAGCACCCCATGCTGTCATAACCCTCAGCCCAAATGACGTCACTAAATGACGTCACCATCTCCGACGTCACCTTCTCCATGACGTCACCTTTGCAGTGTGACGTCAGTTGCCCAAATGACGTCAGTTATGACATCATAAATGCCCTTCTCCTGGTACTATATAAAGCCCCCATCACCACAGCTTAAATAACACTTGTGCAGTCATCACTCACCTCGCGTCAGCATCACGCATTCATCCAGCATCTCCAGAGCAAGAAGCTTCATCCCACCACCTCCCCAGATCACCACCAATGTTATGACTCCTGTTGGAAACAGATCCCCTTAAGGGGGATGTCCTATCTCATACAGCACTGACGCCCCTCTCTCATAAGCAAGAGGAGTGTCACAGGTGACGTCGGAGATGGTGACGTCATTTAGTGACGTCATTTGGGCTGAGGGTTATGACAGCATGGGGTGCTCTAGTAATGCCTTATTTGGTCTTCCATGATTGAAATTCAGTCTATGACTACACTTCAATCATGAGAGACTCGTAGTATAATTTTAACAAACTTTATTGAATCAGAATAGACAGTTTGAGTATGGCGTATGACTCCATGATGTGACACTCCTCTTGCTTATGAGAGAGGGGCGTCAGTGCTGTATGAGATAGGACATCCCCCAAAGGAATTTAAAGTTATTTCAGGAACTGGGAGAGTGAAAACGGGGGTCATGGAGCTCGCCTGGGGTATGCTTTAGTCAGGTCATGGGCTGACAGGGGGAGAATTTAGGCATGTCGGGAGATGAGGGGCTGACCGGGGTTTTTTAAGGCAAAGCGGGGATGCAAGGGAGTGGATGTGGATAGCCCGGGCATGGGCGCATTGATGAGGAAAAGGAGAGTTTGATCACCACCAACGAAGTGCTTGTTGCCTCTTTAGTCATGGAAGGAGGGATCTTTGGGCTGATAATATGGTGTCTTGCTCTGGTCGAATGTAAGATGCATAGGCGGATGAGGACCAGCGCCCCAGTTGTTGAAGGGAGGCGGAGGACGCCCCCTGCATGGCTGCTCATGTGGCTGCTCCGATCCTGAAGGAGTGACTGGAATAGTTCTCTGCAGGGATGTTGCATTTCTGGAGTGTGGTCTTGAAGTGAAGGATGAACCAGGATCTTGTCATGTGATGATGGGGAGAGATGAGGAAAAGGGGGCCAAGGGCTGATTGAGGTTTATGCAAATGCAGGAATGATGGGTTATGCAGATTGTCAGGACATTGGCTGACTTGTCAGGACGTGGGCTGACTGAAGTTTAAGCAGGATGCAGGGATAATGGGTTGAGCAAGTTGTCAGGATGTGGACTGACTTCTCAGGACGTGGGCTGACAGGTTTAAGCAGAATGCAGAGATAATGAGTTGAGCAAATTGTCAGGACGGGGCTGACTTGTCGGGACAAGGGCTGACTGATGTTTAAGCAGAATGCAGGGATAATGGGTTGTGCAAATTGTCAGGACGTGGGCTGACTGAGGTTAAGCAATGGCAAGGACACTTATGGGGTTATATTTGTTTATTTGTTTATTTGTTTATTAAAAGGATCCCCATTAGCTGGACGCCTTGGCGTCGAGCTAGTCTTCCTGGGGTCCATGACAGACAAACATAGAACATTAAAACATTCAAATCATTAGTAAAATCATATCAATACATTAGAAACATTAGAAACATACATTCGAAACATAGCCTACATTAGAAACATCAATACTTTCATAACATTAAAATTACATTAAAATCTAGCAGTCCTACGGTCATGTCAAAACATTCATAATCAAAACACTGGGAACAATTGCTACCACATATTTGGTTGGTCCTGCAGGTGTGATCGTAGGCTTCTCTTAAAGCAAGCCAGTCCACTGATTAAAGAAATGTTTCCTGGAAGATTATTCCACATCTTCACAGCCCTATAATTTAAAGCTCTTTTTAAGCTGTCAGGTTATATGCAAATTGCCCGGGCATGGGCACCAAACGGGGATTGGGAGAGAAGACCACCACCAACGAAATGCATTAATACTTCCTACCAATCATGGAAGGAGGCATCTTTGGGCTGATAATATAGCAGCTTGCTCTGGATGGATGTAGGACGCATGGCTGATGAGGACAGCATCCCAGTTGTTGAAGGGAGGACCCCCCCGGGAGGGGAGCCCCCCCCCTCTCTCTCTCTCTCTCTCTCTCTCACACACACACACACACACACACACACACACACACACACACACACACACACACACACACACACACACACACACACACACACACACACACACACACCATCTGAGTTTCTGATCGGTGAATCACGGACATATACATATTGTATTATATAATATTGTGTTATTGATCATATTACTGTTTTTAAACTGAAGGACACATAACTGAACATCACTTGTGACAAATAATTGCTTTCTATTCAAATATTTCAATCTGTACTTTACTTTGGCAAAATTGTTCTTGCGACTTTCATGCCAATAAATTGAATTGGAGATAAATTGAATTGGAGATTCAATTTATTGAACTGAATTGAGAGAGAGAGAGAGAGAGAGAGAGAGAGAGCGAGCAAGAGAGAGAGAGAGAGAGAGAAGCGGAGGACTGACGTAACGGTTACCCTAGCAACCGATCAGGCGTCACCGCTTTCGACAGCAAATTCATGAGTGTGCATTTCTGTTGTTGGGTCTCTTCATCATCTGCGAAGCAAGAGAGGAAACGTGCAGCGCTATGAACGAGTCTCGTCAGCACGATACATCAGATGTCTTTTTACTTTCACCTGAGATGCAGATCTTCATACATTAACGTTAGCAGCAGCGGTCTGAAGCACATCCTAGCCGTGTGGGTGTTGTTGTTGTTGCTAACGTTAAGGCAGCAGCAGCAGCAGCCAACATGGCTGATGAGGATGACAGCGAATGGGTCGTGGAGAGCATCGCTGGCTACCTGGGAAGTCCAGAGTGGATCATTCCTGTCACGGACTTCATGGAAAACAAATGCACGGGTAAACCTTTATCAGCCATGTCCATCCTTCCACATGCTGGATGAACAGCAAGAAGGAACGTGTCGTGTTTACAGTTAGCCTGCGGTGGCTAAGCTAAAGCTAACTTGTTTGGGGTTGTTTTTGTTTACGTTTAGCAGTGAGCTTTAGCTTGAATATTTGCTACACTAAACCACTAACCGTGATGCGCGCTGATGTTAAATGTCCTACAGCAAGGAAATGTAGCTAACGTTAATCACATTGAACGTTGCAGTACCAGAGTGTTATGGCCATGCAGCTAAAGTGACAGCAACCGTACCAAAGAAGGCATGCACAGTAGCCTACTGCAGATCAGCTTGTAAAAAAAGTCAAATGCTAGTAGTGGTTATCAACCTTCTTCATATTGGACCCTAAAGCTTAATTTAATCCAAATTAGAGCCACAGACACAGACACCCCTCCCCATTTGATCATATTTTGTCTCTCAGACTCAAATCTGAGAATATTTATTGTTGATATGATTTTGTCCAGAATTGATGTTATATGTAGGTAACAGTAGAGACAACAACAATGAAATTATGATCAAATATCATTCGTCTACATTCTCTAATTGTGTTAACTTACCAATTCAAACCTTTTCTGGGGACTCCTTGGCCCTCAAGGGTGATCCCCAGACTGCACGTTGAGAACCACTGGTCTAATCTAGGGTTGCTGTTCAACAATGTCTGTAGTAATTAACTATCTTTATCCTGATTCCTACAAATATACAGTATGCTGCCGAGTGTTTTATTCATAATAATGCATTTTTCTTTTCAGTTTTTGACGAAGAAGATGAAAACAAATTAACATACACAGAAATCCATCAGCAGTATAAGCAATTGGTGAGTACAGTTCTTGGTCCAGAAGTCTCAGTCATGCTTTGTTACAGTTAGCAGCATTTAAACATGTGTTTTTATGTTACCAGAAAGTATTTATAGCTTGACCAACTCCATCTTCTCTTTCACTTAACCTCTTCATTGCGTCCTATTTCCATACATTGTCTCCCTATGACTCCTCCATTTCCACTTGACTGACTCATCAAACACTGGGCTGATGTAAGCTGCTCTTCTCCTGCAGGTGGAGAAGCTGCTGGAGAATTACATGCAGGAGGTTGGCATCAACGAGCAACAGTTTCTGGAAGCCTGCACCTCTCCCTTTGCCAGCTCCAAATCTCTGCAGGTACGCTCTGTTCTATTGAGCAATCCTCCCTGTTGGTTTACCGCTGTCACCCTGCCAACTGACCTGAATGGAGAAGCCATGATCATCATGGGATTGGCTTACAAAAACCAGCTGCCCTGTTTTCTAGTTGTAGTGAATTGTTAACATTGCAGAGGGTTTGTTTTGGTTCCAAATTCAGTTGCTCTCTGCCTCACTCTGCAAGGGGGGTGTGTACTTTCCTGATAACAGTAGCAAGAAATACCTTGACTGAGTGCAATAAATATGTGGTATTTCCATTTGGACATTTCTGCTGCACAACTTGCTCTGACTGCACCTTCCACGAACAGATGGTGCTATTTGTATGATGTATTCTATTTGATTGCTAAATCACTTGTCACTGACAGAGTGGGCTTAGGTTAGGGGACCGTGCTGAGAAGAGAAGGAGAGGAGTCGAATCTCAGTTGTCAGACGACCAGCCAGCTATGGCTGCCTGGGCGATATGCACCAAAAAATCATATCTTG
>NC_139647.1:16352548-16364932 GCF_964638095.1 Poromitra crassiceps
AAACTCTGCGGCTCCGCCTACCTGCATCTCTCTCTCTCCCCCACCCTCCCGCACGTGTCGGGGAGGGCGAGCTACGGCTGCATGTAAACGGGAATATTAGTGGATTATTCATTTAGTCGGAATATTGTCATTTTCCGAATATGGGCAAAAAGCAGAATATTGTGTGCATGTAAACGTAGTCAATGTGACGGGAATGAGCAGCATAAGATCATGGCCAAATTAATGTGTGATAGGAATGACCACCGTATTGATTGAGTGGTTTTAAGAATTTTGAAATCTTGGGTAATCACAAGTAACAGAGTAGAGGAGCCCTCAAACTATTTGAATGCATTAGTTGAACAGGACTATAATAAAAGTATGGACTAAATTGATGCAGTGTACCGCAAGTTTTCCAAAAATCCTATAGACTCTAGCACCGCAAGAATGAGTCCGGAAGTAGCATGTTGGATCTTCAGGGGAAAAGTGAATGGGGTTTTAGAATGGGGATTTCACTAAAATGTGTAAAAATAAGGTATGTGGGTAACAAAAGTTCATGGGAGTGGTAATTTGTGTTCAGCAGGATAATCTTCACAAATGTGAATCACTTTTATGACTTTTGAAACGTAAAGATGCGGGTTTTTAACGCGATTTTCAGAAAACGCTTCCAAAAGTCAGGTTAAAAAAACAAACAGGTCAAATCACCCAACACCACTATCAAGCCACTGTCACTGACACGTCTTTGGTTACCCTGTGTTTATTTTTATGACATTCTGTGCTTGTATATATTTTTAATCCGTTTTATTGAATCACTATCAGATGACGCAGAGCTTCTACATCGTTTCTTGGAACAGTGCAATATTGCGCCGTCTCTTCCTGGCTTTCTTGCTGCTCTCTTGCACTCTCTACCTGTATGACTGCATGCTTCATCCATGGTGGAAGTCTGCTGTCAAACTATTTAAGCTGCTAAGAAATCAAATTAAGGGATGTGTGTGAGTGGCAGCATAGCTCAGTTAGCATTAGCATCACTGAAGTTGAACCTGGTGAACTCTGGGCTAACAGCTACACACTGGCTCTGGAGTGCTCTGTAGCTACCCCAGACTTCGCTAGCTCAACAAAATTATTTACTTACACTCGGGCTGATTCACACATTATGAAAAGGGGCCAAATCAGCCTTGGGCCAACTGACTAGCCTGTGGCTATTGGCTAAGAATGCACGGGGTGAAAGGCAGAATACGATTGGATAGTGGACACTCATTGCATCTCCCCTTTCTCTCTCTCCTAATGCTCGGTCCTCAGGAAGTCCAAAGAGGAGTATGATGAGGAAATGTCCCGGAGGCTGCTGTTGGACGAAGAGTTAGGCTCCACCTCCAGCGGATGCTCTGATAGGCCAAAGGCAGAGGGCTGTGAAGCCCAGAAAGCCACCTCTGTCCCCAGCCAACAAAGCAAGGTAAGGCACCATCCAACCCCTGGGACCTCATGTGCCCTGTGTGAGCCATGTGCCCTGTGTGAGCCATGTGCCCTGTGTGAGCCATGTGCCCTGTGTGAGCCATGTGCCATGTGCCCGGTATGAGCCTTGCATTCAAGCCAACTGTGTGAAGCACCCATTCAAAAGAAGAACTGATATAAATACCAGTAAAACCTGCATCTATTTATGTAGTATTTATTTTGTTACCTGCGTTGGACATGTCCTGTGTAGGTTAATTTCTTGTGTAGGATCAGATTACATTTACCCATCATTCAGTTAACAACATCTAAAGAGTGTCTGATGATATCAATGTGTAATGGTTAGACCTTGTTGTCTCCTTGTTTGACGCGTCCCTCGTCTCCTGTGTGCTGTCTGTTCCATGCTAAGGCCAAAGCGGAGACAGGTGAGAGGAGCAGCAGCAGCAGTCTCCAGGCCCCGCTAGTGAATGGAAAGACTGCCACTCAATCTGAACCGGTAACTCATGCAGCCATGTGGCAACACAGCACCACCTGCTGGCCAAACTAAGGATGCTCTGATACCTCTTCAATGCCCAGACACACCAAGCATGTTAGGACCTGCACTTGGAACTTGTTAACAAATTTGATTATTACTAGGGGTTAGAGAATGGAATTACCACTCCTCATCCGCTAATATAATATACGTAACAGCTAATATAAACCAAATAAACTGAAGCCAGGAGTCCAGAAAGATGTCTTATGAAAGTACATTCATTACCATAACATTCTCCTATAACTGCATTATAGAAGAGACTGAATCTCAATGTACCATCTGATCAATGTAGAGAGTCCAAATATTCAGTGATGACTGACAGTTTGACATATGCTTTATACTGTAAGGCAGGAAAATATGTGTGCGTCGTGGAGTCTGACAGGGAAACTGTTATCAACTGTTATTGGACACGATGCACTTCCCAAGGTCTCAGCAAAAGAGAGAAGTCCTCAATGCCATGGGGTGAATCTATGTGTGAGAGATGTCATGTCATGTTAACTCATAGCATCAATGATGTGTATGCAATGATAGCTTATTATAGCTTATTGATTAGGAAATGCCCATGGAACTTATATTTTCTCCAACACTAGGGAAATTCTCCGATCCCAAAACCTCTTTTAGTCTAGTGTTGGCCTGAAATTCAAAACCTAGGTATCAGTGCATCTTGAGGGATTTTCAATGTTACAGCTTGTGTGGTGGGTAGGTTGGCCATGTAGTAGTTTTCTAGCCTGTAAGGTAGGTTGTTCATGTAGTATCAAGGGCTGACAAACATCTGCTAACATGCTAACCTCAGACGAGCCCTCTCTCCACAAGCTGAGAACTGTGGATAGAGCTGTAGCCGCTGCTTTCTAGCCTGCAGTACAGTAGTAGCTTGTGAACTGAACTGAAATTGAGGCAGCTTCTCTTGTTGCCTGTGCTGCAGGTGTTTCAGCCTGCCGGTTCCTCCCCCGGTTCCTCCCTGCAGGTCAACAGCAAACCCAGCAGGAAGGAGGAGAAAAAGGTGGCTGCCACAGGCGAAGTTCAGAAAGGTCCAGCCAAGAGCAGCTCCTCTGCCACTGCTAAACTCACCGCAGGTATCTCTGTCGTCTCCAGATACACCTGAGAGTCTTTGAAACTCTGCCTCGAGTTATCTCGCTCAAAATTGTGACAACATGACGACTCTGACTGGCCGCAGCTACTGCGGATTCGCGCTTGTTATTTATTTATTTATTATTTAACTGACCTGCCTTGTGTTTGTGTGTGTGTGTGTGTGTGTGTGTGTGTGTGTGTACAGAGTGTAGCAGGAACTGTGTGGAGCCCAGAGTGCTTCCAGCAGTGAGGGCTCCAGTGAAGGCCAGCGAGCCGTGCGTCGGCCCCACGCCCAGCAGCCAGACTGCAGCCGAGACGTGGCTGGACGAGGCACGCAGAGAGGCCGGCATCTCCAAGCCATACACCGTGAGTCTGACTGTCTGTCTGTCTGTCTGTGCACCTGCTTAAATATACCATCATCTGATATGCTTAATATGATTCACTCTGCTTAACCCCAGGCACACACTACATGACTTTATGCTTAGTTCACACAGAGAACCTACGCCTTGCCTTGCCTCAACCCACGCCTACGCCTGCAGACCTTGAGCTGGGCGTGAACCTATTACACGCTTTTGCGATCACACCGCACGCCTTTGCACGCTGAACCTGGAGCCGAGTCACAAGCGCCTCTCCTCTCTCCCGACTGTATTTTTTCATGTGTGGTCCGAATTATCATAGGTAAAATAAATCGGATATATTTAATGTTCTATTGGTGCTGGATATGTATAACCAGGTCTGACTATAGTCGGACATTTTAGAGAGGTGATCTGAACAACATTGTCCATCTTGCTTCTTCAGTCGCTATTCTCTCTCATTAAGATTTGTTTGCAGACTGGGAGAAAGCCCCACGTGATAGCCACCCGTCAATCTCTCTCTCTCTCTCTCTCTCTGCTCAACACTGTTGTAGTAACTCCATTTTATTTTGAAATTCAGTTGACTTTGCCATTTCCCACGGATATTGTCGCGTTTTTCTTTCATGGCTTGACAGAAGAAGCCTGCGTGCACGCCCCTAGTCGGCTTGAAAATAGAACTCACGCCTAAACGATAAAATCGGCAAGGCACAGGCAAGGCGTGGGTACACGCAGGGTTCACGCTCAGGCGGCCGGTGTACACAGCCTCGTTGACTAAAACGGACGCCTATTTAAAAGCGTGGGTAAAGGCAAGGCATAGGCAAGGCTTGGGTCGCCGGTGTGAACCCAGCCTTAGGTCTGGTTTAGCAGGCCCACAAAGGTGCTGGTGTAACAGAGGCATGTGTGGGTGGGTCAGAGAGGCAAACCTGCCTCCAACGTGATCTCGATGTACTATCGGTCACGAAGAAACCTACGCTACAGGCATAGCCTGTGTGACGTCACGTTGAAGGCTGCGTTTACCCAGGCTAGTTCATCTCCCCCCCCTGATCTTCCCTCAGGAGTTGTCAGCGTCCCAGCAGGATCAGCTCCAGCAGAGGGCGCTGTATCTGCGGCAGCAGCGAGACAAGCTGCAGGCCCTGAAGAAGGGACAGCAGAAAGCCAAGCAGACAACCACACCAGAGGAGACACCCGCCAAGCCCACACCCCCGCCCCCCACCCCGGTAAATACAGGATCTAATGACCTCAAAGCCAGGCGCTCATCCCTGCTTTTCATTTTGGTTGTCTTTTTAACATTTTTTTATTATTTCAAATCTTCATTCTTGATTTCACCTGTTTTTCTTTAACCCAATTTTTCCATCTCTTCTTCCTTTCCTCCTTCTTCTAACTGCTTCCTCTTCGACTTTTTCATTGGGTTCTTGCTCTACCCCCCCACCCCCACCCACACCCACACCCACACCCCCGTCCCCGTCTCTGCCCTGGTCTGGCCTGTCAGGAGGCTGTGGGCCAGTCCCAGCGGAACGGGGCCTGTACCCCGCCTCCACCAGCAGCACACTCTGCCCACCCCTGCAAACAGAAGGTGACCCCTCAGCCTGGCTCTCTGCCTGATGTGACCATTTGCTGTGCTGCTGTCATTTGCTGTGCAGTTGTCTCCCTCTGTCTTTCTCCCGGTAACCTCAAAAGCATGGAGAAGGAATGGACTGTTAAGTCTGAGCTCTTTTACTCCGTCTCTGGACTCGGGTCCATTGCTTTTCAAAGCCATGAGGTGTTATAAGACAATGAGGCCTCATTTTCCATTCATGCAAACTAGTCACCTTCTTCATCCCGAAATAGGTTACTTTTAGTGAATGATTTCTGAGTGGTTTTTGTGTCTGCCCTGGTATCTGTCACCTTTTTCACTCTCCATGACTTTGCTTACATCTCTGAATTTTCACTGGCTTAAAACTGCAACTGTTTGCGAAACAATTTGTATTTTTAAGCTATTGTGTTCATTGAGAAGTAGCATTTTTCAATTGATCTTCTTCTCCGAACCTGAAAGTCAGTGTCGCAGCTGTTGAAACGGCATCCTGAAAATGAAGCCTGTGTGTAGACTTTTAGGTAGCAGGTGTGGCTTAACCAGATTGCCAGTTCCAGCTGCTATGACCTAGTTTTTTTAGTCAATTCCTCTTATCTGTCTGTGCTTGGTTGTATTCCTTTTCCTCACTTCCTACTCTGTCAACCCCATTGATGGCGAGGCTAAGAGCAGCACATCTGGCGGGGTAAGGTCATCATTGGTCTTGACTGGTGGTGACCACTGGTCTGGTCTCTCTCCACAGGAGATCTCTGCTGAGGAGAGGAAGAAGCTACAGAAGAGAAAACATCTGGCCGAGAAGCTGAAAGAGGAAGTCATCAAGAAGTAAACGTCCCACTTCCTTCCTGCAACACCCCTTTATATCCTGTCCCGTTCACTCCAGGCCTCAACCTCGTGGCTTCCCTTTAGAGCGCCTCCTTCAGTCACATTGGTCACATTACGTGACACGGATCAAGGCTTTCCCCAAAAGCGTCTTAGGTGATTGCCTGCCTCCAGCGGAGGCAGCATGCTGCCGGTGTTACTGCACTCGAGTGTTGAAACCAGAATGGAACCCAGCCATCATGAGGCACACCGACCTAGGCTCATTTCTCCATAGACCGCAATCAAAAGATCAGATGAGTGGACCGTATAGTGGAAAACATCGATGTTAGGCTGTGAATGGCTGCTGAAGTCACAATTGGCCATGTGTTATATCAGCGAGTTATGGGCTGATGCTGGTAAAAGACAAATACGTGTGGTTTGTCTTATGTCAAGGTGATGGGAACATGAACTGGCATGAGCGTAGTCTTGTTTTCCACTGTCTTTAGCGTCAGTCAGCGGCTACATTATACAGCTAATTATACTGTAGCTCACTGTAGTCAAAGAGCACTGTGAAGATGAACACACTGGATGATCGTGTTCGTGAAGAAGCCAAGACAGCAGTGCACCGTTGAGATTTGTACGAGGAATGCAGTATTTATCTTCAAACCAATCGAGTCTTCATTTTAAATAGTAATAATAATGCACCATTTCCTATGTAATAATATCATGTATGCCGTTTACTTTAACTATGATACAATACCCAGGAAAATATCAATATGCGGTACCATTTTCGATACCACACGGGAGGGAAATTAATTTTCAAACTTTTTTTTTTATGTTTTCATGTTAAAAAACATTATTTTAAAAATATTTTTGTGTGTGTCTGAGATCAAACAACACATTCATTTTCACCGTCATGATTTGCTCTTTTTTTATTATGAGCTTATACTGCACAAGCATGTGAAACGTGATATTGCTTCCTGGGCTCTGCAGCATCGACTGTATAAGCAACTAAGCAAAAAAACACAGACACAGAGACCAAAACGAGTCCCTTAATATCCAACAATGCAGGGGGACATCATCCGTGCAAATGAGACAGGTGGACAGACAGAAAAGACGACCCTACTTATGCTGTATAATAAATCCAATTTTATACAAATTGGGCTCTGGAGTTGTATGACGACTGTAAGGCTGGTCTTGAGATTTCATTTCCTGCATTCTGGTGAATTTTTATGCAGATTTGTGTTTTTTTTATGCATCAATTTCAAAGTCTTCTGCTACTCTCAACATGAATGTAAAGGGAAAAAAGAGTCAATGACAATAATAAAACACAGTTCAATTCAATTATAGACAGTTTTAACTTGACAACAATAACAACCGTCACAACCCACCTGGATATCCGGTTTACTTCCTGTATACATAGCTGAGCGCAGGCTGATATTCGGCTCATATTAAATGTTAACGTTCGGCCGTGTCTCCGACAGACACATTAACAAGGTAGCCTATTTCGGTCTTTATGTCTTGTAGTAGTTAGTAGTAGTTGCTGTTGTTGTTGTTGATAGTTGCCATAACAACCACCCCTGTCGGAAAGACGTGCACACGCTGGGTAGGAAGCGTTGTTGTCCCGGAGGCGATATTTTTTTTCGGATGATGGCGAAGGCATAACCCGCCCCTCTCTGCCTGTGATTGGTCTAGCGTCAAACTTCCATCCAAACACATTCGCTTGGCTATCCTGCATTACATCTCTGTTACAGTCTGTGGTCAGACCGTCAGACTCAGTGGGTCAGACAGACCTACAGCAGTTACGCTTGCTAGCATGCATGAAAGACGCCAGTGTGTTTATGTTTTTAATATAGTCATATCTATGGTTTATAACGCTGCCACTAATCAGAGGCAGAGAGGGCCAGGGGTTGGGTTATGCCTTCGCCATCATCCCAAAAAAATATCGCTTCCGGTAAGCTAGCTAGCTAGCTAATGTTAGCTGCTGGTTGGTTGGCTAACTAGCGAATGTTAGCCGTTAGCTAACGTTAACGCATTAACTAGACAAACACAGACATGCAGAGCTCCAAAAACAGCAATTCGTGATTTTGTTACTGTAGTTTCTGCAGAGTAACGTCCATGTTACGGATCTGACGGATAGTGCAGTAAGTCAGCAGCTATGATAGCGCAGCCAGGGGGGGGAGGAAGTCCATATATGGTCCATCCGGTCATGGGCCACAGGACATTACGTCATCACAGGATAACAGCCAATCGGCTGGCTCAGATCTGTTCAAATCTGAGCCAGCCAATCACGTTGTCCTGCGTTGTTTCGGACGTGTATAAAAGGCGACCGCAGATGGGGGTGGGTGGGGGGAACGAGAGGAGAACAGAGGGGAGAGAGGGGGAACCAGAGGAGAGCAGAGGGGGAGAGGAGAGGGGAGAAGAGAAGGAGAGGGGGAGAGGAGAGAGGGGGAACCAGAGGAGGGGAGAGGCGAGGAGAGCAGAGGGGGAGAAGAGAGGAGGAACCAGAGGGGGAGAGGAGAGCAGAGGGGGAACCAGAGGAGAGGAGAGCAGAGGGGGAGAGGAGAGAGGGGGGACCAGAGGAGAGGAGGGCAGAGAGGGGGAACCAGAGGAGAGGGGAGAGAGGGGGAACCAGGGGGAGAGGAGAGGAGAGAGGGGGAGAGGAGAGGGGAGAAGAGAAGGAGAGGGGGAACCAGAGGAGAGGAGAGCAGAGGGGGAGAGGAGAGAGGGGGGACCAGAGGAGAGGAGGGGAGAGAGGGGGAACCAGAGGAGAGGAGAGGGGGAGGAGAGGGGAGAGAGGAGAGGGGGAACCAGGGGGAGAGGAGAGGAGAAAGGGGGAGAGGAGAGGGGAGAAGAGAAGGAGAGGGGGAGAGGAGAGAGGGGGAACCAGAGGAGAGAGGGGGAGAGGAGAGAGGGGGAACCAGAGGAGGGGAGAGGCGAGGAGAGCAGAGGGGGAGAGGAGAGGAGGAACCAGAGGGGAGAGAGGGGGAGAGGAGAGCAGAGGGGGAACCAGGGGGAGAGGAGAGGAGAGGGAACCAGGGGGAGAGGAGAGGAGGGGAGAGAGGGGGAGAGGAGAGGAGAGGGGAGGAGGGGAGAGAGGGAGAGGGGGAGAGGAGAGGAGGGGAGAGAGGAGAGGAGGGGGGAGAGGAGAAGAGGAAGGGGGAGGGGGAGAGAGGAGAGGGGAGAGGAGAGGAGGAGAGCGCCGCCAGCGGTGGGGGGCGCCCCTTGAAGCTTACCCCTTTACCCCCCCCCCCCCCCATGGGCGGGGTATCCGGGGATATGAGTCAAGCGCGTGCGGGGGAGGGGGGGGGGCATAGTGGCTGGACCCCTCCAGGGGCACTGCCATCTCTCTGGGCGGCCCTGGTAGTGGAAGCGATCATCTTGCTCTATAATGACCAGAATGGGTGTTGTTCAAACTGAACATTTATTTCTTCAACATGCTGCAGCAGAAAGGGAGATAAACAGCGGACACTATTTTCGTAGTTAAGCTATGAAGTAGCCTACTTCCCCCGCAGCATCATGACATTGAATGAAAGTATAGGCTCGTTTGAGATGACTTCTGGCTCGCCTGGGAAGCAGGCGAGTGCAGTCAGCCAATTAGAGGCAGAGAGGGGCGGGTCATGCCTTCGCCATCATGGGGAAAAAAAAGATTGCGTCCCGGAGCTAGCCTGAGAGGCTAATAAAAGCTACATGTTACAGAGTAAGCTGACTATCAGTACGTTATTGCACGCATAGGCCTATCTTTACATTTAAACGTTTACATAGCAAAAATAGAAATAGAAGTAGGCTATGTCAGTGTTTTCCCCTGAATAGCTGAGAAAGTGGACACTGTCAATAGTTAGCACTGTGAAGCTGATACAATTCAGGTGGTGGTAATGCAACATGATGCCAACCGCCATAAAACACAGAAGAAGAAGCTGAGAAAAAGGAAGTGCTGTGGGGTTGCAGCTGGTGAAAACCGTCTATATTAAGGGTTAAACGGACTAAAATCTGTGTACACTGAGCTCTGCCATCCATGAATTAACGTGACTGAAATCAGTGTGTTGACTGAGGTCTGCCACCCATATTTAGGCATGGCATCGTTATTTCCAGAAAATGACATTTGATGACATAAAGGATTAGTGTAATTTCTGCGGTTAATAAAATTGTGAGATTACATCTTGACTTAACTGTTTAAGATCAAAACACCAGTATATGGGTGAATTCACAATTTATTGCTGTAAAATCTACATGCCTTGGGTGTCAGTCTTGTCCAAGCCATTTTAATTCAATGGGAGCACTTTGCTTTGTGGTTAAATGTTTTTTTGTTTGAAGAATCTAACCAGCGCAGGGAGAAATGACGGGCCCGGGATGAAGCTTGCTATTTTGAATCTGCTCATTTGAATTGATTAATTAGTGAGGGTTAATTGATTTAGACGTGATTCCTAACACAAGGTTCGTTGCAAAACGGAGGCAATTCCAAGTATTCATAGAACATGTGTTTTTGTGCTGTCGAGCCAACTGCCAAACGGGAGAACTTTAAAATAAAGTTAGATTCACAAGTTTAATGCCAGGGTCACATTTAATTGGAAAACTTATCAAATAACAAATGCATACAAATGTTACGAATGGAGGATAGTGGTACTGTAGTAAATGCACTTGGTACAAATTCATCATGTGAAGATAACAAAAAAACCCAGTGGTGGACTCTTTAATGAACAGTTATGTTAATGTTGGGTGGCACTAACAGACAGCTGTGGTGCAGAACGCAGGTTGGAGCTACAAATCACTGATCATTTACTTCCTCGCCCGACTCCCAATAAGCACATTGGTAACGATGGCAGTGTTACCCTGGTCCTTACAATGGAACTGGTTACAGAGAAAAGGCTGCATAATGGAACTAGCAGCTTTGCTATTTCGATTCCCTTCATCCGTTTCAACATGCAAGACCAGATGTAACAAATCCATTAAAATACGGTCGTTTTAACCTGTCGCTGAAATGGCTGCTTTTCCTCCTGACACGGTTTAACTGATGTTCAACAGAAAAGCTCAACTAATCCTCAGGGGTTAAATCATGTTTATGACCCAAAAAGCAGCTCAACCAGTCATGGAATTTGAACGACACTGGTCAACTTTTTCCTTCTTTCAACACTTCCTTGATCTGCAAGAAGCAAGTCTATGAGACCAAAGAACTAACAGGAAAAAGTGTTGCTTTCTAATCAGGGTTACCTTTTTAAATCGCAACAGATTCAGCCTTGGAAATCAGCTTTATGATTCTGACCTGGACCCATTGGCACTGAATCGTACCGACCTTAAGATCTGCGTTCAAATATCAAGTCCCAGATCACTCACTAGAACCTTACCCCGTTCACAATCATAACAGATATGAGAATAAGCTGTTGATGTCACCAGCTAGCATGTTTGAGAAAATGTGGAGAGCAAGGGTTCCCTGTCCGCAACACAACTTAATTCTGATCTAGACAAACTGTCTAGACACTTGTCTAGGGAGAATGTGCTAAGGCTTTAGACTCCTGAGTAGTGTGTGCACTGAACAGCTCAGGTTTGTGACCCAGTTTAAAAAAAGAGCCACTGAAATACACACAAAACTCCAGACATCCTCAAAAGTTTGGCTGCAAAAATGGCTTTACTGCAGTTTTAATACATGTTATTTTTAAAACCAGCATTTTGCAACTTCTTTGCATTTTACAATGAATCAAATGAATCGGTTTTGAACGGGTGAACAGTGACCCCACCTTTTTGTGCAACAACAACAAAAAAATACACAGGTAGGTAGGTAGGTATAACGCTCCCCTTTTTAAAATCAACAGGGGCAAATGATTAAAAAGGAAAAAAATATATCTGTACAGTACTTTAACAAATTGATGAAATACAGGATTCCTGGCGAACGCAGTCCTGTGAGAGCGCGTGTGTATTGTGTTGTGTGTGCACCTCGGCCAAACTGACGCCCTGTAGCTCTCAATGGTCAAGTCCGACTCCTCTGAAACGAAGACTCACATTGACTGCTCTTCTCTTTCTGGTATGTTTTGTCATTTGCTACCTCCCTCGTCTCTCTCACCGTTTTCCTTTAATTCATCTATGTTGCCTAGGTCCCCCTCCGCTCCCATCAAAAATGCACAGTTCTGTGGCCAACACACACTGCTTCAGCCAGTCAAGCTTCCTATAACTACGACGGCTAGTCCCGCTAGCCTGACTGGCTTGCTGGAGAGTTCATACACTGGCTGGTTTGTGTGTTGCGACTTCCTCCTCTGTCTGCGGAGCTCATTGGTTTAGGTTCAGGAGGATGGAAGGGAGAGTTCAAAAGAGGACGCGCGAGGGAGGGGGGGGGGATAGGATGAAGTAGTGCTGCAGCTTCCTCGCTGCTGTTGCTATAGCAACAGAGCAGAATGGGGAATGGCCTTGGCACTGTGTGCTGTTACCGTCTCTGGTCCACAAGTAGCCGGGTGGTCGAGGAGAAGGTTGTTCAGAACGGGGAGAGAAGTGGAGCATGTGGAGGAGGGATGGGATGAGTTGGCAAAGGCTCTGTGTGTGTCTCTCCTCGGGAGGGAGAGGAGGGAAGGAGAAGCTTTCGAACTCTCCTGGAGGAGACTTGTTGAGCGGGGCGGTAGAAGGAACGGGTCATGTCGAGGGGCTTGAACGAGCAGATA
>NC_139647.1:16365132-16420132 GCF_964638095.1 Poromitra crassiceps
TTATTTTATCGAACTCACAGTCCCGTGGGAGATCGAGTGAGGAGGCTTATGAGCGCAAGAAAGCTAGGTATGCTGAAATGGCAGCAGAGGCAGAGCAGCGAGGTTGGAGGGCTCGAGTGCGGCCTGTAGAGGTGGGCTGCCGTGGTTTTTTTGGCAAAGTCCGTTATTGCCTTACTAACTGAGTTGGGCATTCGGGACGGAGCCTGAAACTTGCGGTTAGCAACATGTCTCAGGCAGCAGAACGAGCAAGTGAATGGCTGTGGATAAGGAGGAAACATGCTAGCTGGGAGCTCGCTAAGGTCAGATTGATTGTTTGTTGTTGGTCATGATTAACGGTCCGCATCAACAGGGCTGAATCATTGACGGTGGTGGTGTAGTTAGGGATTGTTTGTTGTTGGTCATGATTAACAGTCCGCATCAACAGGGCTGAATCATTGACAGTGGTGGTGTAGTTAGGGATTGTTTGTTGTTGGTCATGATTAACGGTCCGCATCAACAGGGCTGAATCATTGACAGTGGTGGTGTAGTCAGGAATGTCATACCGAACCGACCTGGATAGCTAGGCTTAGATAGTGAGGTAATATGCAGTTGTGCGGTGGTAGCATGGAGGGGTGTGTTTCCAGGACGCTGGATTACACCGTTAAGCCTTCTTGAGGTGTCGTGGGCCTAACTTAACGAAACGTCGGTGAAGGAAGGTGCCCACTTGAAAACCCCAATGACATGCTTCATACTGCTGTTGGCTAGGGTAGGTAACTGGTGATTTGTGTCTTGTTTATTAGTTTGTTAGCCTGTTAGCTTGTTTTATTCTGGATTGGGCTTCTAAATGTGTTTTTCCTTGGATTTTGGCACAAGGGATAGTAACATCTTGTCCTGTGTATTAATTAATACACCAAAGATAGCTAAAAGCTCATTTGCATCTGTAGTCCCTGGGTACACAGAGTCCTGTGCGCACATAGTAGACATATCAAATACAGCAATTAAAGGAAAATCCTAATGTCTAAACAATCAAGATACATCACAAAGAATGATACCTAGCCTACTATTAGCCAGATACAACATATACAATGCGCATAACAGTAAAAATAGAACACATAGAGGTAGATAGCAATCCACTAAAATCACACATTGGCAAATGGTAAAAAATAAATGACAGCACAGAAAGAAACAGTATATGAGGCCACACCAATGACTATAGGTGGCTGCAGGACTGCCCCTCTCTCAGCCACTTCTTAATGATACATGTAGCTGCATAGTCCAGTTTCAGATCACATTCGCAAAAGAGATTTTGTATCTCAAATGTCTTATCTGGTTAAATAAAGGTAAAAAAAAAAAAAAAAAATCCATCTATCATAGGGAAGTGATCTTGAGGCTGGATGTGTGTACATTTCTGTGTTTTGGACATGTATGTACAGTGTCAAGTGAGCAGGAATTTTCAAGCTGCCCGCTCCCATCAGTAAGAAGACCATGAGTCCTCCCTCACATTTACACGACTGGCTTTACTAACCTAGTGTGATATATTTGCAACTTATCCTTTCAAACTGGTAAATTTCCAAACAAAATGAAGACTGCGAAAAGAATACCGCTTTATAAAACTGGTGACAAACACAACTTCACAAATTACAGACCTGTTTCACTACTTCCCCAATTCTCCAAAGTTCTTGAAAAACTCTTCAATAGTAGACTGGACAAATTTATCAATAAATACAATTTACTCAGTGATAGTCAGTACGGTTTCAGAAGTCACAGATCAACATCACATGCATTAATTGAAACTGTAGAAGATATAACAAATTCCATAGACCAGAAGCTGCACTCTGTAGGGATATTTATTGACCTTAAAAAGGCATTTGACACCATAAACCACAATATTTTAATCAATAAACTGGAACGTTATGGCATCAGGGGAGTTGCACTGAATTGGGTGAGTAACTATTTAAGTAATAGGAATCAATTTGTGAAGTTGGGTGAGTCTGTGTCTCCATGTTTGGACATTGTATGTGGTGTGCCACAGGGCTCAGTATTAGGTCCTAAGCTATTTATTCTCTACATAAATGACATGTGCAAGGTTTCGGAAAAATTGAAATTAATTTTATTTGCTGACGACACTAACATTTTTTGTGCTGGATGCATCCGAGATAAGTTACCTCCTCTTTGTTTTCAACAGAGATGTTGCCGACTACGATGTTGAAACCGGGGGATTTTTTGAGTTTGGCATTTGAACCAAACAGAATTGATTCAGTTTTACCGAGGTGAAGTGATAGCTTGTTGTCTGCCAGCCATGTGCTGACGTTCTGGAGTTCATTGCTGAGGATTTGTTCTACCTGCGCTTTCTCTTTGTGGGAGACCAGGAGGGCCGAGTCGTCCGCAAATAGAAACAGGTTACAGTCACATGCTGACTTCATATCATTTACATAGATTAAAAAGAAAAGTGGTCCTAATATGCTTCCTTTGGGCACCCCGCAGCGTAGGGGGAGAGGGGAGGACAGGATGCCGTTCACCTCAGTAACCTGCTCTCTGCCCCTGTGTGTGTGTGTGTGTGTTTAAACTCAATGTTATATGCTGTGTGTGCTCTCTATCTTTGATTATTGTATATTTTATTGTATATTTGCTTTTAATATGTGATATTAATAACATCTAGGGACAAACATTGCAAATTATAGGAAATGTTATCAGACTGTTTCTTGTTTAAATGTTCTATGCATCTGTCCCGATTCAAATAAACATTAAATTAAATTTGAAAAAATCTGTGTCTGAAAACACGCACACACACATGCTGTTTCCTATCAGTCGATTATCTGATCCAGCGCAGCTGTCATGGATTACTCTTTAAGACACTAACTAGCACCACCTGGGTGCAATTGCGCGTGCACCCTGATTGGCCGGACTCGGCTATATAATCTACTCTCAGGTGCGCCACGCTTGCTCTTCTGATTTCCAGCGAGCAGACGTATGTTGTATGTAGCAACATGGTTTTAGGCCCCAAAATGCGCCCCACCATGCCTGTCACCATGGATTCTCTACTTAATTCTAACCGATTTCTGCCATTAGAAATTCTCTGTAATCTCTCATCTGCTTGCTAATTATGTCTGTCAATTATGTTCTTATCACCATTCAATCAAAGAGTACAACTTGAAGTGTAAATGTCGCATTTTGGCACTCACATCCCATCGCGATCGTGTCCATAACACCAACATGTTATGATAGCCTAGATTTTTTCTTTTCATACCATTGACATTATTATGCAGTTTTGAGGATAAAGCAAGGTACAATGAAAAGAATATAGCCTATGATGGGTATGTTTATCTTGCCTTTTATTGGGCCTATATGATTTTATTTTATTTATATATTTATCGTATTTAATTTTTAATATTTGTTCTTATTGTAGATCATAATTGGGCCTACAACTTTCACCTAATCATTTTCATTTTGATAGGCTATGGCGTATCAGCATGTGTTCTCTATTGGGCTGTTTTTGCAAATGAACTATGTATATAGAAATAAATAAATACCATATCATGACCACATTTAAATAATTAATCAGTCATTAAAATTCCAGTGTTGGCTGGTAGACTATGATTTTTCCAATGTTCTAAACACTTCCAATGTCTTGAGGCATGAGGTGCACGGGGAAAACAAACTTTATTGACACAGGAGAGATCATTAAAAAAAAAAAGAAATACAACGAAATACAGGCCCATAAGTTAGGTCTACATATCTTTTCCAAACTCATTCACTGCAAACAACCATTATCTCCGCTTGTCCCAACAGAGGGAAACCGCGCATTTCAGTTGGACAAGAGAGAGAGAGGATGACTGGCAAAGGAAAAGAAGAAAGTGAGCTTCCTTTCACAGCCAGAAAATCACCATTTATTGGAACAATGTTTCGGTCCCACTGGACCTTTTGTCAAGTGTCTTACAGCATTTCTGGTGCAATGATCTAAAGTAGACAATGCTCCACCCATTGCACCCCCTCCATCCCACCCTGTGAACACAGGTGTAGGACAATCAGTCTCATGTGGGAGGGTCTCTCAATAATTGACAACATGCTCAAGTCACCCAAGCCAAAGTAGAAAAAAGTGCAACACCACACCATATTAACACATACTCATGTCTACAGTCATACAGACATGTTATATTATTTACACTAATATTTACAAAAGTAGCACAGTCAATGAATGAAAACATCAGCCTTGCAGCCTTCATAGGTCATACCAAAGTGTGCTACATTTATCTTGAATGCTCCACCAAACAAGATATGTGTATCCAAAGCTCTTTAGAGCATCACCTGCCATGGGATGTCATCATTCAATCCTTTGGGAGATAAAGTGTGTAAATTTATACATCCAAAACACTTCTCTTCTATTTAGAATAGCATCAATGTTGCCACCTCTCTCAGGCAGAGTCACCTTTTCAATGCCCTGGAACCTGAATGATGTGATGTTATGCTTGAAGTCATTGAAATGTACTGCTACGGGGTAGTCTCTATCATTTCTCTTGATTGAGCGTTTATGTTCACTTATTCTTTTGTTTTAATTGACGTGATGTTTTCCCAACATAGGCGAGCCCACACGGTGCCATGGCACGAGTCCGACACCTCACGAGTCCGAAAAAAGAGGCTAACCTCCCCCAGACCCTAACCCAAAACCTAACCTCTCCCACCCCCACGCCTAAACCTAACCTCCCCCAGACCCTAACCCAAAACCTAACCTCTCCCACCCCCACGCCTAAACCTAACCTCCCCCAGACCCTAACCCAAAACCATGAGGTGTCGGACTCGTGAGGTATCGGACTTGTGAGGTATCGGACTAGGGGGCAGTCCCCGCCCACACGGGCACTTAATCAAACAAATAACATGAGAAGTGGAACATGTGATGACATCATTCATGGGATACTTTTTTCCAGTATGAGGATGACAGAAGTGCTCACTTTTGACCATATTATTACATTGAGCACATCCCCTGCATTTGTAACACCCATTCGGCAGAGGTTTTAACAAAGCCTGTGTGCTCCTTCTTGTTGATTTAACATTGGCATGTACCAGGCTGTCTCTCAGGTTACGTCCTCTTCGATATACTATTAATGGTGGTTCTTTAAGATCAATGGGCAATGCTGGATCTGATGACAATATGTGCCAATGTTTTCTAACAATATACGTGAAACGTTGTTCCAATAAATGGTGATGCTTTGCAAGAGCAGTGTGCGGGATGTTCTTTTTCTCAATTTCATGTGATACTCTCCAACGCACCTGCACCAGAGACACTTGGATGTGCGAGGATATCTTCTTTAACAATATTGACAGCCAGAAAAGAAGAAAGTGAAGCCAGCGGGTAAAAACTGAGAAAAAACAAAAACAACAGAAGAAAAGGAGAAAACAAACAAGATATCTGATTATTAACACTTTGAGTGCCACGGCCCTTGGGCAAAAGGTTGCTTGCTGTGCCACATAGGCCGCAATGCATTTTAAAACAGTCATATAATTTTTTTAATAATTACTATGTAAACACTGAACACGCACAAATAACGATGAGACTCTCTTCTATCACCTGCAAAAAAAAGTTTATTGATCCCATTTTCCGTTCTTTAGTTATGAGCCGGAGAAGATAGCTTGATTGAAGCAAAAACATCCCTTTTTTTCTACGAGCTGAGATAATGAGCCTTTTGTGAAATTAAACATTTCAAGCACATCACTGACTCTGAAGCTAATTTTCTGATGTCTGGGTCTGTCTGGGTGAAGTGTATGCTGCTCTGCTGCTCTGCGTGCTCCCCCCCCCCCCCCCCCCTCAACTGCACACGCCTCCTGGGTGTGTCTTATGTGTCTGGTGGCTCTCAGTCTCTGCTGAGTTTGCTGCGCACACACAGTGAATGGTGCGCGACATTCAGCTTTTTGGTTCCGCGTGTGTTTGTCACGGGCTGGCATGCTTCCAGTTCGGAATAATAAGGCTGATTATGTGAATGTGCTGTTGCAGCGTACATGGAGGTGCTCAGTTGTGACAGCGGATGCTGCTGCTGGGGGCACAGCTGGCGTTGTGCTCGTTTATGGAGGCACGTCGATGCATACGGACGGATGCGATGCGATTTCCTCATTTTCCCCAGTGACTATTTCTGTGTGTTTGGCTCCTTTTTCTCTGATCAGGAGAGTGCTGTCGCCACCTAATGGGTTTGTAAAATAGGTTATCGACCTCCAATAGCTACAATATTGTTAGAGGCGACGTAAGAAGCTTAGATCGACACCCCCCCCGTCAAAAAAACAATTTGGAGTTATGACGCCATTTGGCGTCGCTGGCACTGTACGGTAAATTTCTAATGACGCCATATGGCGTCGCTGGCACTGAACGTGTTAAGTGAGAGAGAGAGAGAGAGACTACACTACTGTGTGGGGCAAACGTCTTCCTGCTTTGCCGATTGAGGGAACCATTCTTCTGCAGCCCTTCCTACATTACATTACGTCATTTGGCAGACGCTTTTATCCAAAGTGACTTACATTAACACATTTTTGTCAGCATTGTCCAACTGTAGACTCATCTATAAGACAGAAGAGGTTTATAAGCCAAAGGAATATTGAGCTGAGAAGGTTGAACAAAACCGTGGTTACACGGTCGATAATGCCGTGAAATCACCCGAGCGTGTTTGTGGACAAAAAGGCACAGATGTTTTGTAGACTTTTTGTTTTGCTTATATAACAAAAATATTAGAATATGACTGCCCTCAGAAGGCATTTCAATGAATATAATTCATGGGATAATGCAGTGGTTCTCAAAGTGGGGTCCGGGCGGGGACCCACAGGGGTCCTTCAGGAGGTTCCCCAGCAAAAGAGGGGAACAATTTATTTTCACTATAAGTCCATACATAAGTAACACAACGACAGAATGTATGACTATTTTGGTCATGGGTTTCATACACTTTCTGTAATAAAACATCTAAAAGCAAAAATCTTATCAGAATTTCTAATTTGTGTCAGTTTTGGGGTCCTTGACGTGAACAAGTTTGAGAACCACTGTCAAATCGATAGAATAGAAATAACACTTTTGAAACCTATCGATTCTGATTGATTGCTATTGGATAGCCATCCATTTCATATCAAATAAATAATTAATAGTTAGCTTTAACATTTCAAAGACAAAATCTTACAGAATATAGGCATGGGGCAGGAATTACAAAGGTACCTTATGGAGTTAGGACTACGGGCTGCAAGTAAGACTAAGCATAAGAAAAAGTATGCATTAAAATTAGTGCTGAAACAATTAGTCAATCAACAAACAAAATTAACCAATTATAAATGTGATAATCGATTAAAGAGTTTTTAGTCAGAGTAACGATACCAAACATTTGTTGTTTAGAGCTTTGGGCTTTTTTGGGCTGGCCAACTATGCAAAAATGTAAATATATGGTGATTAAACAAATCGAATTGCTGTGACAATCTTGGAAGAAAAAAACTACCATGTATTTTGTATACTGTATGTACTGGACACCACCTTGCAAAATTTAAATATGATAAATCCAAAGAGAAGCCCCATTTCAAAACCAATAATCATCACAGAATTGTTAACAATGGACACAAAGAAAGAGTGGAAGCATTGTTAAGTGAAAAATACAAAACTTGGTTTTAAGCCCTCAAACCAGTGCACGAGCTCCTGTTAGTAAAACCCCCAGTGATTTCCCGAACATACAGACTTTACAGCAATTACCAATGTCTGCACTTTCAGAATCCTCAACGGCAACACCTGAGATTTCTGGCAAAAGAAACAGCCGCGGTGTTTATTACGTGAAATTGGTCAAACTAGCATACAAAAGGAGGTCAAAGCTAAGGGGTTGCTTACCAGCAGTAGTTCCCAGGTTGGAATTGTCGAAAAACGAGGGGTTTCTCGACAGCGGCTAGGGGCTCGCACCGACGTAGAAGAACACGGCTTCTGGTGGGTCAAGGAGAGAGACCTTGGTGGAATAAAGAGAATCGAGGAGCCTTTTGGGCGACTGGAGGAAGCTCTCATAGGAGGTCATGGGGAGGCGTCTCTTGGTGGGAGTGCACGGCGACGCAGGCTTGTCCAGCACAGCCTTGCCCTTCAGCTTCACGGCTCTGCTAGGTTTGTTAACAATGGACACAAAGAAAGAGTGGAAGCATTGTTAAGTGAAAAATACAAAACTTGGTTTTAAGCCCTCAAACCAGTGCACGAGCTCCTGTTAGTAAAACCCCCAGTGATTTCCCGAACATACAGACTTTACAGCAATTACCAATGTCTGCACTTTCAGAATCCTCAACGGCAACACCTGAGATTTCTGGCAAAAGAAACAGCCGCGGTGTTTATTACGTGAAATTGGTCAAACTAGCATACAAAAGGAGGTCAAAGCGGTTGCTTACCAGCAGTAGTTCCCAGGTTGGAATTGTCGAAAAACGAGGGGTTTCTCGACAGCGGCTAGGGGCTCGCACCGACGTAGAAGAACACGGCTTCTGGTGGGTCAAGGAGAGAGACCTTGGTGGAATAAAGAGAATCGAGGAGCCTTTTGGGCGACTGGAGGAAGCTCTCATAGGAGGTCATGGGGAGGCGTCTCTTGGTGGGAGTGCACGGCGACGCAGGCTTGTCCAGCACAGCCTTGCCCTTCAGCTTCACGGCTCTGCTAGATTTGAGAGATACAATCCAATGATTTACTATGCTGAGGAATTTGAACATTTACAGTATCTGTGTCAGTGCAATGGTAGATAGATTTTCATTGCACATGGCTTCCCTGAGACCACCCACGCACGCACGCACGCACATCGCTCCGTCTGTGAGACTTGTAGATCTTTTTTTTGTTAGTAAAGTGACAACGTACAATTTGTAAAGTGACAACGTACAAGTATCGAGCCAAAATCTCTTGATAAAGAGCGGTACTTTCTATTTTTATTTTCGTTTTATAGTGTTTTAATCCTGCTTTCGCCTAGTACCAGCCCTGGCTAGGCAAACTGCTAGCGGGTAGCCGGATAGGCTAATCTGCTAACGTGTTGGACCTAGAGCCGAAATCTCTTTGTTACAGAGTGGAATTCTCTATTTTTACCGCCGGTTCCCTCCCTTGCTGGCCTGCCTGTCTGCCCTGCTACGACCGGGTGTTTGCGGTGTCCTCAGCGGTGGGGTTCGCCCTTAATCCAGGATCCGTGGAGGACGTGCCGCTCCTATTCCGACTACACCAAGCAGGGCCCGACGCTGAAGCTAAGTTGAGCTAGGTTAGCTCATGGGCTAGCTCAGGTGGCTTCCCTCCCGGAGCTGCTAGCTACAACCTACGGCGGGAAGACACTGGCCTCTGCAGCAGCGGGGTCTGCCCTGCTTCGACCGGGAGTCTGCAACGTCTGCAACGTCTACAACGGTGGGGTTTGCCTTCAACCCAGGATCCGTGGTGGACGTGCCACCCCTATCCGGCAACATCAAGCGAGGCCTGTCGTTGAAGCTAAGTGGAGCTACCTTGGGGCTACTAGCTCAAGGCGGCTCCCCGCCCCGGAGCAGCTAGCTTCTACCAGCGGCAGGAAGTCTCGGCTCCTGCATCGGCGGGGTTCGCTTTCAACCTACAGTAGGTCCGTCCAGGGTGCCTGCGCCCTTATCCAGTGCCATAAGTTGGGGAAGAGCCGGAAATCTCTGATCGCCTCTCAGAGCTGGAACCCTCCTCCCAGTAGCCGCTATCCTAGCGAGGTGGCGGGCTACCTCCAGCGGCCTACTCCGGAGGCTATAGCTAGCCTCGTATCTTTGGTACATCCCTGGTAAGAGGCTAAAGCTAGCGACGCACCTCAGCTACAGCCCAGCACCCCCAGGCTTCAGCCAGACTTGAGTGCTACACCACCAGCATCGCTTCTAAACAGTTGCCGTGGTCCAGCTATGGCCCAGTTATCTCACATCTCGGGAGCTCCTGTTTAAATTTCAGTCTGGATTCAGAAAATCACATTCAACTGACACCTGTCTGCTTTTTCTAACCGATCACATCAGGAAGGAAGTAGACTCTGGTAAATACTGTGGTATGGTCATGCTGGACCTCCAAAAAGCATTTTACACCGTTAACCATGACGTTCTTCTGTGTAAGCTCGGGGCCCTGGGCTTCAACAGCACTTCCCTCAACTGGGTTAGGTCCTACCTGGAGGGTAGTGAGCAGGTGGTGGACATTAACGGAACGCTGTCTCGTCCCCTCCCCCTGACGTGTGGGGTCCCCCAGGGAAGTATTTTAGGGCCTCTTTTCTTTTTAATTTATATAAACGATATGCAATCGGCCTGTGACTGCAACCTGTTCCTCTTCGCAGACGACTCCGCCCTCCTGTTCTCTCACAAGGACAGGGGGGAGATCGAAAGGAAATTGAGCAGTGAGCTTCACAGTGTTAGTGTGTGGCTCTCGGACAACAAATTGTCACTTCATCTGGGGAAAACGGAGTCCATTTTATTTGGGTCAAATTTTAATTTAAAAAAATCCCCTGGGTTTAAAATTATGGTTGGTGACGTAGCTGTTAACACTAAGGAGGAGATTACTTATCTTGGCTGCATTTTAGATAACAAGCTCTCTGGAGAGAGCATGGCCTTAAAAGTAATTTCCAAAGTAAATCCAAAATCCAAATTCTTAGCCAGAATTTCATCCACAATAGACAAGAGCGCCCTTGAAACCTTGGCAAATGCTCTGATTCAATGTCATTTAGACTATCCTTGCTCCTCCTGGTTCACGGCAATCACCATGAAACTTAAAAACAGGCTTCAGACGTCTCAAAACAAACTAATACCTTAAACTAATACCTTATCCTGAAACTGCATCCCAGAATCCATCTCCTCCCCTCTCACTTCCTTAGCCTTAGGTGGCTCAGAGTGGAGGAGAGGGTTTCTCAGATCAAACTGTGCATGGTTTTCAGGATTTTTAAACAGGAGGCTCCTCGTTACCTCTCTGACTATTTCTGTAAAGTCAGTGAGATACATGGCTACTCCACAAGAGGAAGCACTGCCAACATTGTTCTGCCCAAATTTAAATCTTTAAAGGGTAAATGTACCTTCTCTTATTCAGCAGCTATTTTATGGAACAAACTCTCTGAGAGTATAAAGACCCTTAATTCCAGGTTTTCTTTTAATCTCGCCTTGAAAAAATGGCTGGTCGGTTCCCAAATGGGTTCCTAACCTTTTACTTTCTTCTGTATGCTCGCAGATTTTAAACCCATGGTAGGTCTTTGATGTATTATATGAGCTGGTCTCTCTTTTTATTTATTGATTGGTGCATTTTTGTGGTTGTTTAAATAACCAGTCATTGCTATGGCTGTGTTGTTCAATGTTTTTTGTCTGTTTATGTTGCCCGCGCACACACTCGCTCACACCTGCACACATACATTCACTCCACTTGTCCCATACAAAGGACCACAATGGAAACAAGCCCTTGGGCTTTATTGTGTTTTATTCCTTTTGATCAATATTGTTGTGTTGTACTGTCTTGCACAATTCTGCTATTATTGAATCAATAAAGATATCAATCAATCAATCAATTCATGACCGGAGAATATTATTTGATTGCTTCATAATTGCTTGCATCATAATAAACATATTGCCTCCAAAGATTGTGTTGTTGTGTATAATGTGCTAAATCATGTGACATCATGTAGGCTATATTCCATGCAGACAAGCTCATTCTCCGTTGTCTGGTGATGGGCACAGTTGGATACAAATTATAAGATGTCTGTAAATTAATATAAATGTTGATGTTCTGGGACCATGCTGTATATACTGTGTAAACAGCCCGCATACATAATTTCATAATAGTAGTTATACAGCAGATACACGAGAAAGAGTAGGCGGTAGGCTAGTAGAGGTATTCCAACACAGCCACCGTCTTATAAATTATTTAAAAGACGTGAGTTCGGTGGGCGCACAGTGGGGCAGTGTATTTTCATCTGTGATTCCAGTCGTGAAATGGATTTTTGAGACTTTTTGACTGCCCCTGCCTATGGGTTTTTGAGACTTTCTGCCTGCCCCTGCCTGCCACTTTGCTTCTTGCGCCCGCCCTCATTGCAGCCACACCACGCTACCTAGCGAACGTTATATTACAGCTGCTTCAGCAAGTGACATGCGTTTCCCTCGGTCTTTAGATGTCACCTGTTCCATGTTACCTAGCTAACGTTATATTAATAACACACCTCACTAACTTAGTAGTGTGTATACAGTATGTCAGTCAGACTGCCCTTGAGAAACCCCAATCCCACACTTCATCGTGTGACTGCATCCCCTAATCAAAAAAACTAAACAATTATTCTAACACAAAGTCACAATAAGAAACTTGGCAAAAACACAAATACGTGGGTGACAACACATAAAATAAACCCATGAATAGTAAACAAAACACTACAAAAAAAGCAGGCAATAATAATAATAGATGATTTACAATAGCATCTCAGTATGAGAACAGTCACTAACACATTACATTCAGGCGATGTCTTGTCACACACATGGTCTATGGGTCAGCTTGGGGGAAAACACGGGCCTGGCGGGGATCTGCACTCCACCGAGTGCACTTTTCTAGTTGTATATTTTATTGTATATTTGCTTTTAATAACATCTAGGGACAAATTATAGCAAATGTTATCAGACTATTTCTTGTTTAATTGTTCTATGTATCTGTCCCGATTCAAATAAACATTAAAAACATTTTTAAAAAATCTGTCTGAAAACACCCACACACATGATGCTGTTTCCTATCGGTCGATTATCTGATCCAGCGCAGCTGTCGTGGATTACTCTTTAAGACACTAACTAGCACCACCTGGGTTGGCCTGGTGGTGCTAGTGCTGGCTAAAGCCCACCCCTGGTCACGGGCATGTTTCCATGGGATCCTGAAGCGCTTTGCTTCCCCGGCTTCCCACACTAGCCCGTAGCGCCCACAATGACCCCCTCCTGTCGTGCGTTTTTAGACTTCTGGGTCTGCAAGGCAGCAGCCAGGTCCTTGTTGTTTTCGAGCGCCAACACCAGGCGGCTTCCGCCACTGATCCTAGTCTGTTTGCAGGCTTTTGAAGGCATTTTCCCTGCTCGGTTCACGTTCCACTTCCGTTTATTCGAAGACATAACTCCTCCTGCAGCTTGTTTAGACGTCATCTTCACTCGATCAAAATATACTTTATTCAATTATTCAATCAGGGGTTACAAACACTTACAGTAAATACATTTTTTTTTTTTTTCTCACACTAGCCCGTAGCGCCCACCGTCCACCTGCGCTACAAGCCAGGGCTTCAACCAGATCCGACATGGAGTCAGCGACTTGTCTTTACTGTGCCTGGCAAGTTCAACGAGAAAATGTCAAGCCCACCCTCTCATTCGATCCCCACGTCAGCTCCATTGTCAAGAGACCCCCTCTTTCCATCCATTGGAAAGCTCTCTCTCTCCATCTTTTCTCAGCCCCGGGCCCACACACAACCTGTTTTCTTGGAGTTTAATCAATTTACCTTGGTTAACTTACCATGTGGCTGTGGTGTCTCACAGACCTCATATGTTTTATACGGATCGATGGGTTCTTTTGATCCATCATGGACTTCGACGAATCCCCGGCTTTTCGTCAAGGCACAACGAAAGGTTGCTTTTAACGTCACCGGATCTGGTAGAATTCCGTTTTTGCACTTTCCCGTGACCACCGCCCATGCCTAGAGGATGGAAGGCAATGTAAGCATCACTGTCTCATATATCTTATATGGATGGATTTATTTCGATGCATCGTGGACCATAAGGAATCCCTTGCATTTCCCCAAGGTTGAACGGAAAGTCGCCTTTAAATCCCCCGGATCAGGTAGTTGTCCGTTTTTGGCCTTGCCCGTGACCACCGCCCATTCCTAGAGGATGGAAGGCAATGTAAGCATCACTGTCTTAGTCCTGGTGGCACTTTCTAATAGGCTATTTCCCCAGGGATTCATGCATTTGTACTTTTTTTTTTTTTTTTTTTTTTTTACAATTACTGATGCAGTATCTCACTATAATAAGGCGTGAATCGTGTGATATTTCTAGTATGGGGGTGCCCAGTTAGACTTGCATCATGCAACTATACCAGTACTGTAGCTAAAGGTAGCGATCAGTTTGTGATGCCACTTGGAAGAAGAATCAGAGGCTGTTTGAACAACAATGCATGGGACAGTGATGCCAAATTGAGTTGTCACGCCAAAATTTAATTTGTACTTCATCACTGCAGTGCTAAGAAGGGATAGACCAGAATTTAAAAATCTTGTCAGCTAAGAAATTCAGAGTCCCATTCAAGGATCAGTTCTCCAGTTTCTAGCTTCAGGAAAAAGTGGTGCATGTCCACAAGTAGCCTATTATCTTAACTATACTGGAATAATACTTGAATTCTTAAAATAGGTGGCATTCCCCTTTAAACTGTAGCTAAGGATGTTGACAAATCTCTGGTGTTTGAGCCATGGCGATGTCGAGGTTGATGTTTACTCACCTTGAAGATGGGGTTCTCTTCCTGGGCCTGGGGTGTGCGACGGGTAGCACATGGAAACCTGAAGCTCATGGCTTCTTTGTCGACCCACTCTACGCCTGGATACAGGCCACTGTTGAGCTGGTCCATAAGCCACGGCTTGAGCAGCACCCGCCGTTTCTTGTGCGCAATCATTGCTGGCAACAAAACAATGAAATTCTGTGAAAATCTGTTTTTTTCCTCTCTCTCTTACCAATATCTGAGATTACACTAGATTACACATAGTGTTCATCATCAAAGCAGAATGTCATAGAATTATTTAAAAAAAATGCATTCCATTTGACTTGTTTTACTGTGTGGAATTTGATGGATTATTTTTTGTTTATTGTTATTTTAATTACATTCCACTGTCACCCTGCTCTAAGGAAACAGCGGAATGTAATTAAATCAATGTCAATGTCACTGACATTGATTCTATTCCAATTAAGGTGACTAATTCCAGGCTGCAGTTTCCCATAGGTCTACATTACCACTCAATTCATGGTCAAGATATTCCAAAAACAATAAAACCACATGGCCCCCTATGTATCTGTCCCGATTCAAATAAACATTAAATACATTTAAAAAAAATCTGTGTCTGAAAACACCCACACACATGATGCTGTTTCCTATCGGTCGATTATCTGATCCAGCGCAGCTGTCGTGGATTACTCTTTAAGACACTAATATCTAGCACCACCTGGGTGCAATTGCGCGTGCACCCTGATTGGCTGGACTCTGCTATATAATCTACTCTCAGGTGCGGCGCGCTTGCTCTTCTGATTTCCAGCGAGCAGACGTAGGTTGTCGTGTGAGACTGAAGTAGACGTGTGTAGGACAGAGAAGGAAAAAGCATAGCCATCGCCTACTTAGAGTAGAGAGCTGGGGTCTCATCTATGAAACCTTGCGTAGAATCCCTACTAAGGATTCCTAGGACTGTGTTGAAAAGAATGACTAACCTATCAGTGACAGCGCGCACACCTGAACGCAATTCCCCATTACCAGCAGCTGCCACAGTGATTACGCACAGGATCTGCCCCATATCCTGTCCCCTGCATACTCAAATCCAAACAATGGTCAATGCAAATCACAACATGAAGTTACAGCGCATATAAATGAGCCTGATTATCAATTCAAAAGAAAAAGAGTGGCAACATGTTGCTGGCTACAGTAAATGCATGACTAGCGCAACAGAGGGGAGAAAAGGAAATGAAACCGGTCCGATCAAAGATGGAGGGGAAAAAAGTTGGATTTGGTGCGAGAATGTCGTGTATTATAACATTGCACCTGAAACATGTATTACTCACTCACTGTATTCACTTCAGTCAACAGCACCGAGGCACACCGCTGCACGCTGTGTGCCTTTCATCCCCTCATTTCGCCGCTGTGCCAAATGCGCACACACACAAGGCAGCCTGTCACCATGGATTCTCTACTTAATTCTAACCCATTTCTGCCATTAGAAATTCTCTGTAATATCTGTCATCTGCTTGCTAATTATGTCTGTCAATTATGTTCTTATCACCATTCAATCAAAGAGTACAACTTGAAGTGTAAATGTCGCATTTTGGCACTCACATCCCATCGCGATCGTGTCCATAACACCAATGTTATGATAGCCTATTGTAGCCTAGATTTTTTCTTTTCATACCATTGACATTATTATGCAGTTTTGAGGATAAAGCAAGGTACAATGAAAAGAATATAGCCTATGATGGGTATGTTTATCTTGCCTTTTATTGGGCCTATATGATTTTATTTCATTTATATATTTATCGTATTTAATTTTTAACATTTGTTCTTATTGTAGATCATAATTAGGCCTACAACTTTCACCTAATCATTTTCATTTTGATAGGCTATGGCGTATCAGCATGTGTTCTCTATTGGGCTGTTTTTGCAAATGAACTATGTATATAGAAAGAAATAAATACCGTAAATGACCATTAACAGCCCATTCATGACCACATTTAAATAATTAATCACAGACATTAAAATTCCAGTGTTGGCTGGTAGACTATGACTATGATTTTTCCAATGTTCTAAACACTTCCAATGTCTTGAGGCATGAGGTGCACGGGGAAAACAGACTTTATTGACACAGGAGAGATTATTCAAAAAAAAAAATACAATGAAATACAGGCCCATAAGCTAGGTCTACATATCTTTTCCAAACTCATTCACTGCAAACAACCATTATCTCCGCTTGTCCCAACAGAGGGAAACCGCGCACTTCAGTTGGACGGCGGTCTGGCATTTCGGCTTTGGAAATAATTTGTGTGGGATAAGGTGCTTATGTGTGCACTTCTCTTCTCTCTTCGCCACTAATCAACTGGGGGCGCTGGACTTAAAGATGTTTCAGAGTTACTTTGTGTGGGATAAGGTGCGTACCAGCTCAGTGGCCTTGTGGTCTGACGCCTACATTCCACTAGGTCCGTGTTCGGTCCGTACGGCATCGGAGCCGATACGTTTCCACTCTAATCATTGTGTCAACTCCCACCTACTCCGCTGCGTTGCGTGTCTACTCCGTCCCAGCTCCGACGATCCGGAGCTCTCCGAAAAAGATACGCAAGGCTTCTATTTTTCACGGATGACGGAGCAAAGCCGCAGCAAGTTGGGCGGAGCCAGGCATGAAATCAACAGGGCAGAGGTGTTTACAGCATTCAATATCAAGCCAGAGGACAAACATGTATGAGGGAAAGTTCATAATTGAAGTGGAAAACCACAAAATAATATATGTTTATCCCACATACAAATTGTCTCGCTGGATTTTACCGTGATAACCTGTCGGTCTCGGCACTCTAGCTGTCTGGCGGAGCGGAGCCGTGACGTGCTCTGCACGCAGCCGGTTAGTGTTGGCGCAGCACGGAGCAAAACCGGAGAACAGCTGCAACGCAACGCAAATGCAACCAGTGCAATCCCGGCGTGAGTGTCCGTCCTGAGACTGGCAGGTCGTGAGTTCAATCCCCGGCCGAGTCATACCAAAGACTATAAAAATGGGACCCATTGCCTCCCTGCTTGGCACTCAGCATCGAAGGGTTGGAATTGGGGGTTAGATCGCCATATAATTCCCGAGCACGCCGCTGCTCACCGCTCCCCCAGGGGATGGGTCAAATGCGGAGAACAAATTTCACACATTGTGTGACAATCAGTGGGACTTTACCTTTACCTATGTGCACTTCTCAGTGACTTCTCTATGGAGTCATTCTTATGCCAAATATCGAGAGCTCAATCAAACATAAGCACCAGCGTATTGTAATGTAAACAGTGACTCACGTCATCGCACCGGCCGCGGCTGATGGAACTGATGGGCGTCAGGTGCGAGTGATTGTGCAGCCGTGGGTCGCTGACAAAAGGAGAGAGCCTGACACTTGCCTTTTGTTCTGGGAGCGCGCGGATGCTTTGTGTGGGGCTGTGTTCAAAGCGGGTGGGGCATTCACAGCTGTTTAGGGCTGCCGGTGCGAAGAAAGTATACAGTATGTCAGCGTGGGTCCAGTCTCGTCCATGTAGGAAGGAGAGGGTTAGTTAGGGCTCTTCTATAGGAACGTCAGCTCCACCGTCGCGCCCCAGCACTCGTTCCGCCTTCGGCCTGCCGCCGTTGGCGTCTGCTACGCTACCTGTTGCAAATCACAGACTTGGTTGCTGCACCGCCCAGCGAAGCTGTTTCCTCCCGGGGAGTTGGACGGTGCCTACAGCCTTGACCCCGGGGGGGGGGGGGGGTCTCGGTGACCACAAAAGTTACGTATCTGTTTTAACCTTTTGTGTATCGTCCATTCAATTAATGTCTTCATGAATTAACTCCATGGTATTTTCTATTGTATATTTATCCCATGTGTGTTATAGAGGGAATAGAGGGAAACTGAGTGGGGGGGAGGAGCTTGTGATAAAGGGGGGGGCTATGTATTGTGCTCACTCTTAATTTCCCTACTAGATGTGTCATGTGATGTGACCCTCTGTGTGTAGTGTGTTAGGGTTTACATATCGTATGTGTGCAGTGGCTTGCAGTGACGTTATCTTAAGCAGTGATAGGCTCGTATTTGCAGTGGCGTGCTCCTACTCGCAGTGAGGTGTTCTTCAGCAGGAATGTGCTTTTACTAGCTGAGATGTGTAGTCGTAGACTGAATTTCAATCATGGAAGACCAAATAAGGCATTAATAGAGCACCCCATGCTGTCATAACCCCTCAGCCCAAATGACGTCACTAAATGACGTCGCCATCTCCGACGTCACCTTCTCCATGACGTCACCTTTGCAGTGTGACGTCAGTTGCCCAAATGACATCAGTTATGACATCATAAATGCCCTTCTCCCAAATGACATCAGTTATGACATCATAAATGACATCAGTTATGACATCATAAATGCCCTTCTCCTGGTACTATATAAAGCCCCCATCACCACAGCTTAAATCACACTTGTGCAGTCATCACCAGTGTTGGGACTAACGCGTTAAGTAACGCGTTACAGTAACTAAGTTACTTTTTGCGGTAACGAGTACTGTAACGAATTACTTCATCAGTAACGTAACGTACTTACAATTATTGCGGTTTAAACAGGCTCGTTACTCGTTACGCCACGATTCTGTGCGGGACCTACAGCAGCGAGGGTAGAGAGGAAAATGCGAGTCTGACGGCGGTCTGATGAGGAAGTAGGCTAATCGTGCGGCACTTCTATACTTTCTAATGTTACTGGACCAAATTCTGATAGTGAAACGGGTCATTTTGCGCGAGCTGTGTTGTGTACGGTAACGGTGTTCACTCGGCGAGTCAGCAGCATGGAGCCCTCTCCTCCTCGCTCCTCTCAGGCTGTCTGTCACCAGTGCCCTGCTGCACCCAGGCAAGCACAGCACTCGTCTCTCACTCACAGATTCCCCTCGCGTTGGAGGGTGTTCACGGTGTGTTTCGTGTTGTTTGGTCATGAAATGGGGAAAAAATGCCTGCAAGTCTGCTGCCTTTTGGAGATGAACTGCTATTAAAGGCAGCCGCGACGAGCGGCTGCTTTGAGGCTCTGCTCTGTCCCTATCTGCAGGCAGCGCTGGGCTCTGCTGCTCACTGTCACTCCGCTTTTACAAACGGTAACCACACTGTTTATGTTGTTCAGCCAGGATATTATAGACTACTGATACAGTTGTTAATTATACAGTGCCAAAAGTGTACTGGCTACTTTTTGAAGGCAATAATAAATATGCCTCAATGTTGTCTTGTCCCACACTGTGCTACAGCAACCCCAAAATAATGTGTGTGCATTAATAAGAGAATTGAGAGTTAAAAAAAAAGTAACTCAAAAGTTACTTTCCTAGTAACTAAGTTACCTGGAAAGTAACGAGTAACTTAAAGTAACTGAGTTACTTTTCAGAGCAGTAACTAGTAACTGTAACTAAGTTACTAATTAAAAGTAACTTGCCCAACACTGGTCATCACTCACCTTGTGTCAGCATCACGCATTCATCCAGCATCTCCAGAGCAAAAAGCTTCATCCCACCACCTCCCCAGATCACCACCAATGTCATGACTCCTGTTGGAAACAAATCCCCTTAGGGGGGATGTCCTATCTCATACAGCACCGACGCCCTCTCTCATAAGCAAGAGGAGCGTCACATCATGGAGTCATACGCCATACTCAAACCGTCTATTCTGATTCAATAAAGTTTGTTAAAATTATATTACTTTGGGTGCCACGGCCCTTGGGCAAAAGGTTGCTGTACTGTGCCACATAGGCCGCAATGCATTTTAATATAGCCATATCATTTTTTGTGTTCCTCTTATATGGACAACCAATAGCCTCAATGAAACTTTGAACCCTTCTGTTTCATAAAAAAAAAAAACTGTGTTTATAAACCGTTCCATTTTGGAAATACACCCCTCTGAAAAAGAGTGTTTTCGACCGAAAAGAGCATGCTGAAATTAGTTTCTGAGATAATCACATCTTTATGTTAGAAAGGCGACAGAATGAATTCTGCTTTGAGTTGAACAAAATGCTATAGCTGAAATGAAAGGTTAGAATGTCTAGTTTACCTGCGGGAAAAAGTATGTCAAAAGAATGTTTTGTTTATTTTCTACAAATATTAGTAAACAGCTTGGTCTAACATCAAAATGCTCACTTTCATGGGGTCATGCTGGAGTCCATATTTCCACAAAGAAAGAAGATATCAACTTTTTTTTCTTTCTGGATGAAACTACACATTCTAAGCTTTCATTTTTTGTGTAACATTATAACAATATTCAAACACAATTTCCTGCATTGTTTTATTTTCTTGAAAAGAACCTTCACAGGAGTTGGAAATGAACACATGCTGTATATTGGAGCCAAAAAAAGGTCACGAGCGATGACATCATCACTGCTGACATCACTGGACACTTGTACCGATGACATCATCCGAGCCTATGACATTGAGGACAGTTATGATACGTGTGTCACCCTGTCCACACACCATGTTTACAGACCTTTACCAGAGTTAGCACAAAACATACAGATCTTTTATAACTGCTGCTTTGAGATGTGGGGGCGAGTCATCTTCCTGGTGCGATCGTGAGTGCGTCTCTCTCGAAGTGGGCTCTTTTCAGCAAATATAATAATAATAATATAATATGTAATCAGCTATTTTGAAGAACTGTATATTTTCATATACCATTAGATATGCATGTTCTAATTGGAAATACAATGCATCCTGAAAACAAAGCAGCTTTGCCTGGTGTTTCACATTCGGCACTTATCTAGTCTCTTTTTGTTGTGAAAATGCTTTATACAACAATCACTGTGAGTGATACTCAAAAAAGCAGGGGTAGAGGCAGAGAGGTACATGGTCACATTGCGGGCAGACAAATTTGGTCTCTCTTCGGTGTCCCTTGGCTACGCAGTGTGCACATTTGCGATATGCCTTGCTCGTGGTGGGTGGGACTTTCACCGGCTGTGGCACATGTCCCGCAAAGTCCACATTCTGCCTCACTGAAGCTGACCGTTTGCGTGTGTGTCTTGGCGTCTTTTCTGGAGGAAGAGGAGGTGGCTCGTCTGCCGGAGGAGGAGGGGGGGGGGGCAAGCAGATGTCGCCTCCGTCCACGATTTCACCACAGACAGGGTGAAGTCTTTGAGCACTTTGCAGCTGGACGTAGGATTGCATTTCCTGTATACAGTGAACGCGTGCGTTGCTCATTGCAATCTGCATGAGGTAGACCACAAACTTAGAGCTCCATTTGGAAGTCTTCCTCACAAATGGATAGTAGGAGATCTTCTGGTCAAGTCGATCTACACCACTCATGTATTGGTTGTACTCTACAACACATGCTGGCTTGCTCTGCAGGACCCGTTCACTTTGCCCTTTCTCTTTGACCGCCACAGTCTTCATCACATCCTGGTGGAAGGTGGTGTGCTGTGAATTCCACAGTATGGTTTCATTGCATAGCAATAACCGTTTTCTGAATCACACAGAATGTAGCTCTTTATGCCGTACTTTATCGGTTTTGCTGGATTGTAAACCCTAAAACGTAGCCTCCCCCTCCACAAGAGCATCCCTTCATCCACACTAATGTTTTGTGAGGGCTGATACATTTCCTTGAATTTGGAGAGGAGCAAATCAAGGATGAGCCGCACTTTGTGGAGCCGGTCGGTGGCATCGACCCTCTGATTGTCACAGAAATGGAGAAAGCGCCAAATCAGCTGGAACCTGTTGCGGGGCATTGTCTTCCTGAAGTATGGGGTCTCCATCGCCACATCAAGAGACCAGTAGTCAGCAATCCTGGGCTTCTTGATAAGGCCAGTCAGGAAGAGTAACCCCAGGAAACGCTTCAGCTCTCCCACAGACAGCGGTTGCCAGGCGTTTACCCGGGTGTAGGGCATGTGCAGCTCATCCAGCACGGCGATACACTGTTGAGCATAGATGTTGGTCTGCTCAACCATGATCTGCAGCAGCTCATCACAGATGAACAGCTCCAGAAAATCTGCCGGCTTGTCCGACTGGAGTGATGCAGCCGCATTCCTGGGACCTGGCACTGCTGTGAAGGGGAAGACTGTGGGGCTCCAGTCTGGCATTGTACGCCAGCGTGGAGAGTCCTCCTGACGAGACTTGCCCGCTGAAACAATGAAATAAAAGGTTTTTCTTCAGACAATTGTGATATGTAAAAAAGCTGTCTTTTTTCCAATAATTAGAAGCCTTGTGTTGACAAAAATAATAATAATAATAATAATAATTGATATTATTATTATTATTATAGATGAGCTGGCTGCATACGTGACATGAATTTCTTGTAAAGTATCTATAGATTCTCACCTCTTGAAGACCCTCTCTTCCCAACTGCAGATGCCCGCACGCGTTCAGTCACCACCTCCTCCTTCACCACCTCCTCCTCCACCTCCTCCTCCTCCTCCTCCCCTGTAGTCAAAGTGAGTTTATAAAATATGATACATTCTTGAGGGAAAAAAGTTTATGTTTTCAATATCAGATGAATAATTGTAATTCTAAAATGGCTTATATCTCACCTTCGTCACTGGACTGCAACCGGGCACGACGAAAGCTGGCGGGAGCACCTGCCTCTTCATCGTCAGTCCCCTCCTCAGAGCTGTGCTGCAACTCTGAAATTTTATATTTTACATGGTATTAGTAGGCTAATTCAGGATCGTTATTCTTACCAAGCTTTGTGTTGACAAAAATAAATTGATGAATAATAAAAGTGTGTGCGTTTATTTTTTTTATTTTTTACATTATTACCTCCAATGGTTTGTTTACTTGCTGGCCAGTGATGCCTGTTCCTATATAGATACTGTACTGTAAGTCACATGTTTAGATTGTTCTCATGGTTCCGTTTGTCCTGACAAATACATGGTGGATGAGTTGAGTTCCCTCCCCCTCCCTCCCCTGATATGTGAAGCGCTTTGTGTGTCTAGAAAGGCGCTATATAAATCCAATCAATTATTATTATTATAGATGTAGCTGGCTGTATACGTGACATGAATTTCCTGCAAAGTATAGGTTCTCACCTCTTGAAGAAGACGCCATCGCCACATCCCCCTCCTCTGAGCCTCTCTGAGGCGCCAGATCAGTCTCCTCCTCCTCATCAAACTCGTCAGAGTCTGTAGTCAAAGTGAGAGTTTATAAAAATATGATACATGATGTGTTTTCAATATCAGATGATTTTTTGAAAATCGATTCATCTCACCTTCGCTGGAATCCAGGTGGGCATGACGAGGTGGTGGATGCCAGTCATCGTCCCTCGTGTCGGATTCGGCAGGATCCGCCGAAGGATCAGAAGAGGGGTCCTCTGAGTCCGTCTCTGGAAGATCTCTCTTCCTGACGGCACGGCAGAGTGCCTGCTCTAGCGTGAGCTGGCCAGCTCCGGGCCTAGGCCGTCTGCGCCTTGGCATGCTGCTAATCTATAGCTTACACCTGGCTATAAACTAACTAACACAGACACACACACACAGACAGACAGACACTTATTTTTTTTGGGTTTTTCTTTTTTTTTTCCCACAATCAAACTACTACCTAATAACTCAAGCTAATCTACTGCTAACGCTAACTAACACACGCAATCTCACACACACACACACGCACACACACACACACACACACAAACCACTCACCAATACGCCAAACACTCAAATCTACTCACCACACAATCTCACAAACTGATCTAAATCTAATCTATCGCTAATGACTATGCTAAATACTCGCTGTAGTGCCTCCAGTTGCTGATGAAGATGCCTCCGACTGCAATAAGAACCATTTATCAGTCCCATGCAACAGGCCCAGATAGCTCACACAGCATGGAAAACACACTACAGCCTATTGTGGTAAACCTGTGTGGGGGGGGGTTATGTGCCAGGACTGATTGGGGACTGATTGGGGTGATTGCCTCCAGCCGTGGGGTGGGGGTGAGGCTCTGGGTTAAAGAGCAGAGCCTGCCTGTGATTCGGGGTTGCTGGAGAGTTCTGTGTTTGTGTGTCCCGTGCCCATGAGAGGAGGACAGCTGCCTCCCTCTCAGCAGATATCGGGCCGGGGGTCCGTACAGTCCACTTCGGTCACCACCCGCTCTCCAGCCAAGACCAGCGTCCGGCCCGCCGCCGTACGCTGCCAGCACCACCGACCAGCCGTTTATCCCCAGTCGGACGGTGCCTAGCTCAGACCCCGGGGGGGGGGGGTCTCGCCGACGGGCGAGTTAAAGTCCCTGGAAACCAAAATCCACAAAAACGTTCTAACTATGTTATTTAGGGTCTTATGTTAGTAATTTTGTGCCTCCGAAATTATTATACATTACTTTCAACCCAAAGCCTTAAAATCGCCACTTTTCTACAAGATTCTACAAAGTACTTCCTCATTGAAGACAGCAGTGCGCGAGGTGCTAAAACGCAGGAGCTTATGACGTCATAAGCTCTATATAACCTTTGTACACGCACGCAATCCGCACCCACCCTCCTTTTGTCCGTTCTTTGCCTCCAGTGACAGGCTCCCTCGCTGTCCGTCTCCCTCCCACTCTGTGTGCCGTCCTGCCTCCCTCTCTCTCTCTCTCTCTCTCTCTCTCTCGACTAGTGAGAGAGAGCGAGAGACACGCAGGTTACTCTCTCTTTCTCTCTCACACACACACACACACACACACACACACACACACACACACACACACACACACACACACACACGAGTGCTGTGTAACTTGATCTCTTTCTCCGTTTCCCTCCCCCCTCTGTCTCGTGCTCTCTCTCTCTCGGAAAACCTGCTGCAGAAAGGACACGCCCACACAGTCCGCGGGAGAAATACGCTCTAAAAAATAATGATTTTCTCATGAGTTTTGCCAGACTGTCAAACCTAAATTTATATACTTTGCGACGTTCATCATCGTTCAAATTTGGCTGGTGGCTTATTAACATAGGGTCCTGTGATGTGATGAACTCAAAATGCTAAATAATAAAGAAATATTTCTGGTTTCCAGGGACTTTAAGTTTTAAGCCTTATCTTGTTTGTTTGTTTGTTTATTTGGTTTGGTTATTTGGTTTGTTTATTTGGTTTATTTGTTTACTGGTTCTTATAGCCACAGATGATCCGGGGGGTCCAGTAGGCGGCCAATTGTTCCGAGGGGTGTCATACTCTGTTTGCTCTTTGCTGTGCATAACCCGGGCAGCTTGGGGTAAGCCCTGTGTGGAAATGTAGCCTAATTGCTGTGTAGTTACTGCATCTATTGCACGCTCAAACCGTGCCTTTGGAGTTTCTCACGTGTGCTGTGTATGCATAATCATTGGCCTGTTGTGGCCCAGTTTGCAGTGATTTCATCTTCATGTGTGTAGTGGTGTTGCCTTATCTTATGATCTACCCCCGGGACCGTTGGGAAGCGTATTCGATACTCACCTGTGATCACCTCTGTGTTTTACTTTGTCGTACAAAGCCTGTAATAATAAAGCTATCTATTTTTATACACTACTGAGATTTGTGTTGCTTGCCTCCGTCAGAGCCCTTATTGGGCTGGTTCATTACACATGCAACAGGCCCAGATAGCTCACACAGCATGGAAAACACACTACAGCCTATTAAGAGTCTCTCATGATTGAAATGCTCTTCTCCTGATGTGTTTGCATCCTTTGATGGTGGTGTGTACATTATGTGACCAGTTCTGTGTTAGGGTTTACATATCGTATGTGTGCAGTGGCTTGCAGTGACGTTCTCTTAAGCAGTGATATGCTCGTATTTGCAGTGGCGTGCTCCTACTCGCAGTGAGGTGTTCTTCAGCAGGAATGTGCTTTTACTAACCGAGATATGCTTTTATTCTGATGTGTTTTGCATCCTTTGATGGTGGTGTGTACATTATGTGACCAGTTCTGGGTCCCCCCAGGAAGACAGCAATTCTTTCTGCACTTAGTGACCCCCAAACTCCCTGTTTTAATTTGTGCCTTAAATAAAGATTGTTATAGTGTACCTGTACTCCTGGTGGTTGCGTGGTTGTTTTCCAGTACTGACATTTTGATCCTACATCTCATTTTGGTATATCTGGTAGCCTTGGCCGGCTTAAAGCTAAACCAAACAAGTACTTCAGTATTATAGTAATACATACTCACACTCGCGCAATCTTACATCCCGGGCGCACAAAGACTGCACCGAGGGTGAGCAGAGAAAAGCACAGCGAGAGGTAAAGAACATTACCCGTGTGTAGTACCAGCGAGCGCACAAGCAGCCACTGTGTGCGCGTGTGTTTAATTTCCGATCGTATGACTGCTGCTGCTCTCCCTCCCTCTCTCTCTTTCTCCTCTCTCGTGTTGAGTTATGCGCGCTCGCGTTGGGACTTTTGACAATTGTGGGCGGAAACCAAGGCAGGCCTCTGGCCCTCTTATGATTGGCCTCTTTCAGACTCGTCTTGTTGACACCCCCCCCCTTAAAAAAACTAAACTTTATTGCAGCAAGTAGCCTTACACTGGTATCCAGAATACTTTGGGTATTAGGCTACCAGCTTAACACCTTAACTGCCAACGACGAGTGTAGTCGTCAAACACAATCCAGCTGTTCACTGCCAGCGACGACTTGACTCGTCAAAAAAATGATTTTTTTTTTTTTGACCGTGGGATGTGCATCTAACCCTTTTACATCTCTTATATAATTATTGGAGCCACCGAACGTTTACAACCCATTCCACCGACCCACTAAGTGGCAACAGTGCTCTGCTGGCTAGAGGAAGGCAAGCATTTTTTTAACTTGTCACGCCATTCTCACCCCAGCCATTCTCATGAAAATGGATGGGGGAAAACGCTCTCGTTTTCGCGCTGATTGCTGGCGATGCGGGATTGCAAATTTACATAATACATTACAGGTGGAACACACTTTGAAACACGCAGCATAAATATGACCAGAATCGCAAAAGCTTCTCTCAACCAAAACTCCAAGAAGCGAGCGAGTCCATGCCGACTTCCTCAAACAGCGGCCGTGCAGACAGGCACAGGACAGCAGCAAAAGCACTGAGACTGTGACGGCCGCTGCAGCCAAGAAGAACGCCCACGGAGGGAGGAGTTGAAGCAACTCTCCCTCTCGCTCTCTCCCTCTCTCTCTCTCTCTCTCTCTCGCTCTCTCTCTCTCCCTCCCTCCCTCCCTCCCTCTCTCTCTCTCTCTCCCTCTCCCCCTCTCACTAGGATTAAACCTAGTGCGTCTCCCTCCCGAGAGGGAGGGAGAGAGAGAGAGAGGGAGGGAGAGCGAGAGGGAGGGAGAGAGAGGGAGGGAGAGCGAGAGGAAGGGAGAGAGAGAGCGAGAGAGGGAGAGAGAGAGAGAGCCAAAAATGAATGGTTAAAGTGACATTTCTATCGAATTTCACAAAAAGCCGTTTATCTCTGAATATTTTTTCTGACGCTAAAACCATGCTGTATTCAACTGCTAATGCTTACATAACTACTAACTCTACAAACTAACTCTTTTAGACAGAGAAAGTACACATTCTATTAGTACTTTTGAGATATTGTATGTTCACAAACTCCAAGCAGAAAATAATCCTCGGCTCTTGTAAAATGAGCCACAATCCTCAAAAAACGGCTTGGCAGAAGCTACCTACAGCAAGAAAAAAACGGCTGGCAGTCAATGTGTTAATCACAATTTTCACAATCACAAACATGCCAGGGAGATTAATGGTTGATAATAATGACAACAAAAATAAAGAAAATAAATTGTTATCTTGTAAACACAGACCTCCTCCGGCCTTGATGACAGCTTCCATCACAGACAGGAAGCTTGGAGAGTCATCATTAAACTTGAAGGAATAGCTATCTGCAATATAGCTACAAGATGTTCGTCTCGACGTACAACACGTGTGAAATTCTTGAGCTGTGTTGTGTTCCATTACATATCGTCATCATCTGATTTATCTGTAGTCAGACATATTGGACTCTAATTTGATCAACGGCTTTTGTGACACGAGTAATGCATGTGTAATTCACATCACCTTAAAGGTCCTTCCACATCAAGAGCGGTGCGAATATACGGCACCAAATTGCGATGCAAGTTTTGACCCACCTGTCAATCACAGCCACAGATAGTGTACACGTCGGAAGCGAATTTCTGAAAAATCGACGTGGTTCGAAAAAATAAGCACCGCAATAATGCTCAGCGAAACTTCGCCGTTAGTATGCACGGTTGCATTGACTGATATAGGTTCGGAAAATATTATTGACGTGCGAATTAATCGCACGGGAAAAACGCTCCCGATGTGTAAGGACCTTAAGATATTATTACATCAACTGAGGCCTCTGTATAGTGGCATGGAATTGTGGGACTAAATTATTCCACTTTAGCCAGCACATCAAGAGCGTGGTGAAGGAGGAAAGAAGTAGAGTGCCAGGAGGATGAGGTAGACCACCACCAGGAGGATGAGGTAGACCACCACCAGAGCAGTAGCCTACCCTGAAAGTAGTCACATTTTCCATCCATGAAGATGTAGTTGACAACAATAGACCCTTCTCACGGGGGCCATTTTGTGCCGAAAAGGCAGGGCAAACACAGGTGCAAGCAGAACACTAATGAGGGTTTCCAAATTCCAATCATGGAAGTTGGAAACCCTCATTAGTGTTTTGCTTGCACCTGTGTTTAACCTGCCTTTTCGGCACAAAATGGCCCCCGTGAGAAGGGTCTATTACACCGAAGATCTCAGTCGCTGGATGTACTATCTTTTACCACGTTGGCCAGTGTTGTGAACTGCACCTAGCGGATAGCTAGTAGCCGCTACTAGCGCCGTCTGAAGCTAATTTAGCCTCGGCTCGGGCCATCGGGTCTTGTGTCTGAGTGCTTTAGATGCAAAGGGACGTGTGTGACGCCCGCGGCGGGGCTACTAGGCGAGTACTCTTATATAAAAAACCGACAACGCCACCTAGGTTAGGACTCTTTTAACACGTTAATTGCCAAGAACGAGTTGAGTCGTCAAACACAATCCAGCTGTTCACTGCCAACGACGAGTAGAGTCGTCAAAAAAATGATTTTTTTTTTTTTGACCGTGGGATGTGCATCTAACCCTTTTACATCTCTTATATAATTATTGGAGCCACCGAACGTTTACAACCCATTCCACCGACCCACTAAGTGGCAACAGTGCTCTCCTGACTAGAGGAAGGAAAGCATTTTTTTTAACTTGTCACGCCATTCTCACCCCAGCCATTCTCATGAAAATGGATGGGGGAAAACGCTTTCTTTTTCGCGCTGATTGCTGGCGATGCGGGATTGCAAATTTACATAATAGATTACAGTTGGAACACACTTTGAAACACGCAGCATAAATATGACCAGAATCGCAAAAGCTTCTCTCAACCAAAACTCCAAGAAGCGAGCGAGTCCATGCCGACTTCCTCAAACAGCGGCCGTGCAGACAGGCACAGGACAGCAGCAAAGCACTGAGACTGTGACGGCCGCTGCAGCCAAGAAGAGGGAGGAGTTGAAGCAACTCTCCCTCTCGCTCTCTCCCTCTCTCTCTCTCTCTCTCGCTCTCTCTCTCTCCCTCCCTCCCTCCCTCTCTCTCTCTCTCTCTCTCTCTCTCCCTCTCACTAGGATTAAACCTAGTGCGTCTCCCTCCCGAGAGGGAGGGAGAGAGGGAGAGCGAGAGGGAGGGAGAGAGAGAGAGAGAGAGAGAGAGAGGGAGGGAGAGCGAGGGGAAGGGAGAGAGAGAGAGAGAGAGAGAGCGAGAGGGGGAGAGAGAGAGAGAGCCAAAAATGAATGGTTAAAGTGACAGTTCTATCGAATTTCACAAAAAGCCGTTTATCTCTGAATATTTTTTCTGACGCTAAAACCATGCTGTATTCAACTGCTAATGCTTACATAACTACTAACTCTACAAACTAACTCTTTTAGACAGAGAAAGTACACATTCTATTAGTACTTTTGAGATATTGTATGTTCACAAACTCCAAGCAGAAAATAATCCTCGGCTCTTGTAAAATGAGCCACAATCCTCAAAAAACGGCTTGGCAGAAGCTACCTACAGCAAGAAAAAAACGGCTGGCAGTCAATGTGTTAAATGGGATTAAAATTTGGATGGGATAAGGGTGACAGGGTATAAGGTACAGGGGGAAAAGTCACAATTAATCGACCCAAACAAATATTAAAACAGGTTCGTTCTATCGGGTGGAGAGCAGTTAAAACCAGTGGTGTATAAAAAAGAAGGTGAACAAGAACACAGTGCCAGGGAATAACAATGTTTAATGTCTAAAATATTAAAATACAAAACAGTAACTATCTAAATCTAAATAAATAAAAGACAGGGAGTTAAAATGCAGCAGCTAAAAATGTTCTCTTTAAAATGCAGCAGCTAAAAATGGCCAGGCTAAAACTCTGGGCCTGGCCCATAGGGTGCACGTGCTGGGTCACTGGGGGGAATCCTCCGTCCACCATCCAGGGGCCTCCTCTCCTCTTCAGGTCGAACCTGCAGGCGGAAACTAGAGGGGAGTCAACTGTCCTTTTTTGTTATACCATTACTCGGCAATACCACAGACACAGGAAACACCGGGATTGTCGGGAGACTTACGCGGAAGGGAGAGATTTGACTCTCTCCCTCTGCTGGCCGCTAGCGAGCGGTGTCTCAAGCCTGGGTCTGGTCCAGGTCTGCCCCACTGCTTCTCATCTGTTCAAGTTGGAAACAATTGCTGCTGCTGCTGCTCTAGCGGCGAGCCACTGTCCACCTGCCCTATCAGCCAGGGCTTCAACCAGATCCGACGTGGAGTCACTGATAGTCTTGCTGGTGACTTGTTGTTCGATCCCCGCCTGTGGGTCTCAGTAGCCTTGGTGGGCAACGTTAGGATCCCCCCCCCTCTCTCCCATTTCCCGTCAGTCCTCTACGGTGTGCCCATAGGTACGCTGGGAGAGAGAGGGGCCCAAGCCGCAACGGCGCAGTTGCCCACCCCTTACCTTACCTTAGGTATAGAGCGATGTTTAAGCAGTAAAAGTAAAAAAAGAAATAGTACAATTGAGAGAATTTTTTTTAAATATTGAATATTGACGAGGTTGATCAGCGGCGGAAGCGGTCCGAAAAGTTGGGGGACTGTGGAACGGTCAGGGCAGATCGGTCAGCTGCCTGTATTGTCGCACTGGCTCACTCCGCCTGTGGGTCTCAGTAACCTTGGTGGGCAACGTTAGGGTTTAGCTGAGACTTGGTTTGTCTTTGGCCGGGCACCCATCCGAGGAGAAGGATCTCCCCCCCTCTCTCCCATTTCCCGTCAGTCCTCTAGTCTACGGTGCGCCCATAGGTACGCTGGGAGAGAGAGGGGCCCAAGCCGCAACGGCGCAGTTGCCCACCCCTTACCTTACCTTAGGTAAGGCGGCTTTAGCTCAGGAGGTAGAGCAGGTCGGCCAATGACCCAAGGGTTGGCGGTCCGATCCCCGCTCCCTCCCAGCTGCTGTCGTTGTGTCCTTGGGCAAGACACTTAACCCTCCTTGCCTCGTATGATTGGTATGAATGTAGACATGAATGGCATGATTGGTATGAATGTAGACATGAATGATGGTGGTTCGGAGGGGCCGTTGAGCGCCAATGTGTGGCTGCCACGCTTCTGAACCACCGGTACTGGTGTGAACGAATAATGATTCTGTGTAAGCGCTTTGAGCCTTGGAAAGGCGCTATATAAATCCAATCATTATTATTATTATTATTATTAGGTATAGAGCGATGTTTAAGCAGTAAAAGTACAAAAGAAAATAGTACAATTGAGAGAAAAAAATGGCGGGCCAAAACAAACAGAGCGCGGGCCAAACTTGGTCAGCACTGCTCTAGAGGACACTACATACAGCTGATCACAAGCTGATGACCACACCCATTTTGAAGACCGGAAAAGTACAATTTCTGCAGTGGAATGTCTCTCTATATTAAAGGTCTCCGACATGGTTCAACCACAACAAGTAGGTGTATAGTGGATTTATTCTACCTTGGCTTTAAATAAGATGTAACAGCCTCAGGAAATGATCAGAAGGCAAATGTCGCATGGTCCAGGGAATATGTTGAGTCTTTGGCAACGTGATGGTCTTCAGTTGGTGTAATTTGCTTTATCTGTTGTGCTATTCTCAGAATCTTCAGCTCATTCTTTCACTGGGTCAGGTGTTAACGACAGATTCTAGTTACATAGATGATCAACGGTGTGTATGACAAGATTAATTTTGCTGGAGTAATTAAAGTGATTACATAAAAAAAAAACTACAGGCAATTTGATAGCATCCTGTGAATGCTGCACTACTGTTCCTGATTGGTTCTCTTCACTAAGAAGTTATTGGTTTAAGTTCAGTTCCCTCCAATTAGCCCTGTGCGCAGCATTTTAACTGGAAAGCCTCCACTCTGGCTGTAGTTCCATGGATTAGATGAGCTGGTATTGTTGACCAATCAGGGTCCAGTGTTCTGCTTTGCTTTCAATTAAAAAAATGTTTTATGGTTAAGTAGTGCATATATTATATATATATATATATATATTGACGTCCCACAGGTCTCCTGCGACCCCCCTCATTCACCATATTTTCCTCCTTCCAGATTCTGGATAGAAGAGACATGAAGCCACAGTCCCAACATACTGTATGTTGGGCCAGTGTCGACATGGAGTGCACAACACTTAACTTCGCACCAAGAAAATAATCATTCAGATCACGTTCCCAAAAAAACGACCTTTATTGAATGATGGACATAGGATATTTGGGGGGAAAAAATGTATACTTTAAAATACACAGGATTAACAGTTTAAAAAACAAAATAGAAATAATAACTATTTACAAAATACAAATTGATTAAATTTGTAATTTAATTGTATTAAAAATCCTTTATTATACAGGGATACCAAACCAAAGAGAAAACAAACATTTGTGGAGTCGTTGATAAGTCCGTTAATATGGCTCGCCTCCAGAGGGACACCTCTGTCCAAACGGAGAGAGGGTCTGCTTCCTGGATGCCACCGGGATGTTGTCTACTTCCGGTTGGCCTGCGCCACTAAACAATATTTACAAAATAAAAATTGATTTAAAAGCGAATTAAAACTATGTAAAATATACAGGGTTAACAGTTTAACACGTTCACTGCCAATGACGTGTTTTTACGTCAAACAAAATCCAACGGTTGACTGCCAATGACGTGTTTTTACGTCAAAAAAAAGAAAAAAAAAAAATTTGACCGTGGGATGACCCTTTTACATCTCTTATATAAATATTGAAGCCACCGAACGTGTACAACCCATTCCACCGACCCACTAAGTGGCGACAGTGCTCTCCTGACTAGAGGAAGGCAAGCAAAAAGCAGTGTGAGGAAGCCAGTCTCATGAAAATGGATTGGCGAAAACGCTTTCGTTTTCGCGCTGATTGCTGGCGGTGCGGAATTGCAAATTTGCATAATAGATTACGGGTGGAACACACTTTGAAACACGCAGCATAAATATGACCAGAATCGCAAAAGCTTCATCAAAGCTCTCAACCGAAACTCCAAGAAATGGGCGAGCCCCCTCCAGACTTGCACAGCGGCCGCCAGCAGACAGGCACAGTAGCAGCAAAGCAGTGAGCCTGGTGACGCGAGGTTACAGCAGCAACAGAAACGAGCTTGTGACACGCCCGCTGCAGCCAAGAAGAACACACACGGAGGGAGGAGTTTGAAGGAGAGGGGTGTTTCCTGCTGTTATGGAGGAAATGACTGTTCAAAACTATTGTTTAGATGTCTGACGTCTTACTGATGCCAAAAATGAATGGTTAAAGTGACTGTCCTATCGAATTTCACAAAAAGCCGTTTATCTCAGAATAAATTTTCAGACGCTGAAACCATGCTGTATTCAACTGCTAATGCTTACATAACTACTAACTCTACAAACTAACTCTTTTAGACAGAGAAAGCACACATTCTATTAGTTCTTTTGAGATATTGTGTGTTCACAAAATCCTAACAGAAACGAATCCTCGGCTCTTGAAAGATGAGCCAGAATCCTCAAAAAAAAAACTTGGCAGAAGCTAACTACAGTATTGAAAAACAGCTGGCAGTGAATGTGTTAACCACTAAACAATATTTACAAAATAAAAATTGATTTAAAAGCGAATGAAAACTGACGCATATCTGACTCCCACCCCTGAGTGCACGCCATTGGCCAGGGAGGTAGTCGTGGGCGGGGCGGAGGGGAGGGACAGGATGCCAGCCGGCTGGTGCGTGAGCTGAGGGGAGGAGGGGCTCTCAGTGGGCAGGATGTAATGGAATCAGCTAATCAATCTCATTAGTCAGTAGTTGGTGAAAGAAGGAGGTTGCTGCACAAGTTTGGCTCGATACAGTTTTTTGACCATCATCATTTAACTTGTAGTAGTAGTAGAAAACTTTAATGTCCTCCAAGGAGGCAATTTGTTGTACAGCACAGTACTTGAGGACACAGACACATTAACATACACAACTCATAAAAATCATAAAATCATCTGTAGTGGTCAAAAAATACTACAAAAATACGCAATAATGCTGTGTATTAAAGTGCACGTGTTAGCAGCCCTGCATATTTAAAGTGCACGTGTTAGCAGCCCTGCATATTTAAAGTGCATATCTGATAACAATAAAACAACAAATAAAAACTTCAGCTTCCCTGAAACTCACATCTTATTTAGCTGGATGATTGACATGGGGATAAATGAATGTTTCGCTCTGTTGGTTCTGATCTTGGAATACTTTTGGACTACTGTTCTGTGAAATATTGTTTCTTGGACACTCATTTGGATTATTTCTACAGAAAGTTGTTTTGCTTTGGACCTGTGCATTTTCGCTGTAAAAGAAAGGATTGTTCACACCTGCTTGGAGAAACCAGTAAACGGTTAAAGTTATTTTTCTGACTCCGTGTGGATCTGTGAGTAATCTCTCTATAACTTCAAGTGGATACAGTGAAATGCAAGGGATAAGAGGTGTGTCAAAACCACAGACAAGCTAGTCATGCAACCATGTGGCTCACAAGGTTTATTTGATAAAATTGCCACTACATACAGGATTAACAGTTTAAAACACATAAAACAATATTTACAAAATACAAATTGATTTAAAAGCTAATTAAAACTGGTTAAAACGCTGGTTGAAACCACCGGGATGTTTACTTGCGGTTGGCCTGCGCCTGGCCGATCACAGTGTTGTTCACCTGCAAAAGAATAAACACAAACTATTGGATGGAAAAGCATTAACACACACTTAGCGTTACCAACCTTGGATCCTCTTAACACCATAATATCATCAATCAGTGACGTTCAACGCATTCCAGCATTATTTTGTGATCAAGTGTTGTAATGTACATTTCTGCTTTACACCCTTTCACAAATATCACAAAGTCTGCCACGATACGACTTAGGGGTCTGTGATCGATATGAGGCGGTCATATGCCCATTTAACGCAATCAGCACAATAACTACAAAATGTAATACCTCATCAAATTATAAAGACTTTAATAGTTTAAGGGTCTAAATTTCCCCTAAATTGGTTAATACTTTTCAGGACCCTGGACACGACAGTTTTTTCAGGATACAGGATACCCTGTGAATGATACACCACTGCACACAGACAGCTGGAGTTCTGTTACAGCCCAGCCAATCAGAGGCTTGCCCCAACCTTTCTTGTGGCAAAACCCAGAAATGCGGACTTGCGATTCAGACCCCACAGTCGCTGAAGTGACGACCTAAGTTGTCGGGTCTGACCATGTGAGATTAACCTCGATGTGATGCCACATGATCCATGTTGGCCAATTATCCGTCCATAGGAATGAGCAAAGAAATGCCAAATAAATGATCTAGGTCAATAAATGATGCAAGTACTGCTACTGACCTTCGATGCGAATCTCAGAATTCAGGGTTTCTCCAAGGCTGTCTGGCTCTGGGGCGATGTGGTAACTTGCTTTGCGCTCCTGGATGGCGTTGTGGAGCCGGCGACGCTCCATCTCGCGTGCATGAAGCTCGCCTTTCTGCTCCTCCAGGCTCTCCCTTATGTCCTTGTTGTCGCCCTCGGAGGCCTTCAGAGCGTCCTCAAGGCGGGCCTTATCAGACTGCGTCTGTGAGAGCTCCATCTCGCGGGCATGAAGCTCTTCTTTCTGCTCCTCCAGGCTCTCCCTTATGTCCTTGTTGTCGCCCTCGGAGGCCTTCAGAGCGTCCTCAAGGCGGGCCTTATCAGACTGCGTCTGTGAGAGCTCCATCTCGCGGGCATGAAGCTCTTCTTTCTGCTCCTCCAGGCTCTCCCTTATGTCCTTGTTGTCGCCCTCGGAGGCCTTCAGAGCGTCCTCAAGGCGGGCCTTATCAGACTGCGTCTCTGTGTTAGACCTTCTGTCAGTCTGTGTTTATGCACAGACTGTACAAACTGTCTCTGTTTCTTTTGTCACGGACTTGACAGACTCTGCTGGTAGTGTAAGTGTCCACCACATGCAGGTGCTGCTGGGCTGGATTCTGTTTGGAGCTCAGAGCATCTCCGTGACTCTGTGCTCATCCTGGACCTTGTCCTTGAGGACGTCACATTCACTCGTCACCACATGCAGGTGCTGCTGGGCTGGATTCTGGTGTTGAACTAACTGTGCCAGCAGCAAGCCAGCTTATATCTCCAGACAGAACTGCATTAGCAATCAGCTCAGTGACTGCAGGTGTTCAGCCTGAGGTAAGGAGGAGCAGAGGAGATCAATTAAGCAGCAGTTTTCACATAGAATGTAAACACATGAATGTGCCACAATAATACATACCATGTGTATTCGTTATGGACTGTCCATGGCCACACGCAACAGCATGTAACATGACGTTAGATGACATTTACTCAATTTCCCCCATGGTGATCAGCTGTTCTGATTCTGACGATACCGATCATGGGGAAAATTCCCCATTATTTAGCTACTGGCGTGGAACAGGCAGGTCCAGCACATCCTGGCCTCTGCCAACCCCAGCGGCCGAGCCTCCGTCTGGGACCTCCGCAAGAATGACCTCATCATTAAAGTTAGCGACCACAGCAACAGAGTACGTTGTTTCGGCCGCCCACTGCGCTTAGATGAAGACATGGACAGGCTACTTAACAACTTGTTTTCTGCTGATGTCCAGTGTGTCCTATACTGCAACAGTCTCAAATGTCTTACACGATCCTTGGCCATGTCTTCATCTTAGATGCATTGCTCTGGGCTGGCCTGGAACCCAGAGGTGGCGACCCAGCTGGTCTTGGCTTCGGAGGACGACTGGTTGCCCATCATCCAGATGTGGGACTTGCATTTCGCCACTTCCCAACTCAAGCTATTAGAGAATCACACACGGTAAACCGCCGCATTGAGTTTTGCCACAAAATCGGCATAAAGGCAACAGTTCTCCTCTGTGGTTGAAAAGATCAGCAGATTGTTCAGGGGGGTCCTGGCTATCGCCTGGAGCTTGGCCGACCCCGAGCTGCTTCTGAGCTGTGGCAAGGACAGCCGGATCCTGTGCTGGAATCCAAACACGGCGGAGGTAAATGCTGGAATCAAAGTCGACTATACCGATGAAGACTTCAGACAAAAAAATGCCCTCTGTCTTATTGTTTTCCCCCTGACTTCATCTTCTGATCGCATCTCCAGGTTGTGTATGAGTCGCCCACCAGCACGCAGTGGTGCTTTGACGTCCAGTGGTGCCCCAGGAACCCGGAGATGCTGTCGGCCGCGTCCTTCGACGGACACATCGACATCTATTCCATCATGGGGGGCAGCAGCCAGGCCCAGAGCCAGAGGCGCGCCGACCAGGTAAGGCAGAGTCCTCTGCAACAGCACATTTGCAACTGCGCCTTTGTTTTTGTCCGCGCCTCTTCAGATACTGTGTGATCGCGTGATGCTGCCTGCCAGGCATTTGGCGAGCATTCTGACACACTCAATCCACACTTCTACTGTTGAACTGCCCTTCCACTCATAGCTAGGCCTGGGTAGCGGTACCGTTAAGGTGTCAACCGGAATAGTCTCTCAAAACAGACGCGTTGGCTCCCGCAATTTACAAATGCTCTCGTCTACCCGTCTGTGCTTCGCAGCTCTCAAAGTCTGGCCTCAACTCTGGGAGGACTGTCTGCAGAAACTGCAAAGCAGATAAGCCAATCAGCGACCCGCCTCGTAGTTGACATCGTAACCGGCCAATCAGAACGTCGCTAGCAAAACGGTAACAACAGCAGAGTTTTGGGCGGAAAATATGTTTGTGAAGTTCTCCCGAGTGCATTTGGGTTTGACTGGATCCAACGCTGATTGGCTGAAGGAGCCCAACTTCCGCCCACTGCACAGACTATTGTGGAGGCTTCAGGCCAGACAGGAACAAAGAACCAAATGAAATGTGAGTTCACGTGACCGGCTGGTTTACCAGGCTACCAATCACCTGCCTCTGTTCTGTTCGCGAGATTCGTGATTGGTCGAATATCATCAAACTTCTTTCCGGTCTGGAGTTTTTTCTTTTCTTTTCTTTAGAAGATGACAACTTCCTATGTCCAAATTTTAATGGGCTGAAGTACAGACTGTCTCTGGAGCATTTGAAGAGTGTGGAGACTGGCTTGAGAGACTGCAACCAAAATAACCCAGTACCAAGTAGTATCGAAACTTCTCCAGTCAAACGATACCTGCATTCGATCCTTTTTGTACACAGAATCACAGATCTAGAAAAAGAAAAAGCATAGTTGCAGCCAATCACCGCAAGTGTTCTTCGATTTAATGTGACATGTGATCGGCCCAGTACCACAGAGCAGCTACAACCCATTCAGTCTGTGCTGGTGAAGTCTAGCGCAGTGTATGTGACGGGGTTGCCAGCTCAGTGTGCCGAAATGCCACCAAAACATTCAAAAGTATGGCAAAAAAGGGTATGGTATCTGTATCACCTTAAGGGTACTGGTATTGGTACTGGGTCTGGCATCGTCATTTTTTTAACGATATCCAGCCCTACTCACACGTCCTTCTTTATCAGAACCACACATGATGAGCTCTATATTTCATTTTGTGGCATCTCTAAATCGTTGAAGGTATATCGGTTTGACTCCAGCTGGGCTCTGGGTGTCTGTTACAGATCAGCAACTCGTTTGGGAACATGGATCCTTTTTAGTCCAGGCATTTTACGCAAATATGTGGGTCAACCTCACACTAATTGCAACAAAACCAAACTCAACTGATTTTGTATCCTCAATATGTCCTCAATGAAGGAAAAAAAGTGTTAAGGAAATGTATGAAGGGAAAGTTTTGAAAATGACCTAAATATGATGGTAGCCTATGGAAGCCTATGGAAGCCTTTTTTTTTTTTTTTTAATGTGCCATAAATCTCATCATTTATATCCTGTATGTGTTTTTTGCTTCAAGGAGAAAAAAAAAAAAAAAAAAGTTAAAAAATAAATAAATAAACGTTTTTGGTAGCATCATATAGGTAATTTTCAAAATTTTCCCTTCATACATTTCCTTAACACTTTTTTTCCTTCATTGAGGACATATTGAGGATACAAAATCAGTTGAGTTTGGTTTTGTTGCAATTAGTGTGAGGTAGAGAGCTGCAAACCCGAGGGTACCCTCGCGGGCCCCTCGGGCCTGCCTAAACGGGCCCGGGCCGGGCTCGTTTTTTATTTTATTTTTATTAATAGGTCCGGGCCGGGCCGGGGTCGGGCCGTTTTTCAATAATTAAATAAAATAACGTTGTATTACTCGCTTGATTTTACACAGCAGAGCAGTCACACAAAGAGGAGGAGCGCACACTGCACAGACACTCGCCTAGCCACAGCCACACACACACAGACACACACACCCTCACCGTGACGTTAGTCTGCCACTCCGTCAGCGTAAAAAACAACAACAAAACAAGCCGCGTGTCCGTGTCCGTGTCGTGAGAGAGAAATAAGATCGATGGACATAAAACAAAGTTTGCGAGGGGAGAGTTAAACAGTCCCCACTGCAGTAGGGAAAGCTCATTTCAACCTGTTCAAAATGAACCCATCTACCATACATTGTGAGGACACTAATGTGACGTTATTCAATGCAGCTATAAACGGTAAGTCTGCTGTTTTAATTTCGATATGCTTGAGTGACATAATGTTTCAGTTTGTGGGCATTGTTGCTGTTGGCAATTAAACGATCTAACGTTCTCTTTCTCGAGACAATATGTGTGGATTTTGATAGGCCACGGTAGCATGTGTGAGAGGGGGAGAGAGAGACAGAGAGAAAGCTGCAGTGTTTGTCTTTAGGCAACACAGTCTAGCAACGAGTTCAGCGGCGCGGCAGCATGCACAGAGAGGGAGAGAGAGATGTGTCGTCATATCGTGATATTGATGTCGGGCCTCGCAACGGGCTCGGGCCAATTAATTTCATGACTCATCCGGGCCGGGTCGGGCACGGGCCTGCATGTCACGGGCCGGGGAGGGCTCGGGCCGAAATTTCAGGCCCGCGCAGCTCTCTAGTGTGAGGTCAAGTGACATTTTTACTGGACTATTTGGGACAGGACAAGTGCTGCCCCCTCTGCAGTTGCCCCAGACCACCACCGCCCCTCCGACGTCACTCAACCCCCTGAAGAAGCCGCCCAAGTCGATCCGCAGACCTGTAGGGGCCTCGTTTGCTGCGAGTCCCATTTCTTTACCTTTCATGAGACATGTGTTTCGTTTGAGTGGACACGTTTTAACATCCGAAGTGCTTCCGTTCATTTGGCTTTTCCCCCCACTCGTAGTTCGGTGGGAAGCTGGTGTCTCTGGAGAACACCAAGCCCAACCCCCAGCAGCCTCAGCCCACTACACACATCGTACACGTCAGCCAGGTTGTGATGGAAACGACCTTGTTGAAGCGATCCGATCAGCTGCAGACGACACTGCGTGCGGGCAACTTTGTGGATTTTTGCCAGGCCAAGATAGACGCAGCTGAAAATGGGTTTGAAAAGACTGTTTGGTCTTTCCTCAAGGTATGAAATTCACTATAGACTGTTTCAACTTGACAACAAAAACATTCTAAACTGAACCCCAGCTCACTTCCTGTTGCAGTGTTTGCCATGGACAGAAAATAAGACACATTAAAGTGGAGGAGTGACCATTCCGTGAAAACTGTCTATAGCTGTGGAAAAGAAAATGAGAATAAACTGAGAAAATTTATTTAGTTAAGTAATCTGAACTAATACTAATAACAATATAATATAAGCCATAGAAGTAGAATAGAAATAGAAATACATAGGCACAAATAACAGTTTTCTCCCAATGGAAAGGTACAGGTTATAAATAACAAGAGAGGCTTAGTTCCTCGTTTAGACCATTTGGTTCAACAGTATTTAGGCTGTGAATCCAAAAGAAAACTGTTATTTGTGCCTATGTATTTCTATTTCTATTCTACTTCTATTCTATGGCTTATATTATATTGTTATTTATAAATGTTCACTGTGCTGTTTGAGTGCTATTGGCTTACCGGGTTTGGGCACCTCCCATCCCTAGCAGCCAATGACGGACTGCGATGTGTATTGGGGAGGCTTTTTAAAACAAGTTGTTTTGTTTGTCACCCTATTTGACTCTGATGAAGACGCAGCAGGCGTCGAAACGTTAGTCACTGCACCTTAAATAAAACAATTTTCCAGTGAATCGTGTGCTCCAGGATCCTCTTTGGTTTGTCCATTGAACTTTTGTCGTGTAGGCACAGGCCCACCCACTTCTTGCCCTGGCCCACCCAAAAAAAAAAAAAAAAAAAAAAAAAAAATTGGTTGTTTTCTAGAGGCAAACTTGCTGCTGCCTTGCTAGCTAATGGTTTGTAGCTTAAAAACGCAGGGCACATCATCTCCAGAGTCTAATGCATGACGACTTCATGACATGTAGGAATTTTGCGCGCTTTACGCGCAAAGTTTCGTCATGCAATTGCCCCACCAATTTTATCCAGGCCCACCCATAATTGAATTTCTGCCTACGCCCCTGCTTTGCAGTCAGTGCTTCAGTGAGCGACTTGTTCTTCCCTAGCACAGGAGTTTTGATCTCCAACAGCACGTCCGTGTTGAGGACTCCATCAGGACTTGCTGCAAGCCATGGCTCCCCCGGCCAGACCACCAATCGATGCTGTAGCCCTTGTCCTGCAGCACCTGCCTGGCTTGTTCCTCACCCTCCACCCCTTGCCGGGTTGCAGCATTGCCACGGAAGGTTGGGTGTAGATGCTCTGCCATGAACTTGTCAGGTGCCGTGGTGGAGCGCATATGCACCCTTTTTGCTGTGCTTCCTGTAATGCGCACCCTCCGCATATCATGCCACAGCTGTTCTTGGCTGAGCTTTCGTGTGCCGCTCAATCTCCATCAACTGGGCTGGTGACCTGTCGATGAATTCCGTGTAGAAGGCTCTGCACTTGACGCAGGCGAGCGGTGTGTGATGCTGCTCATCATGGGGTAGAAGCGACGGAGATGGTGTTTTCTCCACAGTTGGAGCGGATGGAACAGGCAGCATTGAAGCATTGCTGCGGGAGCCCATGGGGTGGGGAAGTAAACACTGCAGCCATAGGTGAGGCAAGCACACTCTTCTTCCACTCCTCATGCGTCATGAAGACCTTGGCTGGAGCTGGGTTTGGAGCACCTGAAGATGAGCTTGATTTGGATGGTGACTTGTGCAATTTATGGCGGGTGTGGCGTTTGTTATGAAAATCGTGGACGTTAGACTGCTAGTCTTTGTAGTTCATTGTATTGCACATGCCCTACATCACACCGTATATAACTATATAACATACCGGCTCATAATTCTGTATTCTCTACTGTTAAAGACAAATAAATGAACAAATACATAAATACAAATGTTTTTCCCTTTATCTAAATAGTTGTGAATAATTACACTCTATAAAAGCACTATCAATTTGTTTTATTTACAAATGTAACACATAATATAAAAGTAAACACAACATTGATATAAATGGTACATTTCAGAGAATTTTCCTGACAGCTCAAAAGACACATTGCCACTTTGTTCAAGCAAATACATGTACATGTAGAGCAGACCACATGATGCGGCCCGGATGATGGTTCTGCCTGGCCCAGGAGGAAGACAAACCACACCATTTTACTTATGAAGCTAAAAAATCAAATGAGATGACCTAAATTGAGTGATTTTCAATATAATAAATGCTGAAGAAATTAGAGGTTACGGCACGACAATATTTTTTGGGCATGCGGCAACAATCTGGGTTCCTCAAGTGGCCCCCCCATGAAAAATAATTGCCCACCTGTGTTAGAGCATAGCAATAACACAAGGTACAGTATTAGTCATATACTTACCTTACCGTAGGTGAATAACAAAACCGTTGTTAGGTTGAACAGTGGCCTACGTGCCATATAAAGTCTGCAAGAGGCTAGATGATAGTGTAAATTGAAAGAAATGGCAAGTGTCTTGTGATATTATTCTGACTGAAAGATGCTAACTGAGGTGGCAAGGACACCGAAAATCAAGATATTCAACCAAGCAATCCTGGAAGGGGGAAAAAAGAAAAAAGGCATCGTCTTTAATCTCCCCCCTTGGGAGATTTCTTCACAGCACTGCTGCGCCAACAGTTAACGAGGCAAAGTTTTATCGAAGCATCCCACCAATGCTAATCCATTTTTGTGGCAATGGCAGAATTTGGCCCAACACCGGATCGGCATGTCAGGAGTCGGTGCCGGTCGTTGGGCTGTTGCCTGTTTCCATGGTGATGCTCTGTTTCTCGCTCAACGTCTTGACCATGGTTGCCGCAGGAGATTGGAGCACTTTCCGTGAAAGCCTCATCCTGCCATCTGTTGGGTCCCGTCCAAAGTACTTGACCTGTTGGCAGACGTCCAGGCACAGACAAGCAGTCCCAAATGTAAACGAGGGGCCAACAATTTGAGGTAAAGCGCAGCAGCTACTTTTGACAACTGTCTCCAGTTACTGATGACTTACCTGTATCTGTTGTCCCACCTCTAAACCCAAAGCACTTGGATGTTTGATCTAAAAGAAAAACAGACAAATTGAATGTTGTGTATTCAGGGATTTAATAACTAAGTCATTTCCCCCAAATTAATAGACAACAGATACAATTTGCAGCCAGTAAAATACACATAAAAAGCACTCGTTCTTTACCCATTTCATACACAACAGAGCCAAGTCAAATAACGTTGTTTTTCGTTCGCTTTCTTAGGTAAGGTATGTTTATTTATATAGCACATTTAATGCACAACGGCAATTCAAAGTGCTTTCCATAAATTAAATCAAAACAAAGACAGGTGCCCAATTGTTGGCACATGGGACAATAGAATTAGTGCCAGAAATGTTACATACTCAACAAAGAGTAGCAGTAGTAGTTTTGGGTGGTGATATCTTAGCTAATGACATGTTAATACGTTTCAGCTTAATACGCAGAAAAGAGAATGTTTGGCAACCACAATGTGATCTAGGCCTAATATGTACAGTTAACAGGGGGTTCCCTCTGCCTTTCCGAAGCCCTGCCACTCCGAACGTTAACTTCCATTATTCGGACTGGCGGTCGTTCACCTTAGAAGCCGCAATGCCGACCTTAGGTTTAGGCGTGGGGGTGGGAGAGGTTAGGTTTTGGGTTAGGGTCTGGGGGAGGTTAGGTTTAGGCATGGAGGGAGGTTAGGTTTGGCGTGGGGGCTGGGAGAGGTTAGTGAAAAACGGGGAATATAGACCCCCTTTCTGAGTGCCGATATTTCGGAGTGGCAGCACGTCGGAGTGGCAGCATGTAACCAGTTAACAGATGCCCGCACGTACACACACGAAGACAAACACGCAGGTGCAGATGGACTAACCCGTTTGTGGTCCAGCTGTGAGCACATACACACACAAAGACAAACACGCAGGCGCAGAGGGACTAACCCGTTTGTGGTCCAGCTGTGAGCACGTACACACACAAAGACAAACACGCAGGTGCAGATGGACTAACCCGTTTGTGGTCCAGCTGTGAGCACATACACACACGAAGACAAACACGCAGGTGCAGATGGACTAACCCGTTTGTGGTCCAGCTGTGAGCACATACACACACAAAGACAAACACGCAGGCGCAGATGGACTAACGCGTTTGTGGTCCAGCTGTGAGCACATACACACACAAAGACAAACACACAGGTGCAGATGGACTAACCCGTTTGTGGTCCAGCTGTGAGTTGTGCAGCAGGACAGCGCTCATATTGGGATAGAGTTTCACCATGACACCAATGTCCCTGAAGAAGAGGAACACGGGGACTTTAGGAGTTGTTTGGACACTGCATGTGTCTTACGCTGATATATTTCAGAGTGCTATTTGTCTGACTACTGAGGTCATGGATTCATGTATGTTTAAACTTCAGTGTTAATGACTGCAACCAATCAGCCTATTTCACTTCCCACCCAATTCACCCATTTTGTGTCTGAAAGGCAGGAAGTAAAACGGGTGCAAGCAGAACACTAATGAGGGTTTCCGACTTCCAATCCATTTAGGTGTTCCAGTGCTGGGGCCCTAATCAATGTCTTGCGTGCACCTGTTTTACTACCTGCCTTTTAGACACAAAATGGGTGAATTGGGTGGGAAGTGAAATAAAGGTTGTGTAAAATAAATAAATCAAATTCTTAACCGTGGGGTCCAGGGACCACCAGGGGTCCTTGAGGGCATCCCAGCAAATTGATGAATGGATAAACTCCATTATGTCATTTACAAGAACAATTATATAATGTAAGAGACTGACTATTTTGATGGCAGTTTCACTGTTATCTCTCCCTACAATAGAGACAGTCATGGAGTTCTCGACAAAATCATAACTAACAATAAAACATTCTTAGATTTGGGTCCGGCCGGGGGACAAAATGGCCTCCGTGGCTCTAATGTGGACGACATCAGCGGTTCTTCATATGAAAAAGGTTGAGAACCACTGGTGTAAATGACACAAGGCAACGGTTTGCAGTACCTTATCTCAGTGATGCTGGCAGTGTAGACGGCACCAAACTCCAGCTGCAGTTCTTGCTTCAGGACAAAACACGGGAATATACACACATTTAAATACTTTTATTTGGATCCAAAAGTAGGGCAAATATGAGAGATCAACATACACACACGCACACATCAATGTAAGACATTAAACTGTCTTGTGATGTCATTTCACACAAAAAATATGGTTTTGGATTCAACAGTGTTAAAGTGTATCTGTTAAATGTGGAGAAATCCAGAAGCTGAGAGACTCACATCATCTTTGCAGATGTCACTGATGAACTCCTGAGCTTCATTCATTGCTCCTGGCGTCGGCGCGAACACAGAGAAGGTCTCCTCATCCACCTGGTTTATTGTCACACCTCAAGAAAGAAAAACAACATTTGTTGCAGTTTCAACATTATCCCAAGGAGTTTGTATTATGTGGCAGACTAAAAAAAAACAAAGAAAGAGAGTGACACTTGCTTAGTGCCAGGCTGGAAGTCATGATACTGGAACGAAGGGTTCCTAACAGTGTGAAATGTACACTGGCATGCTGTACTGGACATACTCATTTTGAATGTCTCTCAATCATCTGTGTCCGTCAAAAATTCCTCCTATAGTAAATATAAAACTGAAGCCCCATCTCATTTTAAATGTTCAAATGTTCATTGGTACATAAACCTTGCAACCTTGCATGTTACCTGTTTGAGCTTGCAGCCTGCGAAGGTTGTAACCTCCCGGGCCGACGAAGCGAGCTCGTCTGGAGGCAGGCACCCGGACGTTTTCTACAGAGACAATAAAAGTCAGAACAGAAGAAGACCTGTGCATAAAGGACATTTTCTACAGAGAAAATAAAAGTCAAACACATCAGAACAGAAGAAGACCTGTGCATAAAGGACATTTTCTACAGAGAAAATAAAAGTCAAACACATCAGAACAGAAGAAGACCTGTGCATAAAGGACATTTTCTACAGAGAAAATAAAAGTCAAACACATCAGAACGGTAGAAGACCTGTGCAAATTTCCACTTTCCTTAAACGCACAAAATCAAATAACCAGTCAAACACAAATCTTACCAACAACAGGTCCGTTCTCCTTCCTAGTCGCCCTGGGTTTTGTTATACTTTTGTTCATGATGGCTAAGATCTCCTTCTTTGCCACTGGAACACAGTCATATTGAAACATGTGACAATCGACAACAAACCAACTACAGTATAAATAAATGAATTGTCTTCTTCTGGGTAAAATTGTGAAAGATTTGCCGGCGTTTGGAATTACCTGTAGCCTGTTGGATAGCCTCCATGACCAGCTTCAGGGGTAGACCTGGAATCTTCACGTCAGCCTAGAGGTCAGAGAATGGACTGATGGAATAGGATAAATTGTCTTTCGTGGATAAATCAGTAAGGGTCACTATTAGTAGTGTCTCTACAGTGGTACTGGTAGCAGTAACAGTTCATAACGAATTGGAAACTTGATTCATTCTATTCACCTTATTTAGAAGAGACAGTCTGGCTTGAGAGACTAACGCGAAGTGTAAACACAATCGGAAGTTCTGATTGTGTTTACATGTACACTTCCTGTGACTTATAAACCTAGTCTGACTCATAATGTGAGTCAAACTAGGTTTGACCAGGTGAGTCAGACTAGATTGAGCAGGTAAAACAGCCGGCGTTTTGAACAGGAAGTCGTGACACAATGGGTCAAGTAGGTGCGGCTACATAAGGTGAATAAGTGAGGACGTTTACAATTAAAACTCAAAATCTGCTCGTCTCTTTATTTAACGTGCCACACAGCACAAAACAGCATGGAAAAGGCCTAGAGTGACATATGTAAAATGTATGTTGTTTTGGCTGGAAAGATTATTCTTCAGTCAGGTAAATTTATTTTCGTTTACCAGCCATTTGTGAGACAAATGTTCAGCCAAAAGGTTAATTTCCAACACTGGCTATGGGTGATCATCAGCCATGGAACATTACCTGTAAGGCATTGATACCCTTGCTTGTTCCTGCCAATTTGAAGTCCATGTCTCCGAGGTAATCCTCTATTCCCTGTTTAGAAATGAAATATTCAAAATATTCATGAAACATCCTGACATTTGATGATGAGAAATGGTCGACCACAATCACAGCACAAGCTATAAAATACCAGAATGTCAGTCAGTAATCTGTAGTCTTGGATCTCGGCAGGTTTCTCTGGGTTGGGTTTGGAGATGAGGCCGATGGCGACTCCTGCCACAGCGGAGGAGATGGGCACACCTGGGGGAAACAGATTTGGACGTTTCAGCCACCAGAAGCTTTACACATTTCTGCACAACAGAAGATAATAGCAGATATTAAAATAATTGAATATGATGTGTACGGTAATACAATGCCATTTGGAATATTTCCTGTTCTGTTTTTGTTATGATAAAATTATTTGACTGTTCAAGATTTGTTAGATTATTTGAAAATCCAAATAATATATAGTTGATGCCTGATAGTTGAGGAAATGTATTGGAGGCGAGCAAATCTTATTATCAGACAATACTTCAAGTTCAGTTCTTGCAAACAGTGCCAGCAGTGAAGGTACCTGCATCCATGAGAGCCAGGCTGCCTCCACACGCTGAAGCCATCGATGAGGAGCCTGAGAGGAAGAGAAAAGAGGGAGAGAGGTCCAAATGGTAAATTAAACGGACTCTGACAGTCAGCTGATCAAATATGTTCCTATATCTATGTTCCTATATATATAAATATCTCACCAGCCAATAAACACATTTCCTGGGTGATGCGTTCCCAGTCTGAGGAACTCACCGTTTGACTCCAGCACCTCGGCTGTGACTCTGATGGTGAACGGGAATTCTTTAGGAATGACCGGTCTCAGAGCCTTCTCAGCCAGGGCGCCTGGGAATATGCACACACACACACACACACACACACACACACACGGGCAGATATAAAAATGAAAGACATGGGTAGATATAAAATGCAACTTAAAGAGATGTGAAGTTTAAACACAAACCATGACCGAGCTCTCTCCTGCTTCCTCCCACCTTGCCAATCTCATTGGTTGCATATGGAGGGAACTGAAATGAAAGGCAAAGATCGTTTAAGTTCACTTCACAAACTAAAGTATATATATGATTAGAAATCGTCTAATCTATAAGGAGAAGGAAAACAGGATTTTACTCACTTCATAATGGAGCATGAAGTTCTTGTCTTTGATGCCACTGTTGCAAATAAAGTTGCAGCAAGGTAAATACAGCGTTAATTTTCTCATTGTCTCTATGATATAATAAGAATATGAGCGTGGCAGAAAATGAGCTAATAATAATAATTTCCAGTTGACTGCTCTGCATCCTCACACCAAGTGGGGAGAAAGAGCTTTTAAATACGCTGCCCCCTTAGATTCCTTCAGAAGGATTTAAAATTGCCAGAATTGGTCTCCCTTGCTGAGTTTGGCGGGATCCTGAAGGACATGGAACGTGAGACCATTGGTCAATGTCTTTGCAACTAGATTTGTAGAATCACATTTTATATTATTGTATTGCTGTATTGTTGTATGTTTCTATGTACTGTCGACATGTTGTGCTGCCTTCTTGGCCAGGTCACCTTTGTGAAAGAGATCATTGATCTCAATGGGTTTTTAACCTGGTTAAATAAAGGATAAATAAAAAATTAAAATAAAAAAGCTATTTACAGACAGTACGTATATACATGCTTTGCAGTTGCCCCTACGGCCTCTGCTCCAGGCTGTTCTGGGTGAGTAGTAAAACATAAAGTAAGCTGAAAATAACGTCCAGGTTGTAAAAAGAAAAGCCAGAATTCCCCTTTAATGTAGTTTGATGTCAGAAGTGAGAAGTGTGACTGTAACCTGACACCAGCTGATTGTCCTGATGCGCTAAAACTGTGAATGGAAACACTATGTGGTTTCATTTCCTGTGTGTGAAAATGAGTGCTTACTTTACCTCAAGGCTGTGGTGATGATATCTGCTTTGATACTGGACTCCAGTGAGTCAAACGTGACGCAGCACAGCACCTACAGGAAGAGGGAGAGGATGAGGTTGAAGCTACATCAGTTAAAACACAGGAAGAGGGAGAGGATGAGGTTGAAGCTACATCAGTTAAAACACAGGAAGAGGGAGAGGATGAGGTTGAAGCTAGATCAGTTAAAACACAGGAAGAGGGAGAGGATGAGGTTGAAGCTACATCAGTTAAAACACTTGTGTGGCTTTTTTCACCCTAAAATCAGTGTTTTTCAGTCGTGAAGGATTTTATTGAGCCCGGACAGACAATACAGACTAGTCAATACTGTGACCCTACAGAGCCTATATGACTAAGTCACGACGCACTACTTCTTACTAATTACAAATTCTTCCATTGTGTAAATCGTGAAACCTAAAGTGTCTTTCAAAATGTCAAAGAGGGCAGAAGCCAGCCACAAATGATCTTCAATCTCTCATCAAAAAGATTTGAGCACAATAGTATTGTTGTTGTTTTGTCAAATTCTTCCTTCAAAGTGAGGTTTGGTTTGCGGCCTTCGTCACGTGCCGACCCACACTACGTACCTGTGTTTGTCCTCTCTGGAACACAGCTGAGCCATGGAGTGTTCTGAAGATGTCCACATCACAGGAGATGTCCCTCAAAGCAGTCAACTCTCTCCCATCACACCTAATACACACACACACAAATATGAACACGCACACAAATGAAAACAGAAACGATGAAACACAAAATTAAATTTTTGCATCAGCTGTATGGATGTAAAATCCTCTCAGGAGAATCTATTATGATATAAGGCCCAGATTGAGTTTACCTCCTGTACTCATTAAGCACCAGACTGCGGAAGATGTCTTTGGACACAGTGTTGAAGGATTCGATGATCTCATAGTGTTCAGCTTGAGGGAATTTCTCTGTACGTGGGAAGGAAGGAATGAATTAAAGCAATCACACATTTAGGAAGCTAACGAATAATAATAATTATTATTATTATTAATAATTAATTAAGAAGTTTAAACTTAGTTTGGCTGCATGAAACATGTATTACAATGATCAAGAGATGATTAAGAGAAACCTGCTCTTTTGCAACAAAAACAAAACAGTGATCTCATAAATCCGGGTGAAAGCGATGATTTTTTAACGAGTTCACCCAATAAATCCATCTCATCATGAAGGTTACTGAAGCTGTAATTGATGACTTTTATGTCTTGAGGCAACTGTGAAGTGGATTGTGCAGAAGAGGCTGCAACTCACAATATTGATAAGGCGCTTTTAATATTCTCTTCGTGCAGCATAAATATTGATCTTGATCTACCTTTCAGGTCCTCCTCCGTTTCTAGCCGAACTTTGTTGATAGCGTCATCTCTTGCGATCTGAGAAAAGATTATTGTTATTTAGAGACACAAGAAGGTAGTCATCGGGGGCCAATGCCATATTACAGAAACGTCCTAACTTGCAAATCCTATCTGAACTGTGCGAAGGTGTGGAGATGCCTTTAAGTCATGATATGGGTGGGGCGTCTGGGTAGTGTAGAGCAGAGCCGTGTATATAGAAGAGTCGCGACATCTCCCTTCACTCCAATAGACCAGTTTTTTACTCTCAAGAGTTCCAAGAAGTAAGGTTCTGGATTAAGCAGCAGTGTCAAGTTGCAGCAAAATGGACAGTTTGTGTTGTACTTTGAAAGTTTTATTTTTTAAAGAATGAAATTGTACATTATCAGCTTTATTTTACCATGCAAAAGCAGCGCGAGACCCCTTCCTGGCTGTTCATTGGCTAATGAGTCACGTATTTTGGTCCTCCGCTGACGCCACTCTCTCTCTAAAATTGCTCTGGTGCAGAGGTAAAAGCACTTAGTAGGAAGTACTTCCGGCTTGTCCAGACGTTCCTACATACACAATTGGCCGTGTCTGCAGGTGGGAAGCCGGTGAGGTATGTGTCCTGTGGGGGGGAAAGGGGAACTGGGGGAATAGCGTAATCCTCCCACGCACTAGTCCTGCCCGTGAAACTCCTTGCTGTCAGGTGAAAAGCATTGGTGACGCCACATGTATCACAGGAAGCATGTGCTTGTCTACGGCTCTCCCCAGATCGGCAGAGGGGGCAGAGCAATGACCGGGACAGCAGGGGGGAAAAAACGTGTATGTCATGATATGGGTTAACAGAGGGCACGACTTACCTTATCATGAGTATAGTCGGTGAAAACGGCATAGATCTTGTCTGAAGCTAATCTGCATGTAGGAAAATCAAAATCACAAATCTTCACCCATAAACATAATCAACGCAATTTTTGTCACATACCGAATCTAAGAAAATAAATATAATGAGCATTCAAGTTAGCATATTGTGAACTCACTAACATGTTGATAGCACTTTCTGTGTTGCATAATGCACATCTCTTTTCATGTATCTCCCTAGCATGTCACCACTAATCCACTAATAAACTCAGAACTGACAGAAAACACGGTTTCCTCAGCGGTCTTACTGTCGCACGTGCTCCACCATGTCAGCCGGGGCGGAGAACATCTTGATCGGCGTGCGCTTGGTGACCTTCTGCTCTCGTGCCAGCTGCTGGATGGCCTGGATGATCTGCTGGGTGTGTTTGACTCCCACCTTCACCGCATGGCAGAAGTCCTGCTGCAGCACGTTCTCCGCCGACGCCTCGATCATCACTGACAGCCACAGAAACACATTGGAGAAGAGCGTTGTTACGGTGTCATCCTCTTTACATCCGATGTTTAGTTTCGTTAGCTCCATTTCATTTAGCTGCACAGTGAGTGATAGCAAAACGGAAAGTGGAAATGTCCCTAAATGAATGAAAATGTAATAAAACCTGTTAATGTAATATAAGTCAGTGACTAGATGGACAAATGTTATTGCATTATGTTATATCATTATCATTGTTAGCAGCAAACGTCTGTAACTTAACTGTTAGTGACTGTTTGTATATATACCTATATAAGCACCAATTCACAGTTAAATGACCCTTAATGTAATTAAATAAGTAAATAAACACCTGAGCTCCTATTGGAAGATTTACAGTGTCTGATATCTTACCCACTTGACTGCTGGGGGCTCCAGCCACAATCAGGTTGAGAGTGCTCTTTGCCATCTCCGCCCTCGTGGGGTTGACCACCATCTCTCCATCAAGCAAGCCCACACGCACAGCACCTGCACAACACACACACACACACACTAGAGTTTAACAAGCATACTCCAACTTCCCTACTATTCAACAGTCAATGGAGTTGAACAGACATGTGAAAGCTGAGGTTTAAGGTAAGTAAATCATTTCATCCTAAGTTGGCCTCAAATCTGTTGTGTGTTCCTCACCAATGGGTCCATTCCAGGGGATGTCAGACAGCGCCAGAGCAGCAGAAGCTTTAAGGAAAGAAAGAGGTGGGTTTTTAGCGAGAAACACTGCAAAAAAAACAAGATTCCACAACGACGTGGATGGCTGAGAATTTGCTCACCTCCGTTGATAGCCAACACATCTGGATCGTTGACGCCATCGACAGAGAGCAGGTTACACAGGATCTGCAGCGAGAACACACACACGCACACACACACACACACGCACACGCACACACACACGCACACACACACACACACACACACACACACACACACACACACACACACACACACACACACGCGCACACACAGAAGATGGAGGCACACTCATCTTTACTCAAAAGCCAAAGGGGGTCATAAAGTCATGCGTGAAGGTAAAGTAGTGAGAAACTGAACTGACCTGAGTGTCATAGAAGTAACCAGAAGGGAAAAGCGGTCTAATCGACCGATCTGAGAAACAGAGAAAACAGTAGAAGCCATTAAAGTATTCAAAACAACAGCATCAACACCTACAGCATCAGTACCGAGAGACCTGCTACACCGAAGAGCGTTTTGGGGCCAAATATCACAAGCTACACGGCTTATCAACTCACCTATAAGTCTGCTGGTGAGGATCTCGTGGTCGGTGGTGCGCATCTCTCGTCTCAGGTGGTTAGTGGGGATCCGCCCCGCAACAGCTGCCTTCTGCCTGTAGTCCACCTGTCAGTCAAAGCAGACATTCACCAAACAGCACTGATGTTACCATACAGCGTTCACTTCAGATGGCAACGGGATCTACTATTGGAAAAAGGGACCATTGCAAACCTATAGACATTAGATATGTGGCAAAAAACACTGCTGGTCACATTTATCAATTCAGTGACGCTTCTGTCTAACTCTCCTTCTTGCACTTATTTATAACAGGACTAAGGTCTAGCTCCACTGCATGGCATTCTGTAAAATTCTGCTAACACAAAACTACAAACAGCTCATTCTAAAAACAGGGGGGGGGGGGGGGTCTGGGAGTGTTGATCGGAGAACGTACCACAAGAGGCATGAATTGAGATGGAGAGGGCTTGGTTTTGCTCACAGCAGTCACCATCACAGAGGTATCTCCCAGCTTCAGAGAGAGAGAGAGAGAGTGAGAGTCCATTTGGAGACCAAGAGTTACATCATATGCTGTTTTTTTATGCTTTAGAAATGTTTATCTCGAGTCTCATTTGAGATGATACCAGAATGTTAGCAGCACCAGTTAAGTTGCTAAGATTAAAGGGTACTTATATTAGCACTAGATATCAAACTCTGGTAAAACAATGGTGTTGTTATACTTGCAGGCAACTGTACTGTGCGCACTGTTTTGTACACTGGCAGGGTCTGTACCTGGACTACAGCAGCTCCATCAGCAAATCTGGCAAGCCTCCCTGAAGAGATCTCCAGTTTCCTACATGGAAAAGGTCACAACATGTCACATTATCTGAGATATAAGTTAACACTTAGCGTTATGGGGGGTGGATACAGTAGTGTTATATAGCTA
>NC_139647.1:16425132-16427632 GCF_964638095.1 Poromitra crassiceps
GTATCATGTGAGAGAGGCCAATAAGGTCATACAGATGCCCTGAGAGGACATTTGCATTCATTTTTCCTGTTGTGTCTGCCGGAGCTATGCAGCCGCGCTGGAACTATTATTAAGTAGGGGGTGGAGCTATGCAGCCGCGCTGGAACTATTATTAAGTAGGGGGTGGAGCTATGCAGCCGTGCTGGAACTATTATTAAGTAGGGGGTGCTGTAAGGAAAGGAAGATAATTTGAAGTTTTTTGGACTTTCATCCATATTTAGAAGAATATTTAATTTTAAATTAACATTAGGATTATACTGTTGTGATGTCATTATTCAGTATCTTCTCCTTTTCTCACTCACTTTCATGTAAGCACCTGCTCTCCCTTTAGTCATTTTACACTACAACAGACAGCAACACAGGCATAAACACTGAACTTATTATTATTATTATGGAAAACCAGATTATGATGAAAATCAAACACTTTTGAAGAGAGAGCGTATGAAATAAGATTAGAGCTGGGAAGCACAAACTGTTTTTTAATGCATTTTGTTGGTGGTATTAACACAAGACAGCCAAATCCAACAATTTCGAAAATCCCATCTCTTGCCACCAGGGGATGCTGCAGCACCCTCAGCACCCACCTTCCTGCTCCCTTGGAGCTATGCTCCTGCTGCTGCTGCTGCTGCTGCTGCTGCTCCTCCTGGGTCAGTGGAATCTTTACCCTGGACTTGATGAACACAAACTGGAGGAAAGTTTTCCAGCCGTCCCTCTGAGCCAAAAGAGGCAGCGTGGGTTTGCAGAAGGCAGCGGTCAGAGGAATTCCACTGCGTGGTTTGCCTGAGCCCTGTTAGTGTGTGTGTGTGTGTGTGTGTGTGTGTGTGTGTGTGTGTGTGTGTGTGTGTGTGTGTGTGTGTGTGTGTGTGTGCGTACGTGCGTGCGTGCATGCGTGTGTGTGTGTGTGAGGAATGCTGCAGTCGGTCTGTAAAAAATCACTGAGTCACTTGGTGGAGGTGGATGCCGGCCGCTTTTGTGACAATACAACTTAGAACAGTTTGACGAAATGAGGAGACTGCTCACATACACACACACACACACACACACACACACACACACACACACACACACGCACACACACAGAACATTATCCATCTACTCCTCCGCAGTCATTAAGAAGCAGTTGTGTTCAGGCTGATGTGTGTTATGTGAGTCACCATGCTTTCATGATGAGCGATAGCACTTAATAGTCTGCTGTGGTGATGAGGCTGAGAGGCTGAGAGGTGATGGGGCTGGGAGGTGATGGAGCTGGGAGGTGATGGAGCTGAGAGGTGATGGGGCTGAGAGGTGATGGGGCTGGGAGGTGATGGGGTTGAGAGGTGATGGAGCTGGGAGGTGATGGGGTTGAGAGGTGATGGAGCTGGGAGGTGATGGGGTTGAGAGGTGATGGAGCTGGGAGGTGATGGAGCTGGGAGGTGATGGAGCTGAGAGGTGATGGGGCTGGGAGGTGATGGAGCTGGGAGGTGATGGAGCTGAGAGGTGATGGGGCTGGGAGGTGATGGAGCTGGGAGGTGATGGAGCTGGGAGGTGATGGAGCTGAGAGGTGATGGAGCTGGGAGGTGATGGAGCTGGGAGGTGATGAGGCTGGGAGGTGATGGGGTTGAGAGGTGATGGGGCTGGGAGGTGATGGAGCTGGGAGGTGATGGAGCTGAGAGGTGATGGAGCTGAGATGTGATGGGGCTGGGAGGTGATGGAGCTGGGAGGTGATGGAGCTGGGAGGTGATGGGGCTGGGAGGTGATGGAGCTGGGAGGTGATGGGGCTGGGAGGTGATGGAGCTGGGAGGTGATGGGGCTGGGAGGTGATGGAGCTGAGAGGGGATGGAGCTGGGAGGTGATGGAGCTGAGATGTGATGGAGCTGGGAGGTGATGGAGCTGGGAGGTGATGGAGCTGAGATGTGATGGAGCTGGGAGGTGATGGAGCTGAGATGTGTGCGCGTCCCTTTTTAGGAAAGGTGGGGCGTCTGGGTAGTGTAGAGGTAAAAGCACTCGCCTACCTACCACCATGGAGACCCATTCCCGTACTCCCGGCTTGGTCAGACGTTCCTACAGACACAATTGGCCGTGTCTGCGGGTGCAACACGTTCTCACTCAGGACTGGAAGTAGCGCGCCCAGGTACCCTGGGCATCGGAGAGCTCCACAGGTGGGGTTTAGGCATTGGGTAGGTGGTCTTAGGGTTAGGGTTAGGCATAATGTAGGGGGTCTTAGGGTTCTCGATCCCCCCCAAGCACAAGACCCTAACCCAAAACCAGGGAGAGAGAGCGTACCCTCATCCAAACACGTTCTGGACGACGAGCCTGACAGCGTAACTTGACCTTTGCCTGAACCCACGGGTGCGCAGAGTGCTTTTTCGTGTTACATAAAACGCACAAGGTACCGTGGCGCGTTACCTCCAATGCACGAGGCACGTGACAAAGCGAGGCTAGTACCAGTTCGGAGAGAGAACGGGCTGGTGGGTGGGAAGCC
>NC_139647.1:16430132-16433586 GCF_964638095.1 Poromitra crassiceps
ACAACTGCAACGCGGAATTCGGTTGCCTACAAAGAGGGGGTCTCTCTTTTTTGGAAAATGTGATTCCTCCTTTGCCCTTCTTCCCAAGGAGGAGGCAGCTCTGTCGCTGTGGCGCTGACTGGGAACAACTGGGTCGTGTCGAGAAGGTTGTGGATTACGGTTTCCTCCTCCTCCCCAAAACGTTCTAGCTCAAAAGAAACCCGGAGGCACTTCAGCGGTCATTCGCCTTTCCTGGCTCGCCAAAATGAGCGTCGATTTTCTTGAATCAACCACATGAGCGGAGTCTGAACAAACAGCGTGCTGCTTGCTATCACATCTCCCAGCAAGGAGTTAAACACATTGTCCCATATCTTGTGAAATAAACGGCGCTGCTGCTCGTTGCCCTGGATCATTATGGAAAGCGAGGTTTTCAGCCCACTGCTGGAGCAGTTCATGCTCACGCCCCTGGTCTCCTGGGTAAGCACAGCACCTAGCTAATTAACTATTCCAATGTTCCCTAAGCCCACTCATTAACGAGCCCTGCACAGCGAATGCCTTTTCTAAAGTGTGTATCGATGATCTTTACACCTACCTAACCTATCTGCACTGTCCCGTTCGTTTTCAGGTGAAGACAGTCGGGCAACTGACAGTGAAAGATGGCACCGCATTATCGGAATATGTTGACTTAGTGGATGGGATTTACCTGAACGAGATCATGCTTGAGATGTAAGTAATTTCACAATGATTCACCAATACTTTTCTTAATTCTATTTGATATAAAAGGGAGTAAGTGGGTTCTGAAATTTTGGTCACGTTTTTGGTTACACTCGATGATGTCACAATGTCTATGACATCATCACATGTCCACAATGTCTATGACATCATCAGTGCTGTCACTCACTGATGATGTCACAATGTCTATGACATCGTCAGTGATGTCACTCGAGCAATTGTGATCTCATCATCATGTCTATGACATCATCAGTGATGTCACTCGAGCACTCGATGATGTCATCAGTGATAGTAAATGGGCTCTGTCTGCGATTTTGGTCCGCGATCTCGAGCAATTTTGATGCCGCTGATGATGTCGCATTGTCTGGTCACTCGAGCAATTGTGATGTCATTAATGAGTGATGTCGTCACTGATGCGAAGTTGCGCAATTGACAATAGAGCAGGCGAGGCCACGCAGCGGCTGAGCTGCGTATGCGAGGCCACGCAGCGGCCGAGCTGCGGGCAAGGCCACGCAGCGGCTGAGCTGCGTATGCGAGGCCACGCAGCGGCCGAGATGCGGGCAAGGCCACGCAGTGGCTGAGCTGCGGGCGAGGCCACGCAGCGGCTGAGCTGCGTATGCGAGGCCACGCAGCAGCCGAGCTGCGTATGTGAGCTGGCGGGCGAGCAATAAGAATCGAGCGCTGCATAGTATATCTAAAATAAAAAAATACATCAGTAGAAATCTGGACCAGTTCCCTGCATTGGCTACCATAGCCTGTTACAACTGACATAATGAGGGCATGCAGACCCTTACCTTGGGGCCCAGGCCTAAAAGGAACCCATTTACGAGTGTAAAACGATTGCTAAGTTAATTGGAAATTGGCCCTGCCACATAAACAAACATGCATACTTTCTCAACCATCTTCAATAGCTGTAGTCTAATGTTACTTTGGGGACATTTTTACCATCCATCACTCTTGCATACCATCTATTGGTGACCTCTGGCAGTGTGGTGGGGGCGGGGCACCTCAGAGATACTTGACCTCTGGCAGTGTGGTGGGGGCGGGGCACCTCAGAGATACTTGACTTCTGGCAGTGTGGTGGGGGCGGGGCACCTCAGAGATACTTGCCCCCGGGGGCGAGTGGCATCATCCGGGCACAGGCGCACCCATCTAGTCTTAAATCTGTCAGTGTCTCTCGAGCCATGAATAGTCTGCTGAATCAGAATAGACCAACCACATGAATATAGGCTAGGCACAATGGGACCCTGTACTTGGGGTAGAGGTGGGTCACATTGTCAGACAGTTATTGTTTGGATCCCCTGGAGCTGTATGGACTGTCTGCAGGAGGCAGTGCAAAGGAGGCAGCAGGCACCTCATCCTCTTCCAGTTGTTTTAGTCCAGTGTTTTTTCACTCACACTAGTCTGTCATGTGCAGCCGACTGGAAGGCACCGCCCCTGGAAGCTGCACGCTCTGACCTCTTGCTGTCGGTTTTGGAGCGAGACTAGAAGCAGTAGCACACTATATACATGTATATACACAGAGAAACACTGGTTCTCACTGTGCGACGACGGGTCTGGACGGGTCCAGATGAACTCCCAAGGCAGCACACGAGTGAAAGCAGTGTTTCACATGTAGGCTATAAAGGTGCTGTGGTGTGGGCAGTTCTGGTGATGGAGAGAGAGACAGAGAGAGGCTGCTGGAGGAGGATGTTCTGGTGATGGAGAGAGAGACAGAGAGGCTGCTGGTGGAGGAGGAGGTTCTTGTGATGGAGAGAGAGACAGAGAGAGAGAGGCTGCTGGTGGAGGAGGAGGTTCTTGTGATGGAGAGAGAGACAGCGAGAGAGAGGCTGCTGGAGGAGGAGGAGGTTCTTGTGATGGAGAGAGAGACAGCGAGAGAGAGGCTGCTGGAGGAGGAGGAGGTTCTTGTGATGGAGAGAGAAACAGAGAGAGGCTGGTGGAGGAGGAGAAGGCTGGTGATGGAGAGAGAGACAGAGAGAGAGAGGCTGGTGGTGGAGAGAGAGACGGAGAGAGAGAGGCTGCGGCAGTAGATGTGAAATCAATCCGTCTCTCCAGTCACCGTCTGACACATATAGACCTGCAGGAGACGTCTTTCCATTCCTTTGTCTGGCTGCTAACTTCCCGCTAGCAGGACACATTTTTTTCCTCTCTTAATTTTCCGCATATCGACACTAATGCCACGGTCGCCACTGTCAGCATTTACGCCTTCCCTCCCTTCAACCAAGACCTCTCTCTCCCCAATGGAACAGATTTTCATTTCACCTCTCAAAAAGCTTAGATCAAATGTGTTGCCGTTTCACTTCTGTAGAGAGGAGAATATATGTGGATACACCAACACTGCTTAGTGGTGCTATACTAAGCTATAGTGATCTATAGTGACTAATAGTGATCAAGCTGCTTCTCTTGTGTCACCACCACTCAGTCGCTGCCTTGTCCTTATGGGATAAACTTGGGTGAGGACTGAAGCAGTCGGTCTCTTAAATAAATCTCTCCGTCCTGTCTCTGCCAGTTCAGAGCATAGACATAAATAATATGGACCTAGCTATCCCATTAAATTTCGTCTCCCGGGCGGAGTTCAAGCGGTGGGTGTCACCATCTTGATTTTTCATCAGCAGAGTGGGAGGGAATGGGTTGAGTCCTTCCGCACCTCACGTGAGATGGGAGTTTCCCAGAGCCGCAGCTCCGCCTGCTATTGGTCCGTGATCGGCAAGCTGCGCGATCACTGGACAGGCGATCTGTCAAT
>NC_139647.1:16438786-16463786 GCF_964638095.1 Poromitra crassiceps
AGCCTGGCCTCTTGGTGACGTCAACCCATGTGTTTTGACAGTGTATGATGACACACACCCACTACACACAGAATCCTCCTGTACTGAGCTGCTTAGTGCTGCTTACCCCCCACACTGTGCCCGCTCATAAACACTCATCCCCCACATTCCTCACGGCTGTTTGGCTTCCCCAGTCTCACACACACACACACACACACACACACACACACACACACACACACACACACACATGCGCGCACTCATGCACACTATACACACACACACACACACGCGCACTCATGCACACTATACACATACAAACACACACACACACTCACACATATGCACACTCATGCACACTATACACACACAAATGCACACGCATGCACACTATACACAAACACACACACGCACACTCATGCACACTATACACACACACAAACACACGCGCACACTCATGCACACTACACACAAACACACACACAGTCCCCCCCACTATGTTTGGACAGCACAGCTCACAGGCTCGATCCCCAACACGTGGCCAAATGTAGCCAGCCTTGTGTGTGTGTGTGTATGCGTGCGTGTGTGCGCGCGTGTATGTGTGTGTGCGTGTGTCTGTGTATGTGCATGTGCGTGTGTGTGCCTGGGTGCCCATGCTGACTGTAATGTAGCCTGTCATATATAGGTTAACGCTGCACCCTGTGACCCAGCCAGCCAATCAAAGCAGGAGATGAGAGGAGAAAGCCCAGTGGCCCCGGGCTCTGCATGAGTCTGCACTGAATATTGACAGCACTGACTGACTGACTGACTTATTGACCTGCTGACTAGTTGTCTGACTTGCTGGCTGTTTATCGCTAACCTATTTACCTATTGTCTTAATCACACTAAACTCCTTTATTCATACCCCTTCCACGGGGGGATGCTCTGTTGTGTGTGTCTGTCTTTTGATTAGCATGATTAAGTGTGTGTGTGTGTGTGTGTGTGTGTGTGTGTGTGTGTCTTCTGATTAGCTTGATTAAGTGTAGATGTAGTGATTCCTCGCTCGCCCAGCGTTGCGTGGGGAGAGCCGCTGTATGTGGTTGAGTTTGAACAGACAGGAGGAGGTGAAGCTGCAGAGCCACAGTAGCAGGCAGCTAAAGGGAGACTTGTGTGGCGTTTTCATGCCCGTGTTGTTGTGGTTCATCATCATGGCTTCCACTCTGTGTGGCGACGGAATGTTTGAATGGGCACCTCTCTCTCTCTCTCTCTCTCTCTCTCTCTCTCTCTCTCTCTCTCTCTCTCTCTCTCTCTCTCTCTCTCTCTGTCACACCTCCCTCTGTCATCAGCCTCCTCGCCCTGACAGGATTACAGCCTGCTCTGTGCTTTTTAATTACGGGGGTTAAATAGGACCCCCTACTATGGTCCCTGAAAAGGCTGCGCGCGTGTGTGTGTGGGGGGGGGGGTTTGGATGTCACATGACTGTTCATTTAGACACTGTCCCTCTGATTAGCATGATTAAGTGTGTGTCTGGGTGTGTGTGTGTGTGTGTGTGTGTGTGTGTGTCTGGGTGGGGGAAGGGGGGTGGGGGAAGGGGGGGGGGGGGGCTGATCAAAAGGCCTATTAACAGCACCCACACTGCAGCCGGTTGGCTAACAGACGAGGCTTCTCCATTTCAAACCAGAAAGATTGTTGCCATTTTTCTTTGAGTAACATCATTAAGACGTAGTAGTAGTAGTAGTAGTGTTACATTGATTATTTTCTTACCAATAAGCTTAAACCATAAACACATTCTCTAATGAACACATCTAAAGACACAGTTGCTAACTTCATTCTGTTTAGCTTGGCAACATTGATGTGTTAATTGAATCTGATTGACGACTTGTTCTCCAGTATGAAGACATTCCATTGGGTTTATCCATCCTGGTAAATAAATGTGTGCTGGTTTGGTGTCAGTAGAAGCAGGGCAGCTGGTTCTGGCGTAGAGATGAGGAAGATGTTTGGTGTCAGTAGAAGCGGGGCAGCTGGTTCTGGCGTAGAGATGAGGAAGATGTTTGGTGTCAGTAGAAGCAGGGCAGCTGGTTCTGGCGTAGAGATGAGGAAGATGTTTGGTGTCAGTAGAAGCGGGGCAGCTGGTTCTGGCGTAGAGATGAGGAAGATGTTTGGTGTCAGTAGAAGCGGGCAGCTGGTTCTGGCGTAGAGATGAGGAAGATGTTTGGTGTCAGTAGAAGCAGGGCAGCTGGTTCTGGCGTAGAGATGACGAAGACGTCATTGAGCCAGAGGTCCCCTGTGACAGAAAGCATCCGTCCTGCTGGAGTGTCCTTGAGGAAGATATTCAATCCTTCGTCTGTGCTCTCTGACCTCCACTGTGGAGCAGCACAAAAAAGGACAAATAATATATGAGAGTTCACCGTCGAGCTACGCGACCATATAGTCGGCCCATTCTGGTGCACAGATGCAGACGTTCAGACACACGCATGACTGCACACTACACTACACACGCACACACACACACACACGCGCACACACACACACACACACACACACACACACACACACACACACACACACACACACACAGACCCCCCCCCCCCTCCTCTGCTGAGCGCATGTTTAATGACCCTCACACTGTATATGGGTCATGGCATGTACATGCTTTGAAGAAAGATAGAGAAGCGTTCTCCTATAACAGTGTTGTGATTGACGATATAACAGTGTTGTGATTGACGGAAGCCTCAAAACACTTCCTCCACACATCCCCACTACATGAGCAGAGTGATGCATCGTCTTTTATAGTCTCTCTCCCAACACACGTCTTCCACACATCCCCACTACATGAGCAGAGTGATGCATCGTCTTTTCATAGTCTCTCCCAACACATAAGGATCAAGGATGGAGGTAGTTTGATTGAAGTATATTCAGTTCCATTTTTAGCACCACCGTAGTTTCTGTAACAGTGCAGGAAGCCCGACCATGATGAGTTGTAGTGTTTTGATGATCAGCTGCTGTCGCTGCAGTGCAGAACAGTACGCGCGCCATCAGGTAGTCCTGGCTGAGAATGAGGTCATACGGTAATATCCCTAGACAGCATTCTAGAGAGACTAGCACACTAGAGCTCAGCACTGCACCGTTATAAGCATTCATTCATTCATTTATTTATTTATTTATTTATTTATTTATTTATTTATTTATTTATTTATTTATTTATTTATTTATTTATTTATTTATTTGTTTGTTTGTTTGTTTGTTTGTTTGTTTGTGCAAAATCAGAGCCAAAGTTCTAAAATGGTGAGACTAAAATGAATTATTCCCTTTTCTCTTAAAAAGGTTAGATTCAGTGGCTGATATTGTGAGTGGACTTGTGATGTCTGGACGGCTGGGTGGCATACAGTAGTAGTGAGTGGGAAAACTCTTAAAACCCCCGACACAGCAAGCATGCGCTCTCCCAAAGAGTCCTGAAGTAACTCAGTGATTCCCTCTCAGCTGAGGGGTTCTGTCACCAACCACACACTCTGAACTCACCCTATAGAGATCAATAGATATCACATTAACCCATTGATACCTGATGCAGCATTTGTGTGTGTATCCCTTTAAGACTGCGAACCGCATGACGCAGTTTGCGGTCTTAAAGGGATACACACACAAATGAGGGATATACACACACACAAATGCTGCATCAGGTATCAATGGGTTAAGGCCACGAGCTCTGCAGACTCATAACACATTAGCATGCCGATGTCCAAGATCAGCATTTTCACTGAGCTGTTCAGTCAGTCGTGCTGCTCTTACTTACTGTCACTGGCAGCCTTCAACACGCCGTCGCCCCCTACAGGTTCACTCTCCACATACACAACATGGGGAAGTCATTAGCTGATGCATGCGTGGTTAGCCATCCAGCTAATTACTCTCCCATCTTGCTAGTGATCAGGTGATTGGCAGATAGTCGGCATGTCACACATTCCAGAGAGAGAGAGAGAGAGAGAGAGAGAGAGAGAGAGAGAGAGAGAGAGAGAGAGAGAGAGAGAGAGAGAGAGAGAGAGAGAGAGAGAGAGAGAGAGAGAGAGAGAGAGAAATTATATTGTATTAATTTGAATGTTGTATTAATTAACTCATTCAGGGCCAATGACGTCTTTGACGTGTTATCAGGAATAGCCCAGAGGGCCAATGACGTGTTTGACGTGTTTTTGTTTTTATTACTGCAGCGCGTAGTTCAAACACTTCCTCAGCCTGTGACATAGTATCAGGTCCCTAGCATCTAAGACAACACGTGAACAAACACATACCGCAGCTGTTGTTTTGAAATTGAGCAGGAGGAAAAGCAGAAAACGGATAAAAAACGCTTCCTTGTGCAGACAGGAGAAACGCCATTGAAACGCCCCTCGGCGCGCTGCAGGAGCTGGTCGCTTTCCTGTGTGCCAGCCGGGAGAAAACGGGAGAAAGTAATCCAGAGATGCGTTTGATCATCGGAGGAATGAGGAAATGATCGATCAGAGGGCGGTGAGGACGTGTTGAATAGCCGAGGGGAAAACGGGAACGATCAAATAGCAGGGAGGATAGGAGAGGGAGACATGGACGAGGACGGGTGGACCAGAACAAAACAAAATAAACACAGCTAGGCAGCAGCGGGCAGAAGGCAGTCACAGCAGCCCGCTGTCCGTTCTCAAGAGCTATTCAGTTGGTTCATGAAATCGCTGGGCTGCGTGCCCTCCAGTGTTGCTCCTGGCCAATCCCGGCGCCACAGGGCGTGGTTATTGCTTATCCTATGTGGGGTTAGAAATCACGCAACGAAGGGGGATCGTGTGTGTGTGTGTGTGTGTGTGTGTGTGTGTGTGTGTGTGTGTGTGTGTGTGTGTGTGTGTGTGTGTGTGTGTGTGTGTGTGTGTCTGTCTGTCTGTCTGTCTGTCTGTCGGTCGGTGTGTCTGTCTGTCTGTCTGTCTGTCTGTCTGTCTGTCTGTCTGTCTGTCTGTCTGTCTGTCTGTGTGTCTGTGTGTCTGTCTGTGTGTCTGTCTGCACACTCACTCACACTGCTGTATTGTTGAATGTAAAAAAAAAGCACATCTTCATTTTGAGGTATTGCAAATCACTCTGGTGCTAATAGATAATTTACTGTGGGTCTTGAAAGATGACCAACAATTATTAAAATCTTTGGCCTGTGCTAAATATTGGCCATAAATGAGTTAACATAATGTTATTGTGTAATGTGCAGTGATGTGTAATACTGTATACTAATTATTTTTGTTTGATTGATTAATGCTTTGGCAACAGTGTTGTTGGGACATTCATGCCGATAAAGCACATTTGAATTTAATTGAGAGAGAGAGAGAGAGAGACACACACACACACACACACACACACACACAGTGCAAAGAAATATTTTGTCTGTCCTCTTACATCATCAGTCGGTTACAACAATAATCTTGTCGGGGCATTTCCTAATGAGCGTTTGTGATTGAAATTCAGTAGAAAGTAGGGGTGCACCGATCACGTTTTTTGCCACCGATCACCGATTGCCGATCACCTATGAGAAATATCTGCCCAACCGATCATCGACCGATCACCGATTACCGATTACCGATCACCGATATATATATATATATTTATTTTATATTTTGTAGGCTAAAGGAAACTGCCAACATGAGACAGATGGGAGTTCAACCGTTTAGTTGTCAGTTCTCTTCAGTACAGTACAGCAGTATAGGCTTTTTACAGCATTATGACAGGAATAGTAGGATTGTGTGTGGTCTGGAAAAAGGAGGCAATAAAATATACAAACAGGTCAGTAACCAAGCTTGCTGTTATATAGGCCAATTATAGTGATAATTAACAACTAATAATATATAAATGATAATTAGGTAAACTGTAAGTCAGTTACTCTTAAACACCAGTCTTGAACCATGACTAAAGCCAAAGAGCTCCCACTCATAGAACCGGGGTTATGCACAATAACCGTCATACATTGGGATCCGCATCGAACGAACATCAAAACGACCCGCCCATCGAGGCCGAGTTACAGTGTTATAATTAGCAGCACTATGAGTGCGATCTACATAATGGTGACAGGGTTACATGACGGGAGAAACAACAGAATCACAAGCTACACACGAGCTAAACTCCATCTGAGTAGTGGCATTAATTAGCGCATCCGTCTGAATGGAGCGCACATCCACATAGCAGCACACTTTCGCTTCCTTCAAAGTGCCCGCGGGAACATCAATGCTTGCGTGGAAATTGTCTGTGTGTGCGCGTGCACTACCCCGACTACCACGTTAATCTGGGACTTTAATACACACGGATTTAACAGCATGCAAATGCCTCGGTAGGCGGGAGGACTGGAGGTAATTTATCTGCTGAGTCTGCTGTAATCACCAGCTGATTTGTGTGATTCAAAGACGCAAGAGGTGTGTTGACAGTCTGGTGCGGTGTGTGCATGGAGGTGAGTACACTGATGAAAGCAAAGCGTGTGCTTTGCAACACAATGATATAAACGTTAGAGCACAAATATGAAAGTTAAACGATAGACATTGAAGACATGAAAATGGGCTGCCTCATGTTTCTCACGTGCAGCATGATCGGCTATGCGATCGGCAAAATTAAAGGAATATCGGAAACAGCAGATCACATATTTGAGGTCCAAATCGGCCGATACAGATTGCGTGCAGATCGATCGGTGCACCCCTAGTAGAAAGGGTTTTTGGGATTCAACAAGGAATTTCCATAGACATGCAAATGTGAGTGTGGATGGTTTGGGAGAACCGGCTGAGGAGGTGGTGAGTGTGAGCTAACCGGCTGAGGAGGTGGTGAGTGTGAGGGGAGGTGGTACTGTGTGTGTGAGTGAGTGTGTGTGTGTGAGTATGTGTGTGTGTGAGTGTGTGTGTGTCTGAGTGTGTGTGGAATGTCTATGAACCTCACTAAAACATGTTGACACTCGTGATGATAACATCTGTAGTCACGCATGCTCATTCAGAGACCCCTGGGCAACACACACACACTCACACACACACACACACACACATGCACACACACACACACAGTCTGAGCGTTTCTGTTCTGTAAGCAGAGTACTTTTCTCGTTGATGCTAACCCAACTGGAACAAATGGGGGTTAGAGTTGAAGGTCAGAGAGTCAATTCCTCAAACTGATCAGCATGTATGAACGCTGATTAATTAATCATCAAGGGCCCAGTGAAATCAATGTGATTTGATTGAGGAATCAGGCTCAGCTGAAGTGCTGCATCTCTCTCCATATCTTCCTGCATCACATGCTATGCATGCTACGTCAGCCTCAACTTGGAGGCTTGCCGAGGGCATCTAGCCCTACATGTACTCGAACGTCGGCTTGACGAGGGGTCGCACAGGAGTCCTCAGCAAAATGAGTCAATTGTTTGTGTGATTTCACTAGGATTTCAATGACTAGAAGTTAGCCCAAGGAGAGAATGCAGTGCATATACTTGCTAATAGTGTTCACTCTCTCCTGTGATCTACATTATACTCGCGCTGTTCGCGTCAGCTGCGTCAAGACAGGTTTTCGGGGAGCTGCACGCCGTCCGTGGCGGACCCCTCGGCACATACGCCGCGGGCTTTGACGCTGTAGCATGTTTTCTGTTTAAGGACTTATTACTGTAGGACGTGTTTACAACACTGCTTTACCAAGATGTTTGAATGTGCTTCAACGCACGACCGCAGAAGCACAACTTTTGTATGTATAGCCTCAGGGTTCTGAACTTCTGACTGCACATTACAATTAAGCCTTTTCTGAAACGCCTTTACCACCGGGGTGAGTGGGGGCAGTCCTCTTTCCCCATGTGCTCCACTTCTCCTCGTGGGTCTGCTCTGTGTGACTTTAACACGGTTGACTTCTCCTCGTGGGTCTGGTCTGTGTGACTTTAACACGGTTGTGGCACTGACCTTTACTTAAACAAGGGCCCATTGTCACTATGCTGCTAATGCTTTGAGCTAAACTGACACACACTCCATCAACGTAGTGTGAAACACACACATTCATTTCAAATAAGGCAGTGACAGACACAGACTCAGGAACATGTTATGACTCAACTTCCAGAAATGCTTAATGTCTCTCTACATCTTATATGTGTGGGGCAAAGTTTGTTTAACCCATTGATACCTGATGCAGCATTTGTGTGTGTATCCCTTTAAGACCGCGAACCGCGTCACGCGGTTCACGGTCTCCTCTGACACTTCTCTGATTTCATTCATAAAATGATGTCGCTTCGTCAACAGAAATCCCAAGGCCACGGTGCAGAGGACCAACAAGAACGTGAACAACGACCCCACGCTGCGCATCCAGAACCTCTCGATTCTCATCGGGCAGATTAAAGCCTACTATCAGGTGAGAGTGGGCAGTGAGTGGGAGCCCCCTAGCTGTCACACATCTCAACACATATTTGAAAATTGATCCGATTTGTATTAGCTATACCTTAAACCTCGTTATAGATGAGGTCCATATTGAGGCCAAGGTTGAGGGCTAGATTTATCCTAAACTTATAATAGAAAATGATGATGATCAGCTTGTGAAAATGGTAAATCTTGTGTGCTAGAAGCTATCCTCTCTGTTAGCTCTGAGCGAAGCCGTGTAGCGTTCAGTGGCTTTAGCCTTAGATCGCTGGAACAGCAGTTAGAGTGGAAAATGCAATCAAATTCCAACACAACTCAAGGCAGCAATTAACTAGGGCCACCACGCTTTCACTCACACACATACAGAGCTGCATGTATCACACACACGCACGCACGCACGCACGCACACACACACACACACACACACACACACACACACACACACACACACACACCACATAAACACATGAGGCTTGGCAATATAAACAGAACTGTCTTTGCAGATGTGTATGTGTGATTGTGTGTGATGTGGTATGGTGACTTCCAGCCAGATGTCAGACAGGACCCAGTAAACGCACACAGAGAGACATCAGAGATGAGACAGGACCCAGTAAACGCACACAGAGAGACATCAGAGATGAGACAGGACCCAGTAAACGCCCACAGAGAGACATCAGACCCAGTAAACGCACACAGAGAGACATCAGATATCAGGACCCAGTAAACGCCCACAGAGAGACATCAGACCCAGTAGACGCACACAGAGAGACATCAGAGATGAGACAGGACCCAGTAAATGCACACAGAGAGACATCAGACCCAGTAGACGCACACAGAGAGACATCAGAGATCAGGACCCAGTAAACGCCCACAGAAAGACATCAGACCCAGTAGACGCACACAGAGAGACATCAGACCCAGTAGACGCACACAGAGACACATCAGAGATGAGACAGGACCCAATAAACGCACACAGAGAGAGAGACATCAGACCCAGTAAACGCACACAGAGAGACATCAGACCCAGTAGACGCACACAGAGATACATCAGACCCAGTAGACGCAGAGAGACATCAGACCCAGTAGACGCACACAGAGAGACATCAGACCCAGTAGACGCACACAGAGAGACATCAGAGATGAGAGAGAAACAGCCCTGATGTGGTTCTGCCTCTCACGCTTGTGCTGATGAAGCTCTGGCATTGATGCATTTTCCTTTCTGGCTTTTTGTGTAAACCACTTAGCAGCTCTCAGTCTCTCATACTGTAAGAAGCCATGATGCAAAGCAAGCCATGTCAGATGTAGTCAAGTCTTACCTCAAGTAGGGTTTGACATGAGTACTCGATTTGGACGCCAGTATTTGTTCAGCGGTTCAACGTTTACAGTACTTGCATTTTTCCCCCTGTAGGCTATAATAAATATAAATGTAAATTGATCCTGTTCTATATTAAAGGTTTACATTTTTCGGATGGGACTGCGAGCAAAAATGATAGATCTGTTGCAGCTTAATAGGCTAATTGAAGCCTGGTTGTTGAATGAATGTCACTTATCCATATTGTCAGGTAAATGGGCGTCTGGGTAGTATCGAGGTAAAATCACTCGCCTACCACTGCAGAGACCCGGGTTAAATTCCTGGTATTCCCGGCTTGGTCAGGCGTTCCTACAGACATTGGCCACGCACTACGTCCTGCGACGTCCATGGCGACTGCACATGTATCGGAGGAAGCATGTGCTAGTCTACGTCTCTCCCCAGATCGGCAGATGGGGTGGAGCAACGACCGGGGGACAGGGAATAAGAAAAAAAAATCTATATATTTTTTATCATATTGTCAGGTAAAATTTGAAATGTCAGCTGATTAACATGATGATATTGGGCAGGAAGAACCGTGATAATTGGCAGTTTAACTGCAGATTTTCGAGTCGACCTCACAACAATGTGACATCAGATCAGAACAGAATTGCTGCAACCAACCAGGCCAGTGCTGCTACAATGGTTCAATTCTTTGGCTTTGAATGCTTGCTTCTGGCATGTTTAGTCTGCTGTCGTACACGTGTGTCTTATCGGCACTGATCTTCTGTTACCGGTACATTTGGTCCTGCACCAAGCTTGTCAGTTCTGCTACATCGTCTTGACCGTGTTAGGGGTGAAAAGGGTGTTAGCAACGCATGATCTAGCCTGCTGTAGATTGAGTTTAGGAGTGTTCTAGAGCAGTGATACTCAACTTGCGGCCCGCGATGGAATTGTAATTTTACAGTGCACCTGAACGCAACATGCAAGATACCTGCTGAATAAGTGTCCAAATGTTCATGTCATTCTGGCCAATACTCCACTTCTGTTATAGCATTTCAGTCTGGAATATGGAATATCTTTCAATAATCTATGATTTAGCTGCTAAATTGTCAAATACCGCCGTCTGCTTGCTACCCAGGCACTTATGTCAAGTCAAGTCAAGTCAAGTCACGTTTATTTGTATAGCACATTTCATACACAGAGGCAATTCAAAGTGCTTCACATAAAATGGATGACAGGAAAATAAAAGAATAAAAGAAGAGAATAAAATGGACATTTAAAAGCATCACAACAAAACTTTAAAAAAGAGTAAAAACCTAACTTCTGTACTTAACCTAACTAACTTAACCTAACTAACTATCCGGTGTGCACAACATTGTCAGACTAAACTCTGGCTGACACCCCAAAAACCTACAATCCGCTACAGAAAAATGTATATTGTTTGTTTATTAACTGGCCCCTGGCCTTCTATCATTTCACGAAAGTGGCCCCAGGGGCAAAGCAAGTTGAGTATCCCTGTTCTAGAGTGATCTAGAAAGGGATAGTTGTAGTATATACATGTATTTTGTTCTTACCACTTTCTTTTTGTCTGTTTAACTCTAAAGCGAGGACACGTCTGTATTTATACTGAATGTATTTTACGGCTGCTTCCTCAATAAAAAAAAGAAATTAAACAGGAATGTTACTGTGTTACCAGGGCCAAGTGGGACGTCCTGACAAAGACACAGCGTTCCCACGCTTCAGACTTCTGACCGTCACCCTTCCTTCCCTCATTTAAAGCAAGGCCCTGTTAACCCATTGATACCTGATGCAGCATTTGTGTGTGTATCCCTTTAAGACCGCGAACCGCGTTAACGCGGTTCGCGGTCTTAAAGGGATACGCACACAAATGAGGGATATACACGCAAATGCTGCATCAGGTATCAATGGGTTAAGAAAGTTACCTATCACCTAAATTGAGTTATTCAATCATAAGTAGAAGCCTGAAATGTGGAAAAAAAAGGATTCAAAGGGTGAATTGAAAGGACTATCATATGTGTTGGCAGTGGCACTGTGGGTGTAATTGCATATTGGCTGTATAAACTGATTTGAAATTCAGTTTGAATTATATAACATTTCATTATCGGAAATCATAAACGATAATGTAAAATGCCCCATATCGGCGGATAATTTATCAGATCGATATATATATATCGGGCATCCCACTGAGCAGCTGTGGAGGTCATGCCCTAAATCTATATAATGTTGTTAACCCAGACGTCTTTCTTCATCTATAGCTATGCCCCCAGGCAGGGGTCAAGTGAACAGAGAGGCTGTCTGATTGGTTAACTTGCCTCAACAGAGAGGCTGTCTGATTGGTTAACTGCCTCAACAGAGAGGCTGTCTGATTTGTTTAACTTGCCTCATCAAGTCTGCATTATCTTGGCTTTAGACATCCTGTTAATCATCCGCCCCCGTCATCTTATTTTAACAATCAGCCCATTGTATCCACTTCAACCTTTATAAGCCTTCTAAAGCTCCACTAAGCCCCGCCTCCAAAGGGCTCGCAGAATGATCTGTCACAGAGCCAACGGGTGGCTCAGTGAGCGGCTACTGGGGATGAAGGAGTGACCAGCAGAGTTGGTGGATGGTGAGATGATGGGGCAGGTTAAGAACATTAGCTAGGGCTATCTTGGTGGCTCAGTTTGAAGAGACAGTCACATATGCTCCTGTGCCATCGGCACCATTTTTTATTTAATTTAGGTAGAAATGTAGTGATAATTTTAGTGTGTTGGTATTAATCACATCCCTATGTATCTATAACTGAGTTGTTTTAGCTTCAGGGGGGGCGATGTAAGCCAACAATGGAACTCTTCTTCCTCTATGGTATTTGGTTAATCTTCTCTGTGCGCCCCTGCCTCGCTCTGTTGACCTCATGGTCACACTATTGTCCAGTCACCAGTGTCTGCACGCTCGGCCACACAGAGACCACCTGCAGATCATGAAGACCCCCTGTTGGACTCCCCCGTTGTCTGTCTCTCTGCCCCCTTGATGGCCTTTCAGGGACTGAAGACGCGCCACTGATGACCACTCAGTTGTAATGAGATGGACTGAACCCTCTCAGGGATTTAAACTGGACAATAGGGCACATTTCAGACAAAAGCAATAGCCTTTTTCCTAGTGTGGCTCTTAGATGAGTTGTCTTGTTTACGAGGGACCACCAGCAGCTCCACATGCCAAAAGCTTTTGGGGTTTGACCGCTTAAGAGACCATGATGAGTAGATGACACTTATTAGGTTGAGACCTTCTCAATGGCTCCTTCCATGGATGGTGAACACGGTTTGAGAGATTGTCTGCTCCTTAAGCTGCCTTCACATGATAAGCAATCTTCTCTTCTCTCACCGCGAGGTAGAGCGGAGAAAGGTCAGCGTTAAGTAAGTAGGTCAAAGTTGAAACAATTTGAACTTTGACCTCAGCGCACGGTGGCAAATTCGAGCGGTGCGCGACGCCGAGGGTAGCGCTGCCGCATAGTTGGGAGGCACCTCTCCCCCTATAGGAAAACAACGGCATCGCGATCGCACAGCTGTTTTACCGCGGATCATGTGATCATGTGAATCAGAATCAGAATCAGAAAGACTTTAATGATCCCCGGGGGGAAATTGGGAATGTGTTGGGGGCTTTAGTCTTTACAGCAGACTAAATCACTTCACTCCATAACTTAATAAAACAGACAAAAGTGAGGCATTCATGTCTCATATTTGTTGGGCCTTTCCCCTTTAATCTCCCACTCTGTTCAGCTCTATATTAGGAGATAGACGATCAGTAACTCTGTTCAGCTCTATAGGAGATGATAGACTCTCGGTAACGAGAGGTGTAGTTAATCAGCGACTTAATCAGCTGCAATAATCACAGCAGTAAAAGCTGAGAGTGAAGACTTGTTAGAAATGTTGAGAAGTTGGTCATCACATCACTGAGTGACAGAGCAGATGACAGAGACAGATGATGGAGGACTATAAGCTCATCATGTGGTCAGTATGTCAGAGACAGATGGATGCTGACAGAGGTCAGGTTCCTGTGGAGAGATTAGACCTCGGGTCTGGAGGACCTGACGGACACACTGGGAAGAAGAAGGGACTTTATTTGGAGAGAAAGAGAAGGTGATGGGCGAGGAGCACGGATGAATTGTGAATCTTGTCGTTTTTAAGTCAATGTCTCCAACGCCACAGGGTTCATGGTCAACCTACAACCATCATATACACCCTCCTATCCTGGCCTGCCGTGTGTGTGTGTGTGTGTGTGTGTGTGTGTGTGTGTGTGTGCCATCTGGTATATGCATGTCCAATTTGCCTTTTGGCCCACTATAATGTTCCCCTTTGCTGTACTGGCCCAGATAATATCTGTTGCAATCAGTCTCTTCAGTTGGACCTTCAGTCCATGTCAGCTATAGTGGATTCAGGGAAACCAGCTCCCAGTCAAGTTTGGTTTATTCCTGCAGTGTTTTTGTACCCAGGCTAGTATAGCTCAGTCCGGTTTGCTTAAGATCACTTAGCAGTATGAAACGTGAGTGGGTATGAAGCACGCGCACACACACACACACACACGCACACACACACACACACACACCTACCCACGCAGAAATTTCCGCTCAAGTCAATGGGACCAGGTTCCTACTGGGGGCATAATGAGTTAAATTGGCTTTGATATATGTTCGTGTGGTGGTGGTCTCTCTTTCCTGTGATTGGTGGTGGTGGTCTCTCTTCCCTGTGATTGGTGGTCTCTCTTTCCTGTGATTGGTGGTGGTGGTCTCTCTTTCCTGTGATTGGTGGAGGTGGTCTCTCTTCCCTGTGATTGGTGGTCTCTCTTTCCTGTGATTGGTGGTGGTGGTCTCTCTTTCCTGTGATTGGTGGAGGTGGTCTCTCTTTCCTGTGATTGGTGGTCTCTCTTTCCTGTGATTGGTTTGTCACTTATTGTTCTCAGATTTCCGGAGCCATATGGATCGAGGCAGAAGCATTCATCTCGTGGGCTAATGGTGTTAGCAGCTGTTCAGTGTACTGTAGGGTTAGGGACTGTACAGCTCAGCACTTTGAAACGGGACATGGAGCTCGTACAGGCTGCACACATGCTTCGTTGCTTCCTCTAATTCAATACGTTCACCTCACATAAGAGTCCTCATCATTGAATTGATGTGGTGAAGTAAGAAGAAACCACTGCCACAGTATAATACTACTCAGTATACTATCACAGTATACTACTCAGTATACTATCACAGTATACTACTCAGTAGGGAGGGATACCATTATATGCCAGCTAATACTAATGATTTAGGCTCGCTGGCCAGCCTCCCCTCCCTTCCGTGAGAAGAGTCTGGCAGCGCTGGTAACCATTCTGGGATTGCGATGGGCGGTGCTTAGCGGCAGTGCCGTTGGAAAATAGTTTCCAACAATCAAACTTGCCATTTTCAGCGTGTAGCAACGAGCTAGCCGTGTAGGTTTCTGCCGTTAGCTTGCTAGCTAGTTAGCGTTGTTGTTTTCACTGAGGTGGCAGGGCACTATTTACAGCGACACACAGGGAGGAGGGAGCGGAAGCCGCTCTGATTGACATGGTCGGAGCCAATGACAGAACTTGTGATAAGCGGGGAGCAGACATCCGGCAGCGACTGAAATCGACGCCTCCAATGCAGCCACACTCCTCTCACGGAAGTGAGGGGAGGCTGGTCAGTGAGACTAGTATCCCACCGAAAGAACCAAGAGAGTGGTCATTTCCTCTTCCTTCACTGAAGCCAGAGAGTAATGTAACATAATAACATGAGCTGGATTCATAGAGAAAAGTCAATGTCAGATGTCGTTTCCCAGAGAACTAACAGTTGCTACAGAGTCTGTTCTACAACAGAGCTACCTTTTGCTCTGAGTGTATGGAGGTGAATGGGGAGGAGTGAGTGACTTTATTGAGGTGATGCTCTCCACTCGTTAACCTCTTCAGATGATCACTGGGCAGACGCAGAGGCAGACAGCCGGGGAGCTTTCCTGGGACTTTCCCTCCCTCTCCTCCTCCTCCACTCCCCCCTCCACTCCTCCCTCCCTCCTCCACTCCTCCCTCCCTCCTCCACTCCTCCCTCCTCCACTCCTCCCTCCCTCCTCCACTCCTCCCTCCTCCTCCACTCCTCCCTCCCTCCTCCACTCCTCCCTCTCCTCCTCCACTCCTCCCTCCTCCTCCACTCCTCCCTCCCTCCTCCACTCCTCCCTCCCTCCTCCACTCCTCCCTCTCCTCCTCCACTCCTCCCTCCTCCACTCCTCCCTCCTCCACTCCTCCACTCCTCCACTCCTCCCTCCTCCCTCCTCCTCCACTCCTCCCTCCTCCCCCACAGCTTCTGTGCTAACCAGAATCCTAGGGTTGTGTGTGTGTGTGTGTGTGTGTGTGTGTGTGTGTGGTGTGTGTGTGTGTGTGTGCGTGCGTGCGTGCGTGCGACACATGAGACGCACGTGGCGAATGACTTTGTGCAGAAGTTAATAAAAAGGGACTGGCCCCAGCCAAGATATTTCTATTACAATCATGGTTCTCATTTCATGATGTCAGCTCTCATGGGCTGGCCATGCCTTTTAAGTCAGTGTGTGTGATTGTGCACGCATTGTGTGTGTGTGAGAGAGTGTGTACGTATGTGTGTGTCTGTGTTCAAGGTCTGTTATTGTTGTACAGTTAGATTGCGTAGGAGTTTAATGTCGTCTAGACAGACTTGTTGCTGCTGTTTGATGTCACAATATGGTGTATGGATCAAAAAAATGAACAGCTGTGTGTGTGTGTGTGTGTGTGTGTGTGTGTGTGTGTGTGTGTGTGTGTGTGTGTGTGTGTGTGTGTGTGTGTGTGTGTGTGTGTGTGTGTGTGTGCGTGCGTGCGTGCGTGCGTGCGTGCGTGCGCGTGTGTGCGCGTGCCCGTTGCCATCTGCATCCGTGTTCATTGTATGTGCCTGTTTTTTGTCAGTACGTTTTCGAGTTTATGAAGTAATTATTGTAGATTATTATCGTGACGCATGTTTAAAGCAGTTTAGTGAGGATAAATCTGTGTGCTAGCAGCAATAATCACATGTGTGTTTCCTCACGGGGGTATTTAGGTTTTCCGGTTGCTCGGTCATTTCCGTGCAGCAGAGTCCTCTGAAGGTTTGTGTTCTCTGCCGGTCAGTCCAAATATACGCTGGGCCTCTTTTGAACGGCCTGGCCGTGGTTTGGCAGACAGACATCCAGCAGAGACCAGCTCAGCTCAGCTCAGCTCAGCTCAGCTCCACGTGTGTTTCTCTATAGCTTCTCTCAAGGCTTCTGAAGTGAATCTCCTTCTTCCTGCTTTATTGAAAACGGGCTCAGATATCATCTGGTGCCGCTCACTCAAACTGTAGAAGGAGTGGGACCATTTCCACCGCGAAGAAGATTGTAGTTCTCACCAGACGTCCTGGTTGCTCTTCTTCACAGTATGTTTATTTCATGTTCATTGATCATTATGCAGGCTAACTATAGAGAGGCAAAGTGAACATCACTTCCTGCTTCAGCACTGTACCAACCCTAACCAGGAGAACATTTCACTCGAACCAAAACTAAAAAAACAACAACATTGAAAAAATATTGTCTTTAAACCCGCATTTTTTTAAACGTTTTGGTCCGAGTGAAATGTTATGCGATCTCTCCTGTTTTCTAAATATATCTGAACCGTTTGGTTTGAACAAGTAAAACTCTTTTTATAAGCATTTTACCAAATGTCTATGGGAAAATCAATGGTGGATGAACATCTCTGGTACAGTGCTGAAGCAGGAAGTGACGTTCCACTTTGCCTCTCTATTACAAATTCCTGTGTTGTTGTGTAAAGTGAGAGTAGCATTTCTCTGCTCATGTGGAAAGAAGAGGTGTTCTGTCTTCTCCCTGCAGAGGCACTGCTTTGCTTTGGGGTGTGGTGGTGTGGAGGCTGTGGAGCGCGCTCTGTTTTGACTGCGTTTATAGGGGAACAGAGGCCACCATTCATTCTGCTCTGGCCTGGCCTTCAAGCATCTCAAGGCTCCTCAGCCAGGTCCTCACTGGCTGACTTAGGACAGATAGCCAAGTCTCCTCAACTGTTGCCTTTGTTAGGGTCTGAATGGTAAGCTGATCGGAGAGCAGTTTGGAATGAGAATATTTTGCCATACATTGTGACTGTGTTTATGAACTGTCAAAGGGAAATGTCCTTAGCTTTCTGACAATGTGGCCCCCTGAACAATATAGTTGAATAGCCCTGACGTAGGGCATCGTGGCAGTTAGAAATAAGGTGGATAGAGAGTTTCTTCAGGACAGGTAAGAAGAACGCATTTTTAAAATTCCAGTTGGCGAGCTGCTTCCTGGTGTGGGGCTGCATAAGAGGCTGGTTTCTTTCCCTGTTGACCAAAGGCCTCACAAAGATGCTCTGTTAGTGAGTGTGTGAGAGAGAGAGAGGAAGGGGAGAGAGGAAGAGGAGAGAGGGAGACAGAGAGAGTGAGCGACTGTCTGCTTGGGTCTAACATGGCGATGGGTGGATGATGTTTTTGTTTTTGACTTGGACACCATCATGGAAAATATGGAATAAAGGAATGCGTTTGTGTGTTCTTCTTCTTGCCCTCCTTGTTATTATAGATTTTGCCTCAAGCCAGCGGTTATTTTTATTGCTTTGAATCAGACCGCGGTCACCATCCTACTTAGGATTATTTAATGTCTGGAATTCCCCATGCAGTGACTCTTTGCCTCGTTCCTCTCAGCATCAATCATAAGCAAATGTGTTTATTAGGGCATAATTATGTTCATAGCTGCAGGACTAACGTGTGTTGTCATGCAAACTCACGTGCTAGGCTAGCTAGCCTCCAACGTCCTGTTGATGATCCTATTGGCTTAGGGCTCATATCAGCCACAAAAACATCCATCTTTGTCTTCTTACTGTATGTTGCTGCTCTTCGTCTTTGGTTTACAGTTATGAAAAGATGTGATTGTTTTGTGGTTCTTCTAACATTTCACGGTGCTTATGTTGCATCCTGCATGGTAGCTAGGAGTGGAGAATGAGATGTCATGATCTAAGATCTTTTCTGCACTTATTATTTGTGATGAAAGTGTGGATATCGATATCAGATTGTATCCCCACAGGAGATAAGGTTGAATATTTACCACAGTATAGTTGCAACAAGCAAGGTTAGCCAAGTATCATAGATGCAAAACGGCAGTTAGAATTTTCCTCCTCAGATGATCAAGATCACTAGAAATTGTTACTAATAATCTAAATAATGGGAATTGTCAATTTAGCCATAATTGTGCAGCCCTGCTAAAAAGTGATTGATATTGTCATTCCTGTCATTTGGAACCAAAACCAACAAGCTGACCCGAGCTGACAAGCTGCTTGCAAGAGTTCAGCACAGTTTGGGTCAGTTTGGGTCAGCCGTATGAGAAGCGGTAACACTATCTCCCTTTTACTTACGGCAGACGACCGCACCGTTTCTGCTGATTCGTTTTAGTCAAGTTAAATTGATTTGTTAGAAGAAGAACAGGAAACATGACCTCCCATGTAGGCCCGGCCCGGCCCACCAGACGTGCTGCTCTCAGACTATGAATTACACGCTGAATCATGTTTTGAATCATCTCCATGATTCATAGTGAATGGAGTCACACAGCCTAGCTTGCTCTCAGATCAGACACGAGTCATGTTTTCTATCGTCCATGGTGGCGTTGGAGGCTTGCTGCCTCGCTAATTGCCGTCTTCCTGTAAACAAACAGTCACCCTCAAACGTGCTCTCTCTCTCTCTCTCTCTCTGATACATATTTGTACACAGACGCTTGCACACACTCAGTGTGAAGCGTTCAAGATCGTCACGTTGAGTTTACACTCAGAACCACACAGCGATCACATCATAATCACAGGCCAGGCTAACCAAAATAACTGAGTATGTCTGTGTGACTTGTGTGCGTGTGCATGTACTGTGTGTGTGTGTGTGTGTGTGTGTGTGTGTGAGAAGGGGAATTACATAGAGTTGTGGCATACAGTAGGCTCTATGCTAAATGGAAAGCTGTTTTGATGGCGCTACTGGCAGAGTTGTATGAAGAGGAAGCTACATGTAGGAGCTGGATTGTGTTTTGCAGCTGGGTTTTGTCTGCAGGCTTCACTGCTCTATGGTAAGACATCCAAACCAACAAGCTGCTCTCCAAAGTTCAGAGAGGTTCTACGCCTTTTTCCCTCTGTTCATTTAGCAGTGGCATCCAAGTACAATTAGGGGGAAAATGGGGGGGAAATCAGAAAAAACCCATAGCAAAAAAAAGAAGTGAGAACCTCTGTGCCAGATAGTTAGTCTCATGAATTAATTAATTAATTAAACAACTGATATTAAATTGTCAGCTGTGGTTTAGTGTGGGAGAGAACAATCAACAGAAAGGGCCATAAACAACATAGAAAAAGGTGTGTGTGTGTGAGAGAGAGACAGAGAGAGACAGAGAGAGAGAGAGATTGTGTGTACCTATCTATCAGGAGAATAACTTTTTCCAGCCAGTGTGAAGCAGGGGCCTGGGGGCGATGGAAGAGAGTGGGTGGAGGGGGGCTGTAGGAGCCAGCCTGCCCCAGCCCACCTGCCTCTATCTTGGGGAAGAGCAGCAGGGTCGGCCCCTCCAGCCCCGGGGCTCTGCTGTAAAAGCACTCAGCTGAGAGATAAGAGCGGAGAACAAAAGAAAACGACTTGTTCTCTCCACCTCCTCGTGTAACAGCTGATCTGTCCATCTGGACAACAGTAGGCTGCGGCTGGTCATGATGCGGAGTTTTTAATAAACTGTTGAGTGTTTCTGTAATGTCATTAGGTCAGACCAAATCAGCTCACTGCAGGTGGAAGAGATGAACTTTGATTCTTTTTAAATGATCACCTAAAAGGATTTATGTGACAATAGAACAACTTGCCGAAGGCTACTGTCATTTCTCCTGTTTCAAAGATTAATATGTGCTGAGGTGACAGAGGCAAACCTGGGTTTTAAAAGCTTTCATTCTGCAGATCTACAATTAATCCCAAGTTAAATTGTCTGATTGTGAATGTCGGTTGGCTAATTTATAATGGACTTCCTTCCACAAGCACTGATAAGATGAATCATCATTTAACGTGTTCAAATTACCTGGTTTCCATTCATGAATCAAACAGATTAGTTTAACAGACTTTACCAGGACTTACCCATTCATGACTTTCTTCTTCATGGTAGATCTTGATTCAAAAAGACTAAAATACTTTAAGTCTCTAGATTGATGAACGTTTTGAGTCGGCGCTGGTGATTCAAGCCTTATTTGGCAGCACTGATACAAAAAAGTGTCTGTTCAAAGTAACAGTACATCATTTTGTGAGGAAATGGAAACAATGTATCAACTTCAGCAGCTAGCATCCACGGACAATAGCTGTTTGGATCGTTAGCTTGTGAGCTATAGAAACAGATAGAGAAGAGCCCTTTGTCAATATGAAGCTATTGGCTCATTGAACTGCAGTGTCCAGGCTCCATTGTGTTGATCAGTGTCTTTGATAGAGCTGAACAATAGGGCAGCTTTCTCTGCATCGATCCAGCGCCGTGTGGAGGTTGTGATGATGAGGTGTGAAGTGGTCTGTGTGTCGATAGTGTGTGCTCGGGCTGGGCCATATGACTTTAAATCAATATCATGATTATTTCAACTTTTACCTTGATATTATATATATATATAATATTTTACACTGCCCTCATAGGTCTCTGACAAGGTCTGTACTGTATTCTTCTTTCTTGCTGTTTTTCACACACCGATGGCGGCAAGCTACCACGTAGGGTGCTGGCACAGCCATCGAGAGCAATTTGGGATTCAGTATCTTGCCCAAGGACACTTCGACATGCGGACTGGAGGAGGCAGGGATCGAACCAGTGACCTCTTTTATCCAAAGCGATTAGTGGAGCAGCCGCTGTACCTCTTGAGCTACAGCCGCCTCCATGCCGACGGCTTGGATTTGAGTGAATGAACGTGGTGGACTAACATTAGGTGGACGGGGTGGAGGCATGTGACTGAACACAACGTCTTATTTTATTTAAGTTAACGCGCATTGGGTGAAGTATGAACTGAATTAACATCAATTAAATGAATGACTGAATTGACATAAGCAAGATGAAGTGGGTTAGAGGTTGTAAATGTCTGTTTGAATGGCCCCACCTGTGTCACATGTGATGGAGAGGAAAAGGAAGCGTGCTTCTTTCTATTGTTAGTGGAAGTAGGAGTCGCCTCTCTAATCGTTTCAAGTTAATCATATCAGCAGGAGAGAAGTCCGCAGTGCCGTACCCAGGAGTGTGTGTGTGTGTGTGTGTGTGTGTGTGTGTGTGTGTATGTGTGTGGATGAGGGGAATAAACCCATCTCCTCGTTTCTATGGTAACTCACTCCATGCCTGCAGAATGGGTGTGATTCAGGCTTTCAGGGTTCAGGCAGCACACACACACACACACACACACACACACACACACACACACACACACACACACACACACACACACACACACACACACAGAGACAGACAGTTAACTTGCGGTACAATTACCCCCCTGTTAAAGCTCTGCAGGCAGCGGAACTTGTGCTTGGGTGGGAAAGAGTGGTAGGGAGGGTGTGTGCGTGTGTGTGTGTGTGTGTGTGTGTGTGTGTGTGTGTGTATGGGGGTGAGGCTGCTTTGACAGACAGGTCTCTTGTGGGAACATAACACAGCAGCCTTATAACCTTTCCACCAACCCCCATTTACTTTACACACACGCACGCACACACACACACACACACACACACGCACACACACACACACACTCACACACACTCTCTTTTCCTTAACAGGGCCCTTGCGCTATTGAGGGTGTGGCAATAGGCAAGCATTAGGAAGAGAGAGAGAGAGAGAGAGAGTGTGTGTGTGTTGACACCAGCAGAACAGTGCTACAGTGAGTGTAGCAGGCTCTTGTGTCTATCAGCAGAGTATTATTACATGTCAGCTCAGCTGTCTCTACTGTCAGCAAACCTTCATCCAGCCCACAATAGATACAACAACATGCAGAGCCTCATCTCATTTTACCTTCTGAACAATGGAAAGACTGGAACACACAATATTAATAATAATGTGGATCTTTGGCAAAGGTTTGACTTGTTAATAGCAGAAATCAACTTGCAGGAAAAGCCTCGCTGATAAAATACATGTGCACAGAATACTGTACTGTAGCCTGTATCTTAACATAAGCACGTGCACATAATACTGTACTGTAGCCTCTATCTTAACATAAGCACGTGCACAGAATACTGTACTGTAGCCTCTATCTTAACATAAGCACGTGCACAGAATACTGTACTGTAGCCTCTATCTTAACATAAGCACGTGCACAGAGTACTGTACTGTAGCCTCTATCTTAACATAAGCACGTGCACAGAATACTGTACTGTAGCCTGTATCTTAACATAAGCACGTGCACAGAATACTGTACTGTAGCCTCTATCTTAACATAAGCACGTGCACAGAGTACTGTAGCCTCTATCTTAACATAAGCACGTGCACAGAATACTGTACTGTAGCCTCTATCTTAACATAAGCACGTGCACATAATACTGTACTGTAGCCTCTATCTTAACATAAGCATGTGCACAGAATACTGTACTGTAGACTCTATCTTAACATAAGCACGTGCACAGAATACTGTACTGTAGCCTCTATCTTAACATAAGCATGTGCACAGAATACTGTACTGTAGCCTCTATCTTAACATAAGCATGTGCACAGAATACTGTACTGTAGCCTCTATCTTAACATAAGCACGTGCACAGAATACTGTACTGTAGCCTCTATCTTAACATAAGCACGTGCACAGAATACTGTACTGTAGCCTCTATCTTAACATAAGCACGTGCACATAATACTGTACTGTAGCCTCTATCTTAACATAAGCATGTGCACAGAATACTGTACTGTAGCCTCTAATTTAACATAAGCACGTGCACAGAGTACTGTACTGTAGCCTCTATCTTAACATAAGCATGTGCACACAGACAAAGCTACAGGTGAATATAACTTGTGAGTGGGGCGTTGATAGGGAGTAAATTCCATCAGTGTTTGTCCAGCTCCTCTCTTCTCTCAGTCCGTGTGTCTCTGTGGAGTGGAAGATGAACCAGTACTGAGGAGCTGCCAATCCTACCGCAATCAATAATACAGCAGTATAGGGGGAGGATGGGGGGATGGGGAGAGACGGGGAGAAGAGGAGAAAGAGGAGAGGAGGAGACAACTCAACCCTGCGTGCCTAGAGTGTGAAGTGATGGAATCAAAGCAGCATCTCTCTCTCTCTCTCTCTCTCTCTTCCCCTTTCACCTCCTTCTCCTTGTATTTCTTTTTCTTGATTTTTACTCGCCCTTTCTCTTGCCCGCTCACTACCTCTCTCTCTCTCTCTCTCTCTCTGAATTTGGCTTTTCTGTTTTGTCACATTTTTAATGACTTGCTTTAGTAGACAGTGTATATTGGAGAGTGACTGAGACAGGGCCATTTCTATTGTCACAGAGTGTGTGTATGACAGTGTGTATATGACAGTGTATGTGTAAGTGTGTGTGTGTAAGTGTATGTGTGTGTGTGTGTGTGTCTCAGTGTTCATAGCGCACATTGCCATGACGTGCTCCGTGCGCTAGCTGCTCCCTCTCTCCTGCAGTGTCCGTCATGTTTTATGTATGAGAGCTAAGCCTCCGCGAGCTAATCTGAGTGGCATATTGCTCTAGTACTGTACTTTAGCTTTGCTATTAGCATGCAGCTAATCCTCGACGTGCACCGCAGCACCCTTCAGGTTTGCAGTCTGTTATGCAGCAGACTAGCAATGTTTAAAGCATGGTTATCAGCATACCGAAATTATCCTTTTAAGGTTTGTCCAATAATTTAAAAAGCTTGTATTAGCATAGCGACAGGAAAATGAAATAAGACAACATACAGTAATGTGCATATTGAACGTGTCTTAGCCTTCCTCTGCTTCACCTCAATAGTGCCTAGAATGATCGTCGTTGTCCCCCATTTCCCTCCCCAAATACATCAGTGATGATGGCTTCTCAGAGTGTCAAGCTAAACACTGTTCACAGGAAGAAAGAATAAATGACAGACTAGCAACAGGAAGTCAAAAGGCTCCTAAAGCAGTGAAAGGAAGGAAGGGGAAGTAACACTGATTGTGCTTCATAGTGTGACACAAAGCCCATGACTGAAGCGCCTGAGTGCAGCAGCTCTTTCCATGCAAACTGTCACCACAAAAGAACATGAATTTTCCAAACCATTTGTTTTGAAGAGGGAACAACGGAGTATTTGCCCCCAGAGGTGACACCTGTATGGTTGTTTTGTGCAGTGCTGTACTCTCTGATTGGTCAGTAGCTGAGTGTCAGTCTGTACTGAGACATTAGTCGTGTTTCCATTACTCTCAGAAATGC
>NC_139647.1:16466286-16483786 GCF_964638095.1 Poromitra crassiceps
GTGCACGGTGGTTAAAGCTGTGTTCCTCATGCTTGTTGTTCCTCTCCTGTGTGAACTGTCATTTGGGAAACACCTCTAAAGCAGCAGCATATCAGACTCCAGCAGTGAGAGAGCTCTCCATTCAGATCAATCTGGACCTGCTAACCTACAATATAATAATATGTGCTTGTCCCTTTTCTCTGGTATCTGTTGGTGTAAAGCGATCACAGACGGGTCAGGCTGGTCAACATGAAGGTGATTTGTGCAGCAGGTCACTGACGTCAAACGCTTTCCTCTCACGGCCATTTGGAGCCAACGACCTCCTCAAGTTGTCTGGTGCCGTTTTAAATCTTCTTCTGCACACAGTTTGAAGCCTCCTGCCCGCCTGCTCGTTTATCTCTCTGTCAGCCTGGCCTGCTATCTGCTCGGGGCCAGATGTGAGTGAAAACCACTGGTTTCAACTCTGTGTGTGTGTGTGTGAGTCAGAGAGCAAACCGCTAACAAACGTTAGCCTAGCAGGAAGGTTAGAGTAGTCTGTGCTAGGGCTGTCAATCTCCCTCTATAATCAAATTCGAATTTCAGTGCTTTATACATTTTAATATTTGAATTATATTCGAATATTTTAATTAATTTTTAATTGAAAAAAAAAAAAAAAAAAAAAAATGTTTTTTTGGATAAAATAATTGATAATAAAAAAAGACACAGCCTTTGTTTGAGCTCCTTATCAATAAACAAATAAGTAAACTTTGCCAAAACAACAATGAGCCATGAACAAAAAAAAATCAGTCACGTATTGCACTTAAGAGCTACATGTTTACATTCAGTATAGCAGCTTCAACAGTCAACTTCAGTTAACAATGAATGAACATACATTTTAAGAGCTACAGGTAGGTTTACATCAGTATAGCAGCTTCAACAGTCAACTTCAGTTAACACTCTTTTCCTCAAGTATGTTGTCAGAACTTGTCACTGTTCTAGTGTTCTAAAAAAAAAAAAAAAAAAAAAAAAAAATTAAAAAAAATAATAATTAAATATTCGTTTTAAAAAAATAATAATAATCGAATTTCGTTCATAATTATTAAATTCGAATAATATTCGAATATCAAAATTCGTTTCAACAGCCCTAGTCTGTGCTGTGAACTCATGATAAGGACGATGTGGTTGAAGTGGTGTAACTGTACCGAGTCTGACCACATTTCTCCCTAAAGCCAAACTTGCCCAAATTAGAAAGTCATTTGAACACAAATGTGTGAATACTCTCTTTGTGTGTATATACTCTCTGCAGCGTCTTATTATGTATTTATTTAAAGAGGTAACAGTAATCTAGAGAAACTGGAAATAGCTGCGATGCGAACTGAACTGTGACGAAGATGAGGATTTAGATGTTTTATTGGCCATAAAGATCAGGATGTTCTTACACCAGCTCGTTTTCAAGCCTCGCCTCCAAACGATTCATTTCAAAACCACGACCATGAGCGGTTTCCTGTAAGACGAGGAAAAAAATGACCCCCAGGTTCATCTAACAACAACCATACATACAGGTTTAAGGGAGGAGATAAGGGAGACAACATACTGAGTTGATTAGTTTGAGAATGCGTGACAGACAGCAGCACAGAGTGAGAATCTCTGTTCTATTTTTAATCCGTCAAAAGCGCCAAACGACAGTATGTAGGATTTCCTGCCCCCCCCATGATGATGAGGTCATGCAATATGTATAGCACAGATGGTGGGAGGAGCTTCTCAAAACCTCCGTCCTTATATAAGCCTCTTTCTTATCACATCAGCAAGAACCTGCACACATGAGTGGAACAGTTGGTTTCAGTTGAGTTCTTCAGACTGCTCTCTGCCAGGTAGATATGAATGATTCAACACAACAGACCCTCGTGTCTGATCTGCTGAAAGAAACCAGCGGCCTGCTTCTGTCCTAGAGGTTAGAACTATAAACATATTTTGGGTAGATATTTGTTGAGTCGTAGGCTCCATTTCACGATTTATATGCACCCCCAGGTGGCCAAAATGGCAAACACATGCCCATGGTAGGTGAATACACCTGGCTCATTTTGGCAAGCACCAAGACATAGCAATACGTATGAAAATTGATATAATTAATTTGATTATAGCTTGTTTGTGCACTTTGGTATCATTTTATTTCATCGTTATCTTCATTTAAATTAAATCAAAACCAGCAGGTGGAAAGTCGCTCTTCTCCATGCCTTCCCTCTGTGTTTGTGTGTGTACGCACGCAGCATGTGTTGAATACATGCGTGCTGCACGCCCCTACAGGACATGAGTGTGAACTGCAGCTCATCATGCTCTCATCTTGGTTTTCATGATCGACGTGTGAACGGATGGCCTTGTGGCAAAAACAGCCACACACCACTGTCACCACCATAGACCACACACACACACACACACACACACACACACACACACACACACACACACACACACACACACACACACACAGGATGACATCACCTTTCCCACGAGTCCATTGTAGGAGATTGATACTGTTATTTAAATTGTTGCCCCTTGGCTACTTTGTCTCCACTCTACCTTTGAAGGTTCAAATCGACACCTGGCTAGCCCACACTGTAGCTTGACTTTATGAATGAAACCTACACCTGGCTAGCCCACACTGTAGCTTGACTTTATGAATGAAACCTACACCTCTAGCCCACACTGTAGCTTGACTTTATGAATGAAACCTACACCTGGCTAGCCCACACTGTAGCTTGACTTTATGAATGAAACCTACACCTGGCTAGCCCACACTGTAGTTTGACTTTATGAATGAAACCTACACCTCTAGCCCACACTGTAGCTTGACTTTATGAATGAAACCTACACCTCTAGCCCACACTGTAGCTTGACTTTATGAATGAAACCTACACCTGGCTAGCCCACACTGTAGCTTGACTTTATGAATGAAACCTACACCTGGCTAGCCCACACTGTAGCTTGACTTTATGAATGAAACCTACACCTCTAGCCCACACTGTAGCTTGACTTTATGAATGAAACCTACACCTGGCTAGCCCACACTGTAGCTTGACTTTATGAATGAAAACTACACCTCTAGCCCACACTGTAGCTTGACTTTATGAATGAAACCTACACCTGGCTAGCCCACACTGTAGCTTGACTTTATGAATGAAACCTACACCTCTAGCCCACACTGTAGCTTGACTTTATGAATGAAACCTACACCTGGCTAGCCCACACTGTAGCTTGACTTTATGAATGAAAACTACACCTCTAGCCCACACTGTAGCTTGACTTTATGAATGAAACCTACACCTGGCTAGCCCACACTGTAGCTTGACTTTATGAATGAAACCTACACCTCTAGCCCACACTGTAGCTTGACTTTATGAATGAAACCTACACCTCTAGCCCACACTGTAGCTGTGACTTTATGAATGAAACCTACACCTCTAGCCCACACTGTAGCTTGACTTTATGAATGAAACCTACACCTCTGACCTGCCACCCACTAACACTGTGTTTGACTGAAGGTGGTCATATAGCCTAATACACTGTTACAGCCTTGAGGAGCATCATAATAGTCTTGATGTATATCTGGTTTCTGACTGTAACGCCTGAAGCACACCGCACATATAAAAGACATCCCCCCTCGGCTAAAGGGAATCTGTGTAAGGCTGAAACCTTTTGATGATGGTGATCTGTTATCGGCACACTAGAGGAATGACACATGAATTATTATTTCAGTAATTATACCTCATAATAATATGATATGAACATTTGAATCTACCCATTAGACTTGTGGAACAGGGACACGGCTCACTTCAAGTTTTTATTGCACAGTTAATGATTAAAGAACAATTCAAATCAACCTACCGTACTTATTTGGACGTACTGATTAGCGCTGCACAATTAATCATGTCGAATTTTCTATTGCAATTTTTGTTTCTACAATTGTCAAATATTGCCATATCCTCACTTAAATGAAGACATTGAAATAAAAACGTGTGATAAAATAGTAGTGTTGTGGTAGTTCATTGGTGGTCTTGGCCATTTTGATAATGTATGTATTGCAATTGAACGTGTTCTTCTGTTTGTTTGTGTAACAGGAGACTCTTCAGCAGCTGGTGATGATGCCTCTACCCAACGTGTTGGTGCTGGGCAGAAACCCTCTCTCTGGTACGTCTCTGTTTAGATTATATCATAGCACACAATGTTATACAGAAAAACCTTTATACAACTAGGCATCTCGCGCGCTACGCGATGTGATGTGATGTCACAAATGCCTACCTACGACATCATCAGCGTGTGTGTGTGTGTGTTGCTCACTCACAATGCACAATTGCTCATTTTAATTGCATTTAAAAATTAAAATTAACATTAATGGGGGATAAAAAGAATCTGGAAAAAAAAAATCACAATTGACAAAGTGACATCACTGATGACATCACTTCCAGTTGAGTAACATCACTTCCGGGACAAAAATCTAAACGGAGAACATTGCCCACTTGCTCCCTTTTATAATATAGATAGATACCACACACAACGTTCTAAAGAAAAATGTTAGATTCTGCCAAGAGTGATTCTGAACATCAAGCATCAAATCAACTGAAGCAAAACAAGAACGCTCATCCCATCTGCAAGACGGGTCTCCTAGACTACGCTTCACATCCAGCTCAGCTCGCCTCCTATGGGGCGGGAGGGGAACGTGCGGTTTTGTCACTTCATTAGAATGCAACAATAGACCTGTTGTAATTCTCCATCGCTTTTAAGTGTGAAATGAGTTTTTCTCTGGCTGTAGATTTCAGTTTCCAGCTGCATCCATTCTGCCTTTGTTCCCCCCATGCTATATACCACCTGCACTTTATGTATGTATGTATGTATGTATAGAGAGAGAGAGAGAGAGAGAGAGAGATAGACTGTTTCAACTCTAGCAACACAATACCATGAAAACCGTCTCTTAATAGGCTGGTTTCAAACTAAAACCAAGGTTTCTGAGATGCGAGTCCGTCGTCAGTCTTTGCTCTGCGTCTCCTTCCCTGCTTTTGATAGAAATGCTGTTCTGATTGATCACTGCCGTGTGTTTTCCAGTGTGTGTCTTCAGTCCCACACTCCTCCACACGCATCGGATGTCAAAAGAAATAAAAGAACAAAGACATTTTTTAATAACGTCTCCGTTACTTTTTGATGAAGTGTCCGTCAAACTGACCGCACGTGTTCTGGCGTATGCATTCAGGCAGACTGGCCTACAGGCAAATGGTTTCACCCTAAGTGTTAGATTTATGTAAGCGTTTTGCAGCTAAGCCTTGACCCAGTGAGGCCACTCATGTTATTTGATATGTCTGTGCGGGGGACCTAAAGCACAAGCAGTTAAGTAACCCTGAAAATGTGATGATGAAAACATCATGGTGCGTTGTTGACCTGTGTAGCACAGACATGCTATGTGATCTTCCTGTGTGACCTTGGTAGAGCCACAGTCTGTTACTGCGGAGAGAACATCACCGTTCATAGCCACAATATTCACCTTAGCCCCGCCCCACTTGACCCATTGTATCACAACTTCCTGTTCAAAACGCCGGCTGTTTTGCCGGCTCAAACTAGTCTGACTCACCTGGCTAAACCTAGTTTGACTCAGAGTCAGACTAGGTTTATGAGTCACAGGAAGTGTAAATACAATCAGAATTTTCCAATTGTATTTACACTTCCTGTTAGTCTCTCAAAGCCAGACGCTCTCTGCTGCATAAGGTGAATACTTCCTGTGGAAATCATCCCTGCAGGTTCAAATGGACAAAAGGACACCTTCCTTTAGAAATAACAAAAGTGCTTTGGATTCTGAGGTTTTGCAGTCTAGTTTAACCCATTGATACCTGATGCAGCATTTGCGTGTATATCCCTCATTTGTGTGTGTATCCCTTTAAGACGGTCTTAAAGGGATACACACACAAATGTTGCATCAGGTATCAATGGGTTAAACTCATTGGATCTTTACATGCCAGCGCCCGCTGCATGACCATCTGCAAATGGTCTAAATATCACGATTGATTGATGTTGACTTTTCCTCACTGCTATTTTCCTGCGTTACAGTTACCTCTTTAATCTTCATACGCCCCCCACAGGCAGGGAGTGTAAATACACTAACGAGTAGCCAGCATACACACATTTGTATGCGACACCATGTACAACTGTGTTTATATTTCGGGCAAGTTTGAATTCATTGTTGGTATTCTGCTACCTTTCTTCACACACAATAGGGGATAAAAATTCAGCCACTGCGTTGCCAAGAGGAGTGGAAAGTAAAAATTATTTTTTAATGTTATAGTTTATTAAAATACATTAATCAAAACATATATTTATTATTTACCGCCACTGTAACTCCTATAATCTGCTTTCTGTTGGCCAAATGAATGCAAACAGTGACGCACTGACACAGCTCTCTTAACAGAGGACCATGTCTGTTGCTTGAATGTGTTGTCACAGCTCATTTCACAGCAGTGGAGACTGGAGAGCGGGCTATTCTTGTGAAGATCTAGCTGTTCTTGTGAAGATCTAGCTGTTCTTGTGAAGGTCTAGCTGTTCTTGTGAAGATCTAGCTGTTCTTGTGAAGGTCTAGCTGTTCTTGTGAAGATCTAGCTGTTCTTGTGAAGATCTAGCTGTTCTTGTGAAGATCTAGCTGTTCTTGTGAAGATCTAGCTGTTCTTGTGAAGATCTAGCTGTTCTTGTGAAGATCTAGCTGCAGCATCTTGGAACATCTCCTTTGTAGATGTCCAGCCTGGTCCACACATGACTCACTGTGTGTCTACTTCAACCAAGACAGACGGAGAGTGGAAGGCTCTTGCAGGCCAGAGTAGAGAGAGCATTCCTCAGCGTTCCTTTTTGCCCTTTGACCCTATAGTCAGATAATCAGCCAGCCAATCAGGCAGGGCAGCGGTGGCTTGTCAGATAATCAGCCAGCCAATCAGGTGGGCCAGCGGTGGCTAGTCAGATAATCAGCCAGCCAATCAGGCGGGGCAGCGGTGGCTAGGGAGTCTGCTTATCTGGCTCTGTGGCTGCCAGCTGAAAGTCATCGGCCATGTGGCTTTTATTATGCTCTCATTAGGGGGCGGGGGCTGTGTGTGTGTGTGTGTGTGTGTGTGTGTGTGTGTGTGTGTGTGCGCGTGCGTGCGTGCGTGCGTGTGTGTGATTTGTAGGTGGATGGGGGAGGGGTGTGTTAACAACAGTGTACTGTGGGAACACACTGTATCACCCCCAGGCTGTGATTTACCCTAGTCTGCCTTATATACATACATGCATGCATGCACACACACAAACACACACACACACACACACACACACACAGACCATTACAAACAGTCTGTCTTTAAGCGTGTGCAGTGATCTGGTCTAATCTTGTGAAATCTCATTCAGTCTGATTGCTGTTCAGACCATCACTCTTACAGTATGTTTGTCTCTCGGTCAACAACACTGACTCTTTGAACCGGCTGGGCTGTAGCTGCTCCATGTGACCACTTGATGGTCACTTTGTCCTCATGGCCGCTAGAATTATTGCATAGAAGAAGTCTGCAAGACAAGGGAATTCCCACAAAAACGTCATATCCTGTCGCTCCACCAGTCCCCTGGGGGGAAGACAATGCACACTTGAGTTTTCTGGTCATATAATAATAAGCCCAAGTGCAGAACCAAATGTATGAATCTTTCATACTCGAGACAACCAAACAGACTTGTGTTGAAATGAGAGAAAAGCTCCTCTCAATGAACAATGGCAACAACAGGAGAGGCAACTGCTCTCCACTGACAGCTGCCAGAAAGGACAGACTGACAGCTATACGTGTGTGTGTGTGTGTGCGTGTGTGTGTGTGTGTGTGTGTGTGTGTGTGTGTCTGTGTGTGTGTAATCAGATCCACTACTTTTGCTGGAGGAGTTAGTCTTGCAATATTACGTATTCTTCTGTGTTTAGGTGACTATTTTGTGTGTGTGTGTACAAATGAGCTGTTACTATCTTGCGTTGTCCACTCTCTCCACAAGGAACATAACATGTAAGTTAGTTTGTGTGTGTGTGTGTGTGTGTGTGAGACTGCGAAGAAGCTAGGAGCTGTGGTGGCTGGTCTTTTTTTGTGTCATTTTCTGACTGGCATTCCAAATGTAACTCTGCGTGGGTTAAGCTCACAGCACTGACCTAAGGTCCACTCCAGATCATAACTCATCTGCCGGTCTTTGATGTCATGTGTCGCTGGATCTTGTCTTCTAAAGTACCAACAAATATCAGTGAAATCCTGGTCATCAGGGGCCAGTTGCACCAACAGGGCTTAAGACTGGTCTTAACAACGACCGACACAGGAGTTATGACCAGGCATAACTAAGCCCTGTTGGTGCAACTGGCCCCAGGTCCAGAATGGCGGTCATGAGGTCATACTCATCATGGCAGAGGAGACTGAGGCGTGGCGGACCAACAGATTACACACAGACTCACAATCATGTTGCAGGAAGAAGGGTTTAGTCACTGTCCTGTGTCCTTCTGACCTCCTGTTTCCTGCAGAGAGAGAGAGAGAGAGAGAGAGAGAGAGAGAGAGAGAGAGAGAGAGAGAGAGAGAGAGAGAGAGAGAGAGAGAGAGAGAGAGAGAGAGAGAGAGAGAGAGAGAGAGAGAGAGAGAGAGAGAAAACAGTGGGGAATCACAGATGAGGGAAGGAAGGAAGGAGGAAAGGATGGGTGGATGGTGTGCTGCAGAGAATAGACGGATGGATGAAGTGTGTGTGTAGAGGAAGAGAGGATGATGAAGTGTGTGTGTAGAGGAAGAGAGGATGATGAAGTGTGTGTGTAGAGGAAGAGAGGATGATGAAGTGTGTGTGTAGAGGAAGGAAGGATGATGAAGGGAGGGAGGAGACGAGGCGAGTGTGCTAGCAGAGAGAGATGGACAGCGCCATGATCACAAAGCATCCTCGCTGCTGCAGCTGCTGGAGGAGGAGGGAGATTTCTGTCATTTATTTTCTCTTCCTCTCTTCCTGTCTCTTCGTCACCTCCCTCCCTTCTGTTGCTGTTTCTTTTGCTCTGTGGTGCTTTCCTTCTTTTGTCTCCTCCTTCCTTTCATCTCTCCTCTCTTTCTGTCTCTCCCATATTCTCTCTCTCTCTCTCTCTCTCTCTCTCTCTCTCTGTATGAATTATTTATCCTCAGAATTCCTTATCTCTCCTCCAGTGCGTTGCTGCAGCAGCTAAATCCCTCGCCCGACTAGAACGGCTTCCTCTGGTTCCATTAGAGGCCCCAGCTAAGCCCCACAGCCATTACAATGACCTTTCATCAGCCCCTCAACCTTCAACTTCTACACCCACATTTGGATCTTCTGTATATACTTCATATTATTAATTAATTATTCATATTTCCTTTTTCTATCCTGAGTTTGCGTGCAGTCTGTGGATTTTCTTCGAGATTAGTTTTTTTACCTTATCCAGTGGTGTCTATCAAAGGTTGACTAAGCACACGTAGATCACTGATGTCCACTATAATGAAAACAGTGAGACACCCTGATTGACATGAACATGTGTTTATTAAATATTAAATTATGTCCTTTGTTGACAAAATTATACGATTAATCGTCAGTTTTTTTAAGCGGTGCAGGCACTTCTATAAGTGACACGTGTGGCCGTCTGTCTGTCTGTTCTGTCACGGGATGAGCACGAGAGGATGTAGCCTAAGCCCCTCCCCCGGGGTCAAGGGCTCCACATCCCTCTTCTGAGATTTCATTCCCCATTCATTCATTCATTCATTCATTCATTTCCTCCTATGATTTCCCCGTAGACATTCAGCAAGTCTTTATAAAAAGAGTTTGACTTGGACACACCAAGCGATTCAGCTATATTCACAATCCCCAGAGACCAGAGAACATTTCACTCTCTGACCAAGAAAAGAAAAGAAAAAAGCGTTTTTTTTTTTGTTCCGAGTGAAATGTTCTATCGTCTCTTGTGATTCTGAATATAACTGAATCGCTTTGTTTGCGAAAGTAAGACTATTTTAAGAAACGTCTATGGGGAAATGAATGGGGAATTCACGTCCTCATCATGGGCAATCTCGCCATGGCCAGGCTCTCTGTGGAGGAGAGAGCATCTCAAATCTGCTGAAGCACACACACACACACACACACACACACACACACACACACACACACACGTGTGTGTGCGTCTGAAATCAGCTCAGTCTCCTTGCTTAGACTCAACAGACATATTTAAAAGCAAACATCTTTAAAAGCAAGCTCAAAACCCATCTTTTCCGCCTCGCTTTCTCTGAGCACGGCCTGGGCTCCTGATAGCTCTACTGTACCCTTTTAGCCTCTTTCTTACTCCTTTTTCTCCCTATTATGTCAATTTTAGTGTGTTTTGTTCTTATTGTACAGTGGCCTTGAGTTTGAGAAAGGCGCTTTTTAAAATCAAATTTATTATTATTATTATTATTATTATTAACAGACAGCATCTCGTGTGCTAAACCTGCACCACTCACTTCACAACCTGGGTGAGATGTTTTGAATGGATCATGCACTTCAGGTGATACAATGTTTCCATAATGGATCATAATGTAACCCACTAGAAATGAACACTTCATTTAATCTTGTTCAACAGTGTCCGGCTTCACGTCCATACAGATGTTAATACAGCCTCACATCTGGCAGCTGCTCGGTGTAACCAGCTCTCTACAGGTTCAGCAGGCACTCACTTGCAATTACTCACTATTTTTGGCGCAGTGTTGGTCGAGACTTTTGCAGCCTATAATCAATGTTTCCTTTCCATTCATTTTGCTGTGGTGACATCCTCCACAGCTGCAAAATGTACCTAGGAGAGTATCTAGGAGTACCTAGGGAGAGTGTCTGTGGGATAATGTCCATGGGGGGGGACCCAGTCATTGCAGACTGGTTGTGCTCAGGGGGGCATCAGGGGGAGAGGGAGGGAGTGACCAAGTCCTGATTTGTGGGGGGGCTTTCGGGTCTCATTGAAGAGGCGGATGGCAGTTGGGTAGAAGCTGTCCCTGTGACGAGAGGCTCTGGTACTGCCAGACATCAGTCTAGTGCCATGGGGGTGGACCCTGAAGAGTTCACGTCTTTTATGTCATATGAGTATTAGGGTGCATCAAATTGCAATGCAAAAATGAAATCTCAACATATCAAACTGTCTGGGGTTGCATTTTGTTATGAGACACATAAAAATGACTTTTGCAAAGTTTGGGGAAAATTTATTGAGATTTAGGGGTGTAACACAGCATGTGAAAAATACAAAAATCTGCCTTTTTGGGTCAAGGCAAATTTTAGAAATGCATAGAACAACATTTTGAATAGAACAAGATGTATTTATTTTTTAACAGAACATTTGAATTTGAATAGAACATTTATTTATTTGAGAACATTGAAGCAACTTAGAACCGAGAACATTGAAGCAACCATTGAGCAACCTAGGGTCCTAGTCCTGGTCCAGTTTGCGCTTGCAGCTGCGCAGTTTTGGCTGTTTAGAGCGGTCATGCTCCACTGCCTGCAGTACATTCTGCAGATGCTCCTCTCCCCTGGCTGCTGCCACGAAGTCTGATGTGAGTTTGACGCCACGCTCGGCACAGTCATTCACAACATTGATGGCACGTACATTCCCCGCACCCATCTGGAATTCTGCACTGGTAGCGCAATCCTCTACATCAAGCAAAAGAAACACTGGATCAATGTGCAGCTGATACATGCTGAACCAGTCTGGGTTGGCGAGGTCGGCCAAGCTGGTGGTCGGCGAGAGGGTTGGAAACTTCGGCTTGCCGAAACCAGTGCCAAAGCGGAGCTGTGGGGCTCGCATTGGGACATCAGTCGGCTTGTGCTCTAAAATGGCATTTGCAAGTGTGCGCCGCTCGCCAACCGGCACCTTGGTGCTGAAGAGTGCCAGGGGCAGCATCTCGCCTGTCAGGTACCATAGGTGCCGCTCCAGCGCCTTAATTGCTGATGCTGCGATGCCCTCGTCAATAGACTTGTAAGCATACAGGTGGCGGTAGAGTGTGAGATCATTCCATGCTGCATCTACGGCCGTGTCGCAGGTCAGCCACCACATTGCGTAGATGTGCGTGATAAAGTTGGCAAACGCCCGAATCTTCAGCACCTGCTGCCGCATGGTGATGGTGCCCTGAGGAAGCAATGCAATGTGCTGCTCCATCAAGGCCAGTTTGAGTGTGTAGAGCAGCTTGGCCATCCATCGCGCCTTGTGAAGTGCTCCCGGCCGTTGGAAGGTAACTGGAGTGTGCGCTGAACTGTCTGCACCCAGATACACACGACACAGCTGCACGAACTCACGGTAGTCACCTCGCTTGTAGTCAAGCACTCCTGCAGCACACTCAATGAATTCACCACGCAACTTGACCAGGAACGGTGGTTCGGCGGCGTCTGGAATAGCGGGACAATGGGTCGCTGTCCTTGTGTGGCACCAGGTTCCCAGTTATCCCGCAGACTGTAAACAATGTAACCTCTGGCGAGCGTGACGTCTCCACCTTGAGGTCAGTGAAAATGTGGCTGAGGAGCACCTCGCCGATGTGGTGCGGACACCCAGACCAGAGCAGTGGTCGACCCATTGAGAGCTGAATGGCGATGCAGGCTGCCGTGAGATGGCCAGTGTTTGATGCGGTGGTGTCAAATGCCATGTTGACAACCTGGTCAGCACAGCACCACTCCTGCAGCAGCTTGCACGTCAGCCGGGCGATGATCGTTCCACATGCTTCGTCTGTCCCCTTCATGAATGCTGGCACACCGAGCAGTTTGAGCCGCTCCGCATCTCCGACCACCACTGTCAGACGCTCCTCTAACTGGCGTACATTGTTGAGCATTGGCATCAACTTACTGTCCCAGTGTAGGGTGTGTGGTGTCCACTGCTCGTGCCGTTCCTCACTGATTGCCTCCAGCACGTGGTGGCGTGCTCGGTCTGCTGTCGCGTAGGATGTAGAGAACTTTGCCGAATTACACCTGACTCCTCGATCATGCCGCGCATGAAGGCAGCCTGCTGCATTGGTGTGATCTTCAACCGTGTAGCCAGTGACACAAGACTCGGCCGGCTGAGGATGTTGGATGGAATGAAGGCTGTGGTGCCAGTCTTCGAACTACTAACTCCCCCCCCCCCGCGCGCGCGCGCGAGAAACATCAGCTCTCAAGTTCTCGTGGCAATTATGTTTTCCCCTCCCCCCTGTAACTCCGACAGGAATGGTTATGTTAGGCTACAGGCCCAAAGCAGAGAAAGTTGAAGTTTAGAACATTCTTGTGGGAATGATTAATTTAGCAGAGATAATTTTTTGGAAGATAATAAAATTGTGAAGGTGAATTCTTTGACACATGGCTTGCTGCTTCTTCTTATTTAAACCAAACATTGAAACCTAAGCCCAAAGTGATGGCACCAGAGAATGGCATGAAATGAACCAATGTATCATGGCTCCCCAATGAAGCCAGGTACCCCCTGTTGCCGAAAAAGCTGATGTACCGTTATACCCCTAGATCACAACGTATTGCAGAAATATTTTGCATGTGTTGTTTTTCCATGGATGGTAACACTTTTAGCACCCAGACAGATCAATATTCTGAAAATGTGTATTTTGATGCACCCTAATGAGTATGATGTTGGTTCTTTTATATGTCATATGAGTATGATGTTGGTTCTTTTATATGTCATATGAGTATGATGTTGGTTCTTTTATATGTCATATGAGTATGATGTTGGTTCTTTTATGTCATATGAGTATGATGTTGGTTCTTTTATATGTCATATGAGTATGATGTTCGTTCTTTTATGTCATATGAGTATGATGTTGGTTCTTTTATATGTCATATGAGTATGATGTTGGTTCTTTTATATGTCATATGAGTATGATGTTCGTTCTTTTATGTCATATGAGTATGATGTTGGTTCTTTTATATGTCATATGAGTATGATGTTGGTTCCCCAGTTAAAAGACGGATCACTTGACCTGACACAACTTGACCACAGGGAGCAGAGCTCTGTTGCTCAACAACATATCAATCTCTATGTCGCTATTGAGCCAAGGAGAATGAGAGGGAGGCATTGATTTGAGAGAATCCTTTGGAGAATTCTATAATATTGATGATGGCTGCTACCAGTCAATAGGACAACCTCAGCCTGTTTTGTCATATTGAGCCTTCCCAGGGGAACAGCTGGATGTTTGTGCTTAGTTAGTGCTCTACAGTGTAGTGTAGTCTGTGTAGACTCTACACAGTCTGTGTAGACTTAGTCTCGCTGGCCAGACTCCCCTCCCCTCCCTTCTGTGAGAGGAGTCTGGCGCCGCAGGTCTCCATAGTGGGATTGCGATGGGCGGCGCTTAGCGGCAGTGCCCTTGGAAAATAGTTTCCAACAATCCAACTTGCCATTTCCAGCGTGTAGCAACGAGCTAGCGTGTAGGTTTCTGCCGTTAGCTTGCTAGCTAGTTGGCGTTGTTGTTTTCACTGAGGCGGCAGGGCACTGTTTACAGCGACACACAGGGAGGAGGGAGCGGAAGCCGCTCTGATTGACATGGTCGGAGCCAATGACAGAGCTTGTAATAAGCCGGGAGTGGACATCCGGCAGCGACTGAAACAGTCGCTCCAATGGGAGAGCAGCTGTAGAGCAGGGGAGGGTTTATCCCAGTTGCCTGTTTCCGTGCAGCCAGACGACTCTCACAGAAGGGAGGGGAGGCTGGTCAGTGAGACTAGTGTAGAGTCTACACAGACTGTGCAACTGCTTTCTTCAGCAGCTTAGATTTTTTTAAATATATATATATTTAAGTCTATCCGATCAAGTCCAGCTTTAGGAGAGAAAGTATTTTACTTTTTCCAAGGACTTTCTACACAGCTTCCTAGCATTTTATACGTAATGCTAGTGTACTGTAACTCAATGGAGATGGAGCTTATCTTGCACATTACCTGTTAAAATAATTGAAAATGGATTTTGTGCCATTCATCTCAAGGCTTCACTTATCCTGGCTTGGAGAAGATTTTGAGACGTGGTTGGTTGCATTTGTCAGGTTTCACATTATCACAAACAAAAACATTGATATGAAATCTTTTGATTATCTCAGGAAGACTTTAGTCTTCTAAAAATCGGCTTCTAAAAATGGTCAACTTTCTGTTGAAGTATGCCTGTGATTCAGATTAGTATTGATCGATTGAGTAGGAGTGAGACTCATAACTTTTTATATCAGTTTAAACGGTTAGGTTGTTGGTCCAGCTTTAATGTTCTTTATTGTATTCTCAGTAAGCCTGTGAGTAAACTACTAGCATTTTCACCCAAAGCATCTACATTGTGGTGGCTGTGGCTCAGGAGGGAGAGCGCGTCGTCCACTAATCAGAAGGTCGGTGGTTCGATCCCCGGCTCCTCCAGTCCACATGCCGAAGTGTCCTTGGGCAAGAAGACACTGAACCCCAAATTGCTCCCGATGGCTGTGCCAGCACCCTGCGTGGCAGCTGGCCGCCCTCGGTGTGTGAATGGGTGAATGTAGGCACATTGTAAAGCGCTTTGGATAAAAGCGCTATATAAATGCAGTCTATTTAACCATTTCCATTGGATGGGTGAATACGTCCCTTGTTCTTCAGAAGTGGCTGTGTGTATCTGCAGCAGCATGGTGCACGTAGTGGCTTAACGCTTGACTGAAGTCCAGTGTGAGGCGGTCAGTGGGGTCATGCCAGGGACACCTTACCTCACTGATACTCTGTAACCCTCACCGTCTGCCTGCTGTCTCAATACATCAAAACAAAGGAGGATTTGTCTAACACTAACCCTGCTGTTCAGTCAGGGTACTACAAATTGGCTTCTACATATTTCCCCCTCGAAGATGGAATGGACGTTTTAATGCAGTAGCAGCAGACTCCACATAGTCTCCACAGTCTCTAAATGCACCCTAGTTTCCTGTTGCAGTGTTTGCTAAAACAACAGCTGACAGGAAATAAACTAGGGTCCAAACTGTTTCCTAGCAACAGAATTCCAGTGAAAGCATCTATACTGATGCTCTAAAAATATTTGTTCCACTTGCTCTTTGCATCAAATAGATTAAATGAAATAAAAACATAATATAGGAAAATACATCATCTTAGTCTCGTGTGCTGATCATAGTTGTGATTAAAGGGTTGGGTGGTGCCCTGGTAGATTTTCACATTTCAAAGGGGGCCCCGTTATTCTTAGGTTTGGGAAACCCTGATCTAGATGATTAGACTCTGTGAGGCCACACAGACCACCCAGCACAGACAACATGGCGGCTGTCACTAAGCTGGATTTATGATTATTATTACCGCTGGACAGCGTTAGCACTCGCTAGCCCCCCGTGGGCAACAGGATGAGATGGCTTATCACACACACACACACACACACACACACACACACACACACACACACCCAAACCAAGTACAGAAAACACACACACAGTCCCACTTACAGATCCTAAAACGACGCATACTGACTGGCATATCATACCACTCTGTCAGTACAAGACACACGCGCGCATGTGCGCACACACACACACACACACACACACACACACACACACACACACACACACACACACACACACACAGTCACACACAGCACCTGGTTTACTGTTGCTCAGGCCTGTTGAGCATGCTAGCAGCTGTTGGGTGGTTTTCAGTGCATCACTTTCTGACAATCTGTCCTGACACGCTGACATGCTGACATGCGGCGAGCTACTGGAAATTCACCCTTCCAACCGGCGTTCACTGTGGAAAACACCATCGTGCCACTGTAACCGGAGGAGGGGATCTTTGTAAAAGAGAAATCAACACAGGATGAAGAACACACAGCGAACTGTCAAAATAAAGGGAACACCCACGTATATGTGGGATACTCCAAGCTCCCAAGCAGCAAGTGTGCGGTATCTTTCCTGGCATGTTTGACGTACTCCTCCCAGCGTCTTAGAAGAAGAGGACAATGTTGTTGTTTTTGCTGGTGTCCTCTTCTGCTTTTGTGACCATGTTTCTCTGTATCATCTTCTTCATTCTTGATTGTGAAGCACATGGTATAATAACTAATAAATATAATAACTTGCTTCAGAGAAATATGACACAAATAAACTTAGCATTATTATGATCGCCTTCATCTCATGGTGGAGTGTTTCTTCCCTGATTGGTGTCTTACCATGGACTGTATATATAAATCTGTCTTACACAGAGGCACTGTCCGTGTCACTGCACTGTCCCCCCTCTTCTCCATCCACAAGGCAGGAACAGTCGCTCAGTGGTTTGATGAGTATATGAACGCAATGCAAACCCTGTCTCAATTCAGATCTCAATTCAGTTCAGCACTTTGACACTTTGCTTTGGTGCCTGAGGCAGAGTTTTCCACCCCCATCAATCAGCTAAGCACCAACTGATGGAAGTTCTTACTCTCTATCTGTGGTTTCTACTCCCTTGGCTTTTATGCTGCAAAGGCTTTTTGAGGACACAAAATTGTAAATGATTACAGTTTACAGATTTTATACATCCATCACAAAGTATCTGTTGTTTTGACACTCATTGTTTTTGCTGTTCCACACAGACAGTATTTCAAATG
>NC_139647.1:16486286-16517402 GCF_964638095.1 Poromitra crassiceps
AGAGCTGCCTCAGGAAGGAAGGGTCCAAACTGTTAACTATCTCATTGTGTGTGTGTGTGTGTGTGTCTGTGTGTGTGTGTGTGTGTGTGTGTGTGTGTGTGTGTGTGTGTGTGTGTGTGTGTGGTTTTGCCAAGATTGAGTCTATGCGTCATTAGCTAGGTTTCCAACCCATAGGGTGCAGATGCCCTGGACTGATATAGCTGCTCTGTGTGTGTGTGTGTGTGTGTGTGTGTGTGTGTGTGTGTGTGTGTGTGTGTGTGTGTGTGTTGTGTCAGGAGTTCTAATAGCCTCCAGATTAACTTGGAGTAGTCCAGCCGCTCTCAATTAAAATCCCATCTCCCCACATGCGGGGGCACTAGATGAGAATGGGCTGTGTGTCGGCGTGGGGGGGCGGGGCTTCTTTGTGCTCATGCTAAAGGGGTTCCCAACCTTTTTTGGCTTGTGACCCTACTTTGACATCACAAAGATCTAGGGACCCGAGACATTCAAATGCCGGTACACCATCGAGAATTCTGACTTTAATCTCAGAATCCTGATTTAAAGTTTTAGAATCTCAAAGATTTTAATCTAAATAAAAAAATAAAATAAGAGTCACTCACAATGTTGATTGAGGCTATGGTCCTTTGATGGAAGCCATTGCAGTATATAGTGACATGTGACATTAGTAACGCAACACTGTTTGGATCTCACCTGCAATTACCACTCATTGCCATAGGTGTCACCCAAGAGAACAAAACTGAAATCTTTCACACTCGGAACTAAAAAAAAAGATTGTGTCTGGTGTGTAAAAAACAACAACAACAAAAAACAAACAAAGATATTTTTTCCCAGGTGACCCTATTTGAATTCCAGGCGACCCCACTTAGGGTCGCGATACCTAAGGTTGAAAACCACTGTGCTGATGCATGTCTCTGTTTGGATTTGGGGGAAGGGTCTATGGATGATGTCTTATCTGGCAATTTAAGTCATTTCTACTAGTCACATGATCAAATCCTATCCCAGTCCTACAATCAACACACTGGTGACAGACAGTTCTGCAGGGAACACGTGGATTCAAACTTTTCTTGGTGGCTATACTTCCTTTTGTCTTTTGTTAGGACCTCCAGCCTGTATCTGTTTTCATTTGGCTCTCTCAAAGCCTGGAACAGATTTCTATAAGAGGACTCTTGCAATAATACCCTGCATTTAGATTTATTGGGGTCTTATAGGGTTGTTGTTGCTCCTCACACCCATAACTCTGCTCTTTGACCCATTTATTTCTCTCTCTCTCTCCTCTCTGTCTCTCCCCTCTCTCTCTCTCCTCTCTGTCTCCCCTCTCTCTCTCTCTCCTCTCTGTCTCCCCCCTCTCTTTCTCTCCTCTCTGTCTCCTCTCTCTCTCTCTCTCCTCTGTCTCTCCCCCTCTCTTTCTCTCCTCTCTGTCTCCCCCCTCTCTCTCTCTCCTCTGTCTCTCCCCCCTCTCTCTCTCCTCTCTGTCTCCCCCCTCTCTCTCTCTCCTCTCTGTCTCTCCCCCCTCTCTCTCTCTCCTCTCTGTCTCGCCCCTCTCTTTCTCTCCTCTCTGTCTCCCCCCCTATCTCTCTCTCCTCTCTGTCTCCCCCCTCTCTTTCTCTCCTCTCTGTCTCCTCTCTCTCTCTCTCTCTCTCTCTCTCCCCTGTCTCTCTCTCCTCTCTGTCTCTCTCTCTCTCCTCTCTGTCTCCCCCCTCTCTTTCTCTCCTCTCTGTCTCCTCTCTCTCTCTCTCCCCTCTCTCTCTCTCCTCTCTGTCTCCCCCCTGTCTCTCTCTCCTCTCTGTCTCTCTCTCTCTCCTCTCTGTCTCCCCCCTCTCTTTCTCTCCTCTCTGTCTCCTCTCTCTCTCTCTCTCTCCCCTCTCTCTCTCTCCTCTCTGTCTCCCTCCTCTCTTTCTCTCCTCTCTGTCTCCTCTCTCTCTCTCTCCCCTCTCTCTCTCTCCTCTCTGTCTCCCCCCTCTCTTTCTCCCCTCTCTGTCTCCTCTCTCTCTCTCTCTCCCCTCGCTCTCTCTCCTCTCTGTCTCCCTCCTCTCTTTCTCTCCTCTCTGTCTCCTCTCTGTCTCTCTCTCTCTCCCCTCTCTCTCTCTCCTCTCTGTCTCCCCCCTCTCTCTCTCTCCTCTGTCTCTCTCTCTCTCTCTCTCTCTCTCCTCTCTCTCCATCCAGACCATAGTGGAGTTGACCCAGGAGAGGGACTGTGTCCAGCTGTCTCCCCTCGCTCCCTGTCCTGTCCAGTCTCCTAACGACTCCCCCAGCATGAGGAGGACAGAAAGCCGACAGCACCTCTCTGTGGAGCTGGCCGACGCCAAGGCCAAGATCAGACGGCTGCGACAGGAACTGTAAGTACAGTAACGCAACCGTGTTATCAGTTAGACAATAAGTATGTATTGAAGGGGACAGAATCAGAGAGAATCAGTTGTCAGTTTGCATGAAGACAATACTTCCCTAGTAACCAAATAACATAGCAACCATTAGCCAATCAGCCTCGGAACTGACCGCGGCGTTTGTGGAGTTTCATTTTTTGACAGCAGGGCGGCACTCGGTGCACAGACCCCCGCACCGCGAACACCGGACACACCGCAGTATCCATAACTTTACCTTAAGTAGGCCCACTTCAATCTCATTGGTTAGAATCAGGCAAAGAACAAGGACGTGTAAATACCAAAACCTAATTGGCTGGATTCAGACAGAAACCGTAAACACTAATCTCATTTGCTAGTTCCCTTTTTTCCCCATTGCCACTTCTCTCACTGTCATTACGTTTTATTTGCAATTCTTAGAGGGAACTGTAAATAGCGGATCCTCATTGGCTAGTTATCAGAAGTTAAGATGATGTCATTGGTCCTCATGGTCATCATGACTTGCACTTGCACATCTGTTTGTGTGATGGTTGATTTGCTGTGTCTGTTATGAGTGTTTTGGAAAGACAGTGGAAGTGAAATAGTTCATAACAAAAATCTCCAAACTTTTGTTTAGATCCATAACAAAGCATATCATCCCTCCCTCACTTTCTGAACATTAAATCATAAACCTTAGTGGTAGTTTTGACATCAGGACTGGAACAGGAAGCTGCAGGAACAACAGTGGACGGCGGTGCAGAGAGAGGAAGACTGATGGAGAACAACAATCCATTTCCTCCCCGACATCTCGATTACTCACATGAGACCGCAGCTCTGTGCACGCACACACAACACACACACACACACACCACACACACACACACACACACACACACACACACACACACACACACACACACACACACACGCACACACGCACGCACACAACACACACACACACACACACACGCGCACACACACACACACACACCATACCGTGGAAAAGCCTTTTAAATTGTACCCATGAATAATAGAAGTTCCTCTTTAAAGTGCTATAAGCCACTAGGCCAGACACAGGCCTAATGGTCAGTGCTGGTCAGTATTAGTACATTTCACTGCTGCACAGACATAATATCTAACTGAATAGATGGGCCGGCGCCGGCATCCTGAGGTCACTGCTGATTGAAGTGAGACTTTGAAGTGCTTTGTTTGGGTCTGCTGTTGTAAGTGCATCCATCAAGTCTGCTGCCTGTATATCCTCTCTGCTCCAAAACATTTTCAGGATTCAGCCTCACCTGAAACTGATCCCGTGTCAGATTTCAATCATGCTCTCGTCTCCACTTTCTGCTGACTCCATGCCTCGTTTTGATGTGATCATTAAAAGTTTATTAAAGGGGAAACATTGTCACACATCAGCAGATCTGACTTTGAGAAGATCTGACTTTGAGAAGATCTGACTTTGAGAAGATCTGACTTTGACAAGATCTAACTTTGAGAAGATCTGACTTTGAGAAGGCTGCGTGTGGACAAAGCGTTTGTAAGCGTCTTTCTGGAGTGGAGAAGGTGCTTCCTGGAGGAGGAGCAGGATGCTAACGTCTCCTGCTAGCTTACCAGCCTGCAGCCGCACCAGCTACTACCTGGTTCAAGTCATGCAACGTTAGCAGCACTTCTAGCAGTACTAACAGTACAGTGTTGTAGAACAAGCAAGGCTCACTAGATGGCAGATATTTCCAATACATGTCCGGTATAATCCATAGTGCCTTTATGATCGCTGTTACAGTAACGTCAATTCACTGATTGGCCTACGACAGCATCCAATTTCTCCATTGCCCGGCTCGAGAAATAATTTCACGTCACCGAGCACTTTTCTGAAGTTTCATATTTCTCAGCTTCTGAAAGCGATCCACTCTTGACGGGAAAAAATTAAACGCCAGCTCCATCGCATGTCTGGAGCGGCCGCCTTTTGTGCTCCTTGTGGACACTTCCTGTTGCTTTTAATGAGGAAAGTATGCTGGAGCTCAGAAGAAGAAGCTAGGTGAACACCAGAGATGGGAAGTAACGAAGTACAAATACTTCGTTACTGTACTTAAGTAGATTTTTCGAGTATCTGTACTTTACTTGAGTATTTAATTTTCTGACGACTTTTTACTTTTACTCGTTACATTTTAACACAAGTATCTGTACTTTTACTTGTGTACATTTTCAAAACAGGTTCGTTACTTTTGTTTAAATGCACGAGAATGTAATTTAAAAACGAGTAGAAACGGGAGAACGGAGCAGTAATAGATGAGTTTCCCAGCGCTGCTGATAAAAGCTCATTCCAGCTCCGCCAATAGTATGACTTGGCACTCCTCCGGGGCGTGGACAAAGCAGAGAAACACGGTTTTTCTCTGAGGGGAGACACACGCAGACATTAGGAGCCGTGCAGACAGCCAGCACTTATTAGCGCTCCTCTTTTTGCAATTCATTCTCTATAAATACGCGCTTAGCGCGCATCTCTTTCAAGAAGCATTTCATGCGTTTAAAAGCTGGTGGTGTTTTTTTTAGCTGAGGAAAGTTTAACAGGAAAAGTGCCCTGCTCCTCTTCACTCCTCCCACCTCGAGTCTTCTCCCAGGAGAGGAGGATTTTCATCTCGCTGCTGCCAGAGTTGCCAATAATCTGGCTTTTCCAAGCATTATTTTTTAAATAACCGCTCCCTGCGTGCATGGCCCCTTATGCTGTTGTTCTAATACATACATTCAGTTTGTGCACTGTCAACATTCAGCTAATATGGAATATGGTGGTGTTCTTCTAACACCAGAGACAGTTCTGTCTTAATAATAAACCTTGAATTTGTGAATGTGATCAACCTGTGGACATTCAGTTCCTTCAGTCTCTCAGTATCATATCAGTCTCGAGTATTGTGATACTGCACTTTGTAAGGGACACCTTGTATCCAGCAGTTAAACTTGTCTAACTATTTGCACATTCATATATCATGGAAATATTAATGAGGGAGGACTAGATATGATTTTAATGGGGGGGTTTTTGTGTGGAAAAACCATAGCACACTATTTAAAGTAGAGTTTTAAGATGTGTAAAACATTTGTAGGGGATCTTTTATCCTCAAATTATATTCTATGATGTGAGGTTCAGTCATTCAGAAAGATACAGTAAAAATACTTTTACTTTTACTCGGGTACATTTCAGAGCCTGTACTTTTTTACTTTTACTTGAGTAAAATAATTTAATCAGTACTTCTACTTTTACCAGAGTAGTTTTTTACACAAGTAACTGTACTTCTACTCAAGTACAGAATGTCAGTACTTTTCCCATCTCTGGTGAACACGCAGCCTAAAAATGACCAGAACCTCTGGATGCTTTTGCCAATAGAAAGTGTATTTTTGGAAGTGCTTTGAATTGTCAAAAAAATCCATTCAACTTGCTATAACCATGTGTTATTTCAAGCTGTTTTGAGTAAAAGCTGTCTCACTGACTTTTTTCAGTGGGTTCCTATGAGGGTCTTCCTTGGAAATGGGAACTGTTTATTGAAGGTTGACCTGACAGATGTTGCAGGCTAGTCCGGTTGCACTTTGCAACGCTTGCTACGGCCGTTCGTGGTGTATTTCATTGCAAGAATGAAAATGGTCTTGTGACCCGATTGTAAAAGTGTGAAATGTATTCCAATAAGTGGATCATCTTTATGCTGAATTTAGCATGGTAGCTAGCTATGTTGTTACGAAAAGCAAGGCGTTATTGAGCTGCCAGATTTTGCAGTGGAGTTCAGTGGGAAGTTGTGTCCTTAACAGAACTGTGAGGGTGAATTGCAGGCCAGCATTTCTTAATCAATAGGTTGCATCTCAAAGTGGACCGTGGGCCAAACTGTGGTTGGTCTTCACATGACAACAGTAGAAGCAGCATGCCTTCATGAGGTTTCTGTCTCGAGATGAGCATCAAGTCTCTTTATCAGGTTCTTGTCCTGTGAGAAGGTCTGGCATCCATTGCTGTAGGCCTCTCCTTTATACTTCCCTGACCTACTTGTTGATGCTTTCTTGCCTCGACCCAAACAGCAGTGATCACCAAGCCGAGGAGTTGATTTAGATTGTTGGTTGGTTGCTATGGCGTTGTTTACTTGTTGCTGCAGTACTGTGTGCGGTCTGCGGGGGTACAGCGCTATCGTCATGTGATGCCAAAGCCCAGTTTGAACTCGTAACCATAAAAGACGTGCTGAGCTTGTGTGTGTGTGTGTGTGTGTGTGCGTGCGTGCGTGTGTGCGTGCGTGTGTGTGTCTGTGCATGTTTGCATGTGTGCGTGCGTGTGTGTGTCTGTGCATGTTTGCGTGTGTGTGTGTAACAGACCAGGTTCAGTCAGAGCCTTGGGGGTTGTGTTCTGTGGTGTGTTGTTAATCCTCCTGTTAAAGCTACTGTGGCTCTGCAGCTTCTCCTCCAGTCTCTTCAAACTCAACCACACACAGCGTCTCTCTCCCTACGTAACGCTGGGCGAGCGAGGAATCACTACATCTCTGGAGCCTCGTCTAGACGCTCGTCCCAAATGGACCTTTACTGCCTTTGGTCTGAGTTCTATTGATATATTGTAGGTCAATAAGATTGGATGTTTGTGCGTGCGTGTGTGTGTGTGTGTGTGTTTGTGTGTGTTTGTGTGTGTGTGTGTGTCTGTGTGTGTCTGTGTGTGTCTGTGTGTGTACTGTACTGTACTGTATAGGCCAGGCTGAGCCAGCTCCAGGTGGTACTAAATTGTTTCCTGTTGAGGTGAGGCTGGATGGCTGATGACAGGATCTGTTATTCTAGCTGTATATCTCTACGCTGCACAATAACATAGAGGTGTGTGTGTGTGTGTGTGTGTGTGTGTGTGTGTGTGTGTGTGTGTTTGTGTTGTGTTGAGTTCAGTCCACCTAAACTGTGTGCTCTTCTATGTTTGTTTTTCTATGTGAACCACATGGAGACATGGGACACATCCTTCAAAGTGAGGACTTGTAGTTGGTTCTGAGTTTGACGAGGGTCTATTTGCAGGTTAGGGGCTTAGACTTGGGCTTAAGGATAGAATCTACATATTATAAATATATATAGATACATTTATATATATATACAGTATATATATAATAAATATATATATATTTGAAATATATATTTATCTAGTCAGGGTAAAGGTTAGGCATTTTAAGGCAGGGATTAATGAACGTTGCCAGTGGAGGTTTTCACCAATATAGCTGTGTGTGTGTGTGTGTGTGTGTGTTCAGGCGCGCGTGCACCCGGGCGTGTGTGTGTGTCTGTTCAGGCACACGTACACCCGGGCGTGTGTGTGTGTTCAGGCACGCGTGCACCCGGGCGTGTGTGTGTGCGTGTTCAGGCATGCGTGCACCCGTGCGTGTGTGTGTGTGTTCAGGCACGCGTGCGCACGGGCGTGTGTGTGTGTGTGGGCATAGATGCAAATGTGTTAATTCATTCTCATAGTTGCAGTAGAGGCAGCTGCATCCATAATGTGAGCCCCAAGCTCATCTGTCATGCTAGAGTTGACAGGTGTTTGTGATTTGGGGAAGGGGGATGTGTGTGTGTGTACGTGTGTGTGTGTGTACGTGTGTATGTGTGTGTGTATCTTTCTATCTGATGAGACCAAAACAGATGGGGATGCAGGAACATCCTGTCTGCATATCAACTCTCATCTCCTGAAGTCTTTTAGCCACTGGAGGAAATAGGAGATGGAAAGAAAGGGAGCAAGGATGTCCTTTCTTTATTGAGATTCACCCCAAGGTGCTCACCAGAGGGCTGTAATCAAATAGGCCATCAGATGTTCAGCGGAGCAAACAGTTTGTCAGACACACACACAGACAGACACACACACACACAAACACACAGACAGACGCACGCACACACACACACACACACACACACACACACACACACACACACGAGCACACACACACACACACACACACACACACACACACACACACACACACAGAGACACACACACACACACACGCACACACACACACCCACACACACACACACACACACACACACACACACACACACACACACACACAGGAGAGCATGTCAGGAATGCAGTCCTTTCTCTTCAAAGTGGTGGCACATTCTTCCTCTACAGTAAGAGCCTGCAGTCTGTAGTCATGTTTCCATCAACATATTTTAATGTGCATTTTGATGTATATTAGAAAAGGTTGATGACGGCAACATTCTGAGAGAAAGAAAAAACTTCTCAGTTTCGGGAAAAAAGTTGTTACGCTCGCCTGAGGTGGTTTTTGCCTTTTCCGTTAAAAAGTTAACGTGTAAAATGGGAGATGGAAACACTGATGACGTACAGTAGTGAATATGTAACTGACATGACTGATCAGCTGGACCCTGTGTCCTGCACAGCTGCTGGTGGGACTGACAGAGTGATCAGCTGGACCCTGTGTCCTGCACAGCTGCTGGTGGGACTGACCTAAGCCCTTTTCCCACATGCGCTTTGTACCGCAAAATGACCGGAACGTGGTGTAATGCCTGTATGTGGGAAAGGCGCCGTGCCGGTATAAGCGCGACCCCGTCGTCCCCGACATTTCACCAGTTTCGATCCAGTCAGAAGAGCGGTATGCTCTTAAGGGGACGCAAGTGGAAACGGCTCCAGTCATTTTCCGCGACAGCGGTCCTTCAATCATGGGCGAAGTGTAGCCTACACACGTTGCTTAATGTTCCAGCGGGCATAATCTAATCATTCGCGCACATTAAAGCAAACTGGCGAAATGATCTTGTGATAGCCTAATAAGAGCAGTATGTCAGCTTGCTGATTTCCGAAGGCAAGCCGGATGATCCCTGCTCCACCCTCTGCCAATCTGGGGAGAGCCGAGACTAGCACCATGCTTCCTCCGACACATGCACCTACTTACCTGTACCTGTACCTTAATCCCAATTTTAACATTGCATTTCAAAAATCGTCTCCTCTCTCTCTGTCTCTGTCTCTCTCTCTCTCTCTCTCTGTGTGTGTCTCTGTCTCTCTCTCTCTCTCTCTCTCTCTGTCTCTCTCTCTCTCAAGCATCAGGCTGCCCCATTTATCTGCTTCTGTATTTAAACAAATTATATAGGAGAGTGTTCAGTAGCATGACACACTGCTATTAGTAAGGGAACAGAACTGTGTGGGTGAGAGGGAGTGTGATGTTTAAGGCTGATATGCCACTGGTAACCAGATGTTATGTAGACACTCTCTCTCTCTCTCTCTCTCTCTCTCTCTCTCTCTCTCTCTCTCTCTCTGTTATTTGGTCTTATAGTCGTTCTATCAGTGTAGCAGAGGGGTTGAGCCTCTTTGATGCAAGCAGTTAGCAGTTTTGCATACTTATTTGCATACTCTGAACTGGTCACAAGGTTAGAATACAACACAACAGTTGTGTATTTGTCGCTGTGTGATCATGTCCAGCAACAGGATCTTGTTTATTGGTAGTTGAGCTGAATGGACTAAACACACTAGACTAAACACACTAGGCACACTGGACTAAACACACTAGGCACACTGGACTAAACACACTAGGCACACTGGACTAAACACACTAGGCACACTGGGCTATTGTAAGTAAAGAAACCTGCTTAGTGGGTTGATTGATGCATGTCAGAATCAACATGTGTGCTTGATGTGTTGCTGTTAAACTCAACTGAACTAAAAGGGTTCAATACCATAATCCATCAACTTTGGAACACAAATAGTACCTGGAATTGATTAATACATGTTTTTTTGTAATACTTTATTGTGTCAATAGTCAATATTGATACATTTGATTTTCTTTGTTTCTTTCTTTTTAAACTTGACATTTTTTTGAACGTCTCTTTGTTTTGTGATCCATCATCACCCATACGATGAATGAATGTTTAAGAGAGAGATGGCCTCCTTCATATCCAACATGTTGACTCATATGAAAGAAAAGTAGGACAGATTAAAATAATGATAGTTATGCCTTCTGTATAGATACCCACAGATAGTTTGACTCTGCAAGTAACAGCATTGGTAACTAGCTAGTAACTAGCAGTAACTGCTAGTTTGACTCCCAATGTTGACTGACAGATTAAAGATTGGTAATGTTCAAAAACATAGTAGATAGATGGATGGAAAGATAGATAGATAGATAGATTTGTGTAGCTTGTAGAGTTTAGCGGTTCTACTCTCTGTGGTTCATGGCGCTAACTGTGCCACTCTGTGCTCCTCTCTCTCCTCTCTCTCCCCCTCTCTCTCCCCATTTCTCCCCTCTCCCCCTTTCTCCCACTCTCCTCTCTCTCCCTCTCTCTCCCCTCTCCTCTCTCTCCCCCTCTCTCTCCCCCCTCTCCTCTCTCTCCCCATTTCTCCCCTCTCTCCCCCTTTCTCCCACTCTCCTCTCTCTCCCTCTCTCCCCTCTCTCTCCCCTCTCCTCTCTCTCCCCCTCTCTCCCCCCCCCTCTCCTCTCTCTCCCCATTTCTCCCCTCTCTCCCCCTTTCTCCCACTCTCCCCTCTCCTCTCTCTCCCCATTTCTCCCCTCTCTGCCCCTTTCTCCCACTCTCCCCTCTCTCCTCCCCTCTCTCTCCCCTCTCTCTCCCCCTCTCTCTCCTCTCTCTCCCCTCTCTCCCTCTCTCTCCTCTCTCTCCCCTTTCCTCTGTCTCCCCTCTCCTCGCTCTTTCAGAGAGGAGAAGAGTGAGCAGCTTTTGGACACCAGACAGGAGCTTGAGAACATGGAGGTGGAGCTCAAGAGACTTCAGCAAGAGGTAACACACACACACACACACACACACACGCGCGCACACACACGCGCACATGCACACACGCACATGCACACGCACACGCACACACACACACACACACACACACACACACACACACACACACACCTGCTCTGCCCTCTTTCTAGTTGTTGTACTCAGTGCTTTGTGTTTGCTGTGCTGCCAGGCTGTGAGCAGCAGCAAACGGCCGTAGCTCATTATGAGCTATTAGAGCTGTTAGAGCTATCTTTAGCTTAGCAACAGACTGACATGGCTTTTGATTTAGAGCGGGCGGCTGGCTGGCTGGATGCAGTAAACAATGTGGATGAGATCAGGCTGTGTGTGTGTGTGTGTGTGTGTGTGTGTGTGTGTGTGTGTGAGTGTGTGTGTGTGTGCGTGCACGATTGAAAGATTGTTTGTGTCTGCTCTTTCTCATCTGTTGATGAAACAGACACGTCTCAGTGGCTCAGATGTTAGTGGTTCATAGCTAATCTACTCACCGTAGAAGATGAAAGCCAGCGTTAATGACCCCACTGACTTAGAAAGAGGACTGTGAGTGTGTGTGTGTGTGTGTGTGTGTGTGTGTGTGTGTGTGTGTGTGTGCGTGTGCATCTGTGCGTACAACGGTGTCTCTTTGTTCCTGTCCTCTGTGTTCCTGTCCTTCTCTGTGTGAATGCTTTTGTGTGAGTCTGTATTTAGAGGCAGGTTTTCCATGCACGGACAGACAGTGTATAGTAATGTATAGGCGCGTAATGTACACATAGAACACATGTCCACATGTCCGTGCTCGCTGTGTGTTTGGCTGCTGCAGAGCTACCAGCTGCTGTCGGACGCGCGGTCGGCCCGGGCGTACCGCGACGAGCTGGACTCGCTCCGAGAGAAAGCCGTCCGCGTGGACAAACTGGAGAGCGAGCTGAGCCGATACAAGGAGAGACTTCACGACATCGAGTTCTACAAGGCCCGAGTCGAGGTGCACGCACACCCACACGCACACAATATAGTGTATATATATAGCGCCAATTGATTTATGATTACGTTTGCTGTTCATTCTACTGTTACTGTTATTGATAGTACTGATTGTATTGATAATAAAAACAAAAACAATGTTAATACTATCTTTTTTCAAGAGGTTCTATCCAAAACATAATTGTGATGATGTTACAATTTATAGAAGTTACAGTGATTCTTGCGGGGAGAGTTTTCTTTAACTAGTGTTGTGTGTTGATGTGGTGGTTGTTTGTGTAGGAGCTGAAGGAGGACAACCAGGTCCTGCTGGAGACCAAGACCATGCTGGAGGAGCAGCTGGATGGGAACAGGTCGCGGTCGGACAAATTGCACCTCCTGGAGAAGGAGAGCCTGCAGCTCAAGTCCAAGATGCATGACCTGGAGATGGTGAGATGGGTGGATGGATGGATGGATGAATCAATAGATGACTGATGGCTAGATGGATCGATTGATGGAGGGAGAGTGGAGTGCACAGAGAGAGTGATTAGATCTATGCATCAGGAGCCTGCAGTTGGTAGTGGAGATAGAGTGAAACAAATTAAATGAAAGAACGGGGACATCTCAGCATTTGTGTGTCCAACATGTATTCATTTCAGTTTTCATGCATGTTACGACTATTTCCTGAGATGTTGGAAACACCTCACATGTATCTGCCGTCACCAGGAGCGGGACATGGACCGCAAGCGCATGGAGGAGCTGTTGGAGGAGAACCTGGTGCTGGAGATGGCCCAGAAACAGAGCATGGACGAGTCGCTGCACCTGGGCTGGGAGCTGGAGCAACTGTCCAAGACGCCCGATCTGGCCGAGGGTAAGAAGGCTAAGGAGTGGAGAAGAGGAGAGCGAGAGCATGACTGGATTGCCGAAAACCTGGGTTTGCAGTGTGGTGATAGGGGAGGAACGGGGAGAAGATCGGGTGAAAGGAAAGATGGGTGGATGGTCAGGAGGAGTCAAGGATCCAGGTTTCTGTGTGTAAATTGAGAGGCATGAGTAAAAAACTAGGGCAGTGGTTCTCAAAGTGGGGCCCCAGGGGGTCCCCAGGTAAAAGGGGAATAATTTATTTTCACTATAGTTCCATCCATAAGTAACACAATAACAGAACTTACCCTTTCTGTAATAAAACATCTCAAAGCGAAGATCTTATCAGACGAGCGTCTGATCGTTTAATTTGCATCAGTTTAGGGGTCGTTGACTTGAAGACATTTGAAAACCACTGGACGAGGAGATAAAGAGGTGTGATAAAGGAAAGGTTGAGGAGGTAGAGGATCGGAAAGGAGGAGAGGTTGGGGTCGGTTTGAAAGATCACTCTGCTGACGTTTTAACTGAGGTGAGCAGGTAGTGAAGACAGGTCAGGGAACTAGAGAGGTTGGGCCGGACCTGGAGGCTTCAGATGGCCAACAGAGCAGACTCTGGCCTGTGGCTCTTAGCCCTGGCTTCCTCCCCGGCCCCAGACTCCGGTGCTTTAGACCTTTGCCAGCTTCCACTGGGTTTTCTCTCCACTCGGTTAAGTCCTGTAATTAATAGTCAGTGGCCCCTGGAGGATAATCTGTGAGTTTGGATTATGAAGACGGCTAAGAGGGTTAACTAGCCAGGGATCTGGATAAAGACCTTGTTTGTTAAAATAGCAGTTAAAAGGTTTAAGGATGGCAGATGTTGTGTAGTATAATTAGATATTTTAATTGACTCGTTTAATGGTATTGAGTATTGACTTGATATAATGATAATAGACAATTAGGTGCTTCTTTTTTGCTTATTGCATTTTTTGCACAGATGTGTTTGTGTGAATCCTTTCTTAAAAAGCATGATTTATGAATGTACTGTGGTCCCCCCTGCAGCGCCTCAGAAGTCTCTGGGCGAGGAGGTGAACGAGCTGACGTCCAGCCGCCTGCTGAAGCTGGAGAAAGACAACCAGACCCTGCTGAAGACGGTGGAGGAGCTCAAAGGAGGGGCCGGGCAGGACGCCTCGGGAAAACTGGCCAAAGCCAGCCAGGAGAACCAGAGACTGACCAAGAAAGTAAGCAATGGAGCTTGTGCTATATATATAAAAGGTTTGCGAAAGAAGATTGTAACTGATTTCCCAATTTGCTTCTGCAGAAAGGGTTGGGTAAATAGTCGGCATCGAGAATTGTTTCCTCAAGAGAGGTACATTTTGTTTTGCAATTCTTCACAACACAGCCCGTAAAATTAGATTTGCATCACGAGAAATATGACTTATTAATAGCTTGTAAAGCTCTGAGAGGGTATCAGGCACTGAGGCTGGATAGATGCACGTTCTGGAAAGTCCAGTTTGCTCTATAAGGATGCAACTAAACATGGTCCAAACTAGTTAGAATGAAACGGCTTGTACAGGCCTACAAGTTTTTTTTTTAATACTACGGTACTAGAGACTAGAGAGAGAGAGATGCATCAGTGTGTAGGTATTAGGTAAATGGATTAATAGTATATATAGTACAACAGTATATGTCTATTAAGGTTTATAAACCGTGTTCTCCATTTTTTGTCTTTTTCTGCAGCACTGTTTTTAACTTGTTTGAAAGTGCTGTATACGTTTCTATCCCTCATCACATTCAGCACCAACCCACTCACATTAGCATCTGGGCCCCGCCCCCTCTCTCATATATCACTAAACACTCGGCTTCCAGACACTCTCACTCAATGGCAGGAGAAAGGACAAGGCAACAGAAAGAAAGAGAGAGAAAGAGAAAGAGAGGATAGAGAGAGAGAGAGGATAGAGAGAGAGAGAGGACAGAGAGAGAGAGAGAGAGGATAGAGAGAGAGAGAAAGAGAGAGAGGATAGAGAGAGAGAGAGAGAGAGAGAGAGAGAGAGGGGTGGATAGGAGGATGAAAGCCAAGCTGTAAATCCAGCAGCGCTGCATAGCATTTGATTATCCAGTGTTTGACACTGGAACGCCCCTCACTAAGAGAAGCCTCTCAGCTATTTTCAGAAACAGAAGCCTCTCTCTCTCTCTCTCTCTCTCTCTCTCTCTCTCTCTCTCTCTCTCTCTCTCTCTCTCCCTCTCTCTCTCTCCCTCTCTCTCTCTGTGCCCCCTGAATACGAAAAGCATGGAAATGTGTTTTCCTCTCACAGAGTGAGACATTAAACTCTGGGTGGCGCAGAGTCCAGAGCAAAACACATAAAGACGCGAATGCAGCTGGTAGACTTGAACAATAGAAACAGTCTTCTGTGTGTGCGTGCGGGCTTGCGTGCGTGCGCGTTGTATTCTAAGTAGCTAAAGTATAGCATGGGTTAATAATTGCACCGACTTGTCTAGGGTTCACTTAGCGAGCATCTATATATACAAAAAGTGCTTATTATCCAAACGTTGAATGTGCGCGATCAATAAGCATATGGACGTGCTGAATCAGTAGAAGCAGAGATAGGAGACAGAAGTGGTGAAACTGAAAGTTTGCTCTGTGCGTCTCACTCTGTCTCCCTGAAAAACTCATTAGCCCTTCAGTATGGGACGTACACAACCTGATGATGGCTTGTGATGAACCCCATGGTGACAGCAATGTACCCTCTTATCACCCAGCACCCCAGCGTTTAGCCTCGGTGACAGCTACCTTCAATGCTTTGGGTTTTTTTCTGGCATCGTTATTCCCACTGGGCAGGCCCAGACTTTGGATGTCTTTGGGGCTGCATATTGGCGAGACTCAGGTTTTGCTATGCAAGTCTAGAAATGTATGGAACAATAAATGTCATTTAAAAATGCTATGTACACATAGCATAATAATGGTCTTGATGGTCATTACCCAACCTCTACAATTGATCATAATGGAATAACAACCAAAACATTCAAATCCAATCGAGAAATTATGGTCCAGAATTTACAAATGTTATCTTAATTGATTATCGTTCTGTGCGTGTGCGTGCGTGTGCGCGCGTGTGTGTGTGTGCGTGCGTGTGTGTGTGTGTGTGCGTGCACAGCTGGAGCAGTTGGAGAGCGAGCTGACATCAGACAGAGAGTCTCTCCGCGGCGCAGAGTCGCTCAGCACTGACCTGATGAAGGAGAAGGCCTCATTGGAGAAGACTCTGGAAACACTCCGAGAGAACTCCGAGAGACAGGTACACACACGCACGCACACACACAGACACACACACACACACACACACACACACACACACACACACACACGCACGCTTTCCTGCATGGCACATTATTACAGTAAATTAAATCATCTGCTGTCCTGTAAATGACGTCAGCAATTGACCTCCCTTCCAAACTGTAGTTTTATTGCTCACATTGTGGTTGATGTTGTTGCCATGAAGCCTTCCTACAAGTGCTGAGTATATGAAACATGAGAAACAGGCAGAACAGACATGTTGAGCGTATGTACATGTACAGTATGGATGTCCTGTCTCATGAACATTCTGATTGATGGCGTTACTTATATAATGGCTTGGTACTGTATGCTTTATGCATGTCCTTGTCCAAACAGTTGTTCCACATGCTTTAATCACTTTAAATCAATTTAAATATTCAGCTAATGTCCTTATTCAATGGAACATAATTACATGAACCGGTTAATTGAATAATGTCTTAATCTGAGAATTATCATAATAAGATTTATGGGTATTGTTGTTGGTATTGACGTGCATGTGAACATAACATATGTTCACATGCGGCTTTAGCTCAGGAGGTAGAGCGGGTCGGCCAATGACGCAAGGGTTGGCGGTTCGATCCCCGCTCCCTCCCAGCTGCTGTCGCTGTGTCCTTGGGCAAGACACTTAACCCTCCTTGCTCCCGATGGTGTGTAGGCACCCTGCGTGGCAGCCTGCCGCCATCGGTGTATGAATGGGTGAATGTAGATTATCTACTGATTGTAAAGCGCTTTGGATAAAAGCGCTATATAAATGCAGGCCATTTACCATTTACCATTTACATTTTGCATGCAGATGGTCTAATTACAACTCTCGCACACGGGTTCGAGACATTGCGTCACACACTTGCTGCCCTCTTCACAAGACCTTTATTGATTCTCTTTCCAAGAAGCTCCAACAAAATAACTTGACTGAGTCTAAGTTTAGACGGAGTTTTCTTTAGCAGAGAGACAGTCTTTGTGCAACTGAACTGCCTTTGGCACAGATAACTCTTTAGTGGAGTTAGAATGATGTTTTACGGAGTAGACGGCCTACTGCTGCTCCGTGCCCCAGATGCAGTGGCTTCTCCTGCGTCTGGAGGGACTTTATACATGTTGGACCAAAATCTGACAGCTTTGATCAGGTTAAGCATCTGCTTTGTAAAATGCTGCCCTGATGAGCTACAGAGACGTTCAGATGTTTTACACAGCAGACAGCAGGCACAGATTACTGTGGGCAATTCTGTCCAGATGCTTCATCGATGTAAACATTATGAAAAGTAACTTGCGAAGGCTGATTTCAAAATACATACATTTCAAATGAATTGCAATGTTCTATATAGTCCCTCCTTGGAAGATGCTTAATATTTGTGCTGTACATTTCATTAGTTCTCCCCACATCAACTAGAGAGCTTTAAGTAAAAACTTGTTCTAGCAACAGTCACATTCCTCCTCTGAGCATCAGCTCACAGCAAAATATATTTTGACCACAACAGAGTGAGATGACGTGCTGTGTAGCCTCTTCTAGATGCTGTGAATCTCTAATATAATGACTTTTCATCAATGTCACCAAGACAAATTACTGTAGTCATTTAGATCCATCGGTCTGTTATTCACTCAGTCATTAAATCTCTGCTGTCCTCTCCCCAGCTGAAAGGTCTGGAGCAGGAGAACAAGCACCTGAGCCAAACCGTGTCCTCCCTGCGCCAGCGCTGCCAGGTGGGAGCCGAGGCCCGGGTCAAAGACGTGGAGAAGGAGAACCGCATCCTTCACGAGTCCATCTGCGAAACCAGCGCCAAACTCAATAAGATGGAGTTTGAGAGGAAACAGCTACGTGAGTGACATGTTATGTTCGAGCTTTTCATGTTTCCTGTTTTCCTAGCACCAAGTATGACTCTGTTTTTCTCCATCCATCCTTTCCAATCACAATGAAGAAGAGTAATCTTCTGACAAGTTCTAGCATCAATGACTAACAAGGCAGTCTGACTGTTTATGAATATGTGTTTGTTTCCCGTGTGCAGGTAAGGAGCTGGAGGTGTTGAAGGAGAAAGGCGAGCGAGCCGAGGAGTTGGAGATGCTCCTGCAGAAGCTGGAGAGGGAGAACGAGAGCCTGCAGAAGAGAGTGGCGAGTCTAGGCATCACCTGTGAAAAGGTCTGCTCCATTTTTCTGTCTCTCTGCCTGCCTGGACTGCTTCCCCAGATGGTCAGATGCTTACCACACATTTACTGGACCTTAATGGCCCTAGTTTAATATTAGCGGATTTGATGTATTATTATCCAACTCAATTAAATGATGGTGTAGCAATGGTCACATGTGAAGCAGACTCATTTGCACTCCTTTTAATATGAGAAGTATTTTGTCTCTAGTCCTGCAACATTAAAAGCTAACGCGTGCGCCACACAGCGCGTGTCCGTGGCGGAACCTGTTGTTTTTTATTTCGGCGGCCATGTTAGCAGGTTAGAGCAGCCACACAGCCTGCCTGATCAGCGTGGCTCGACTGCGTCTCAGCTGCATGTCATCTAGAGTTTCGCGGTCTTGCCTATTTTTACCGCGATAGGCGCACAGTTCCCAGCAAAAATAGACAGCAGCAGCTCGGCTTGGTTGGTGAAATTCGCATTTTCTAACAATATTTTGGAACCAGTGCCAGTGGCGAGTAATTAATTGGAATATTTCAGGCTGTCCTGACATGAGCTCATCAGGTCTAGCTTCTGGCATTAACGTGAAGCTTTACTTCTGTGTATGTAGGTGTCTTCCTTGGAGAAGGAGAATAGTGAGCTGGAGGCAGAGGGCCGTCGTCTGAAGAAGAGGGTGGACGCTCTGAAGAACATGGCCTTCCAGCTGGAGGCTCTGCAGAAGGACAACTCCCAGCTGGAGCAGGAGAACCTGGAGCTGCGGCGCTCGGCTGAGAACCTGCGCTTGGCCGGGGCCAAGGCTGCTCAGCTGGAGGCCGAGAACAGAGAGCTGGAGAGCGAGAAGAGCCAGATGAAACGCAGCCTGGACCTGCTCAAGGCCTCCTCCAAGAAGAATGAGAGATTAGAGGTAAGACTTAAGGACTGACAGTCATCTCTTCAGTTGATGTATTATTACAGAATAAGAGGAGCCAGCTAAAATGCAACTGTAAGCTGTAAAGGGTTTTCTTTGAGAAGCTGGCAGTAGTGGCTGCACTGCTAATCTGTTATTATATTTGACTATTATATTATTCAGGGCTGCCACACCCCCGGAAAAACGAATGATAAAAGAGAGATAGGTTTGAAAGTGAAGTTGATTTTTCTTTGGAATACTGTCAAAATGTCACAAAATGCTGGACCTGAAACAAAAACTAGACATTCCTGTTGTGCGAAAATATTGTTGGTTGTTGAGTTAAAATATAATAATCCTTGATTTTAAAATGAAAAACAAGCAACAAACAAGAAAAAAGTGTAGATTGGGGGTTACTGTTTACTTCAGGCTTATACAAATTTGATAATGGAAATTTTAAAAGAAGTGATGGATAACTTTTGGCATTTAATCAGTGGAAAGGGGTGATTATAGCTACAGTACACTGTATTACAGAACCAGAGAAGCAGTGTCAAGAAAGGTGTTTTAAAACAGCTGTACTATTAGAGGCATCTTACACACTGTGTATTGATACTTTCATATCAAGATTTGTACAGGTGAGTTACTAGAGCTTTGGCATAGATTACTGTAGCAACATGGAGCTGCAGCAACTAGTTCATGGTTGCTTTTAATATCCTGATCTGACTCTGCCTCTCCCAGGTGAGCTACCAGGGCCTAGATACAGAGAACCAGCGCTTGCAGAAGGCTTTGGAGAACAGCAACAAGAAGATCCAGCAGTTGGAGGTGGAGGTCCAGGAGGTGGAGGCTGAGAATCAGGCCCTCCAGCGCAACTTGGAGGAGCTCAAGATCTCCAGTAAACGCCTGGAGCAGCTGGAGCAGGAGGTAGGCAAAAATACAGTTTCTTCTACATTGATTCAACTGTGTGTGTGACCCATCTGTTTCTGAGAAATGGCAGCCGGAAAAACACAACCCCATATCAGGGCCAATGTTTAGCTCCAAATAAGAAGTGTTTTTGAACTGCAGCTAGCTCTGGAGCAGGCGTAGACCAGGCAGAACATCCTGTGGGATACAATGCTGTAGGTGCTATGACCGACATAGCTTCAGTTACTTTTCTGGGATGGACTGATTTTTTTCTTGGCAGAATCGGGTCAATTGGATTGTCCCAAAGTTGCAAACCCCGCCCACCGTGTGTTCCAGGCAGACTAAAGAGTGCATGTGTGATATAACTGAAAGGATGACTCACATCCGGTGTCGAAAAAAACGTTAGATTCTGTTCTGACAGTTATCATCACACATCACCGTCATATCAATTATAGGGATATTTTTGGAATGCGCACAGAACACAGGATTCTCAGGAATTGTGTGTAAATTATGCTCTTTCCCATTTACACCAAAAGTGATCCGATCATCAGATAATGTTTAGTGATCCATCAGCTTTATCTCCATCACTTCTCCAGAACAAGACGCTGGAGCAGGAAAGCTCCCAGCTGGAGAAAGACAAGAAGCATCTGGAGAAGGAGAACAAGCGGCTGAGGCAGCAAGCGGAGATCCGAGACTTAAAGATGGACGACAACAACCAGCGGATCTCCTCCCTGGAGAGGGAGAACCGCACTATGGGCAAGGAGATGATCTTCTTCAGGGACTCCTGCACCAGGGTCAAAGACCTAGAGAAAGAGGCCAAGGAGCTGGTCAAACAGGCCACCATCGATAAGCGAACTCTGGTCACACTCCGGGAGGTAAGAGGACGGTCTCTGAAAACTCAAGCGCCAGCTTAATGAAGGCCTTATAGTTTGTCCAAGGTTTCTCAAGTCCTGTGACTGAACTTGACCTGCTCCTAAATTTGACATCATCATAATGCTTCCTTGGTGTTGAAAGTTCAAGCAAATCAAAAAAAATGTCAAATGGCACTTGAAGAATTAATGTATAAATAAACTGAAATTAAATTCTGTTTTTAGTCACAAAAATGTACAATTACGGGAATCTGAACTTTACCACTTCGACTTTAACGTTTTCTTTAAATTACTACACTATGATTATCAATGGCGATTGAGTACAAAGTACTGATAATTTGCATATTATATGAGCAGTACTAATGACCAGAACAGCCTTATTAGCTCATTATGACTTTTATAATAAAATAATACAACCTGGTCATTGATTGTGTGTGTGTGTGTGTGTGCGCGCGCGCGCGTGTTAATGTGTACAGGAGCTGGTGAGTGAGAAGCTGCGGACTCAGCAGATGAATAACGACCTGGAGAAACTGACCCATGAGTTGGAGAAGATTGGGATCAACAAGGAGAGACTCCTGCATGATGAACAAAGCTCTGATGACAGGTGTCTTCCTCACAAACACACAGTGGAACTAAACGACACAAAACAATAATTGTCTAGTTTGTTTGAACAAAACAAATGATAACTGTTTTATGATTGTTCTTAAAACTGTTTCAGCCTGGAACCTAAATAATTAACCCAAATCTCTCATCTTGGCATTAGAATTGTTAAAAGTTATCAGTGCTTTTGTTCTTCTAAAAGAAACAGGCCTGTGATCCATTTGAGGCTTTGGTGCGGTAGTTTATTAATCCTGGTGACCTATTGCAGAATCATTCTGTGATATATTTATTTTTGAGCCAGTATTCTCCACCTGCCGCATTCCTTGCCAAAAAAATAATTTGGCCTTGATACATTGAGGCTTTATCCATAGATATTATATTACTATAGATGGGTCACCGCAGGCTCCGCCAATTCTAACAAATGGTAGCAGCAAGTCTCCTAAATGGGCGTGGTCAACCATTGACTCAGACCTGCCGAAAGTCTCCTAAGTGGGCGTGTCCGTAGAAAACCATGGGCAAAACCCACGTGACAAAATGACAGGAAGTGAGTTGAAGTTGGGCCGTCTTGCTTGAATCCCATCGTCTTTGCTTTATCTGTTGTGTTATTGATGATGATAACAAATCGAACTCTCCCTGTGTGCTCAGGTTCACCTACACACACACACACACACACACACACACACACCCCTACACACACACACACACACACACACACACCTCACAGCTAACAGCTAACTGTCCCTGTGTGCTCAGGTTCAGGCTACTGGAGTCCAAACTGGAGTCGACTCTGAAATCGTCTCTGGAGATTAAGGAGGAGAAGATCGCCGCCCTAGAGGCCAGACTGCAGGAATCCTCTAACCTCAACCAGCAGCTCCGCCAGGAGCTCAAGACGGTCAGCAACACACACACACGCACGCACAGTCGCACACACACACACACACACACACACACACAGCAGCAGTTAAATATTAGCATCAGTTATATATTGCACTTGGGGACGGGTAGTTGTTTTGGAGTAGTATGTTGAGTGCCCTCACACACACACGCACACGCACACACACACACACACACACACACACACACACACACACACACACACACACACACAGGATCTTTATGTTGGAGGAATAAAGTCAATATTGTATGAAACAGGGAAATCCTACACATTGTAATTGTACAGTTTGGACATGAAGAATGTGCATCCAGCATTTTGACTCCTGTCCCTCTCTCTCTCTCTCTCCAGGTGAAGAAGAACTATGAGGCGCTGCGTCAGAGGGAGGAAGAGGAGAGGATGGTGCAGAGCTCGCCCCCTAGAGGGGGGGAGGACCCACAGTCTGTCAATAAATGGGAGAAAGAGAGCCACGAGACCACAAGGGAGCTGCTGAAGGTCAAAGACAGACTCATCGAGGTGGAGAGGAATGTAAGTTAACATCTAACAACTGACCCCAAAAAGTGTCCAAATGTGACATTGATTTTCCTGTGTGAATGAGGTACCGTACACAAACATAGGACTTAAAAAAGAAATAATAATAATAAATATATAAATAAATAAATAAATAATATATATATTTATGTTATATTGTGTATGTGTATACATTTGCCTGTTTTTAAAATCTATATCCTGCATCCTGTTCATGTGTGTGTATTTTTCCCAGAATGCCACGCTGCAGGCTGAGAAGGTGGCCTTGAGGAGCCAGCTCAAACAGCTGGAGACTCAAAGCAGCAACCTGCAGGCTCAGATAGTGGCGCTGCACAGACAGACGGCCTCCCTGCAGGAGAACAACACCTCACTCCAGACGCAGAACGCCAAGCTGCAGGTAAACCAGCATACACCTCAAACAGATAGTGGCTTCACAACAGCTGACTGCTCTCTCCTACAGAGCAGCAATACATTACAGATACAGATCACCAAGCTACCAGTATGATAGTGCACAAGCTAACCCTACATACCTGAGATACCAGCATACCCCTCTCTCCCCTTTCCATGCGTAAACCCGCTCTGTGTCCTCCTCCTCCTCCTCCGTCCTCACCTCTCTTCTCCCGTAGGTGGAGAGCTCCACCCTGAGCTCGCAGGGCGCCGCCCTCATGGCTCAGAACGCCCAGCTGCAGAGCCAGCAGAACAGCGCCGAGGGCGAGCGGGAGGGAGCGCTGAGGGAGAAGGAGGAGCTGAGGTCCACCTACGAGTTGCTCCTGCGCGACCACGAGAAGCTGGCGGCGCTCCACGAGAGGCAGGCCTCCGAGTACGAGGGCCTGATCGTGAAGCACGGCGGGCTGAAGAGCTCCCACAAGAGCCTGGAGCAGCAGCACAGGGACCTGGAGGACAGGTGAGAAGGGGGTGGAGCACCATGGAATGGGGAGGGGACATCCTGGACCATATGGACCTCTGTGTTCCTATTGGTGCTTGGAATCCACTGGTGAAAGGTGCTCGCAACATGTTTGTGTGTTTGCTCCTGTGCAGGCACAAGCAGCTGCTGCAGAGGAAGGGGGAGCTGGAGGAGCTGGAGCGGACTCTGAAGGAGCAGCAGGAGAAGATGGTGTTGGAGAACCAAAGCCATCGAGCCACAGCCGACCAGTGCAAACTTCTCAAAGAGGAGAATGACAGGTCAGTCCAAGCTGGGGGGTTATACATTTTGAACTTAGTGTTATGGTTTTGATTTTAAACTTGATAACCATGGTCAGTCAGATGCAGCAAGGGTTGCAGGTTGACAAAGTAATACCATTTGTATGTGTGTATTATGTCATTCTGTCTCTGCACATGTTTGTCGATTTATTGAGGAGTCTCTCCCTGCTCCCTCTCCAGACTGAACAGCACATATCGTCAGCTGGTGAAGGACAACGATTCTCTCCAGGTGGACCACAAGACCACCAAGAGCCAGCTGAACAGTGCCAAGCTGGAGCAGACCAGGCTGGAAGCCGAGTTCTCCAAACTGAAGGAGCAGTACCAGCAGCTGGACATCACCTCCACCAAGCTCACCAACCAGTGTGAGGTGAGGATACGCCACACTTGTTCGGCTCGTTCTCTTCTCTTCTCTTCTCTTCTCTTCTCTTCTCTTCTCTTCTCTTCTCTTCTCTTCTCTTCTCTTCTCTTCTCTTCTGTCTTCACTCTACCTTTCTTGTATACTGTCTGATCTCTCCTCTCCTTTATCAGCCAGCATCCATGTATTTTGCTCTGCATGCTTGTAAAGAATCGGGCTTCTCTAAAAGTTCTATTTTGGGTGACCCATCTCCATATGTGTGTTAGGGCTATCGGTATTGAATCAATATTAATTTGAAGGAAACGATATCGATTCATCAATCCCAATATTGATCTTTTAACGTGATGCCCTTTTCCATGGATGCTTGAAGCTTTAACCCCGAACCAAACCCTCGCGTGGTTTGGTTCTTAGCACAACGAGAACTCATAAACATCTGTAAACATGAATGCTTTTAATAATGCATCAGGTTAGAGGGTTCCTTGTACAAATTACAACATTAGTTCTTTGATAATCTCTTTCACATCCAAGCAAAATTTGTATTGTAGCTGAAATATTGATATCGAATCAGAAGTAGAATTGAATCAGGACCTTGTGTATCGGAATCATATCGAATTGGGAAATCAGTGGCGATAGTGTGTGTCAATTCTTGAACCAGCTGTCTTTTGGATGTGAGCATTGTGTATGTGTTAGTCACTCTGGACCTGTTGTTGAGGCAACTGTCGATCTCTTCAACATTGTCTGTGTGTGTGTGTGTGTGTGTGTGTGTGTGTGCGCCCCAGCTGTTGAGCCAGCTGAAAGGGAACCTGGAGGAGGAGAACCGTCACCTGTTGGACCAGATCCAGACCCTGATGCTGCAGAACCGCACCCTGCTGGAGCAGACCATGGAGAGCAAGGACCTGTTCCACGTAGAGCAGAGACAATACATGTAACTGCACCACCTTACGTCACCCTCTTTACACGTGTCTCATGTGTGCTTTGTTTCTACATAATAGCTGGATTACATTTACACTGGACTTAAAAATGTGTGAAATCTAATTTCTCTTTCCTTCACAATTACCACACTCATCACTTCGTCTAGTATGGGCCATAATCACCATCTCTTCCTAGTTCCCCATACACAAGTATGCGGCCAAATTCAACCTGATGTTTGGGTGATATGATCTTCAATGAATTTTGAGTGTACTATTTCCACGTGGATTGTACGTGTTTTCGCTCTTACATAGAGCTGACTGTCTTACTGACTCTCCTCCCGTCCCTTCAGAGACAAACTGAATGAGCTGAGGAGACAGAAGGAGAAGCTGGAGGAGAAGATCATGGACCAGTACAAGTTCTACGACCCCTCACCTCCACGCAGGTAAACAAGAGACTTCATCTTAGTTTCCTTATGTGGACACAGGCACGCCAGTGCAACATCATTCTATCTGGTAGAAGAAGCAGCAGGCAATGTGTCCAAATAGGGAGTTATTTTTGTGTGTTTACACCTCAGTGTAAAATGACGCAGACATGATTTCATTAGCTACTCCATAACAGTCTAAACACGGGTCTGTGGTGTTAAGAATAGTGTTGACTTGTTGACTAGAGTCTGGCTGTGGATGGGCAGAAAACACTCTGACTGCAGCCCTCAGGATGGGTTGTATCAAATATCGGTGGTCTGAGGTTTATATGACAGCATTTTGATTTCGAGATCAGACAGTTACCAAACCAGCGTTTGAGAAAGAACACATTTTAAGCCTCTAAAAACGCCTAGTCTAGTCCAGTCAGTGGTCCCCAACCACCGGGCCGCGGACCGGTACCGGGCCGCAACGCATTTGGTACCGGGCCGCGAGCCCGGGCAACTTTTTTTTTTTTTTTACAATATAATATAATATTATAGGCTGTGTGTGGTAGTTAAAACATAGTTTCAAGTTGACGTTTATTTATGTTTGTAGTTTAAACAAAAACATAAATACTGTAGGCTAGGCTACATACAGTACAACACAAAAGGCTGTTATTTAGCCTTTGTCGCCACCTGGTGAGTAAATATATATGTAACTAAAACCATTAAAATTGACAACCGGTCCGTGACTTTTTTTCCCATGTATCTACCGGTCCTTGGCGCAAAAAATGTTGGGAACCCCTGGTCTAGTCAATGTATGTGGGATTGCATTCAAGTTTTTTGCATTCACGTCTCACAAGTTTTCTTTTGATTTCTTGTTCCTACTGCTTTCTCTCCCTCTCGCAAACTCTGACTCTCTCCCTCCTCCCTCCTCCTCCGTAGGCGTGGGAACTGGATCACTCTGAAGATGAGGAAGCTGATCAAGCCCAAGAGCCGCGAGCGGATGCGTTCTCTGACGCTGACGCCGTCTCGCTCGGAGTGCGGCGATGGCTTCCTGTTCCCCCCCGACAGCCAGGACAGCTCCTCCATCGGCTCGGGCTCCAACTCGCTGGACGACACACTCACACACAAGAGCAGGAGCAGCAGTGAGTGCATATTAGCAACACGCACACACACACACACCACGCAGGCATGCACGCGCACACGCACACACATGCACACACTTACTTACGTACGTACACACACACACGCGCGCACATGCAGACGCACACGCATGATTCAAGATCGATGATCAATGATTTTGTCCAGAATTCCATCTACTATCTGTACTGTATAGGTAAAGATATGACAGCGAAACTATGATCAAAACAGTTCTTCTAATTCTCTAATTGTGTTCACTTCTTGTAAGTGAAATAATGCTGAAGTTGAACAATTCATCAGTTTGCTGGGGACCCCCTGGAAGGTTCTCACGCACCCCTGTTGGTCCCTGGACCCCACATTGAGAAACACTGCACTCATTCATACACATGCCGACGCAAACGCAGAATTATACACTTTCTTTGACAGACACATGATCACACACTCACCTTACATGCACGCTGTCGCGCACACACACACACGCACACACACACACACACACACACACACATACAGGTTTGTACGACTGTGTACTGGCTTCGTGGTTGGAGGGGTCTTTCCTCCCCTAACTGCTTCTCTGCTATCTTTATCTCTCTCTCTCTCTCTCTCTCTCTGTGGAAAGGGAGGAGAGGGCAGCAGGCCCATGCCCAAGGGCAGGGGTCCACCAATGGTATGCAGGCCCATGCCCAAGGGCAAGGGTCCACCAATGGTATGCCGCGGACTGGGGGTGGGGTGGGCGGGGCTTGTGACCCGACTCTCCTGTCACTCGGGGCATGTTGTCGTCGTGAGTCCATTCATGTCTGTGTCCATCAGCTGTCCTCCAGGTTACGCTGGAGCTGCACGGAGCCGCACCACGAGGTTGACTCTCGACTCCTGGACCTGCCACCCAAAAAGTGCTTTGATTTATTTCCTATGTTTGAAACCACATGGGGAGCGCTTGATTTCTCTTACCTCACGTTAAGTGATGACCAGAGAGATGGAAAAACCTCTCAAATTAGTCCAGCCTAGACCTACATACTGGTACTCAGGCTGTTCTCAAAAGTCAGTTTGATAGCAATTTATTCAGTGCTTCAGATAGGTAGGTTTCATTATACACAGTAAGGACAGGAGACATTTATTTATATTCAATTATCACTCCTTTGACACCATGTTCCACCACATTTGTATATGCCATAACAGTCTCTTCTCATCTCTTTGGTGATGGTACATTTTGAGAGATTTCAAGTTGAATCAAGCGCACCTCAGGTTGATCAATTATTGGAAAACATTTTCAGGTCGACCTTTTGGCGTTCACCTCAGCAGGACCAGAACAAAGCCCGTTAGCTTCGTGTCCGTCATGTCAACCTGCTGATCTGTGCAGCTCCACCGTAAAGAACAAGGACAACCGCCCGCTAACATAGCATCAAACCTATTAAAAGGTGCAATGCATTGTGGGTCACCCTGCTATGCCCGGTCAATGCGTGACTTAAAAAAAAACATGGTTGTCTGGTTTTGGTTATGCAGGAAGATAAAGAATGAAACAATACAGGGGTTAGCATTTTTATTCCGTTTTAATAATTGTACTTGGGCTCATAGGCTCAAGACTTAAAATAAACAAGTCATGTTTTTTTTAGAGTAAGATATTGAGTAAGATCAGGACAATATGGATGGAATAAATCTAGAAAAAATAAAAAACAGCAATGACCGTTTCCATTCATAATTATCTTCAATAAGTCGACCATCTGTAGAGTATAGTAGTATACTGTAGTATACTGGCTACACTCCACCGATGCCAACTCGCCCACCTGTGGGGAAAAAGGCGATTATACTTAATTCATAAAATAAGCTTGTCAACTAAAGAGCATTTTGACCTGCAGCCAAATTCAGACTCAAGGCAAGTCAACATAAGCTTTAAGGGCATTGATGGAAGAGGAGCAGATGTTGCTTAAGCACACATTAACAAATACATAAATAGATCAAATGATGCATCACAAAACAAACCTTAAAGGGGTACAAGAGAGAGACGAGAGTGCCATAATCACACAATAAAATATGTTATAATAAATTAATACATTAATTACATACTAAATTCAAGGCATGCACAGAACAGAGTAAATATAATACAGTTAGTAAGTAGCTTACACACCGGGAGCATTTTGTACGTGCGATTAATTCCCATGTCAATAATATTTTCCGAACCTATATCAGTCGATGCAACCGTGCATAGAGACAGTCGGCATGTGTGGGAACGCCCACAAAATGTTATACGGCTGGTATAACATTTAACAACACCCCGATATATCTCAATGGGCTCACTCACCAAAGGAAGGTGCTGCGGCCTGCGGGTCTAAACTACAGGTTTGGGGATTCTAGAGCAGAACACAAGACGTCTGCTCAGATGTGCGTTTACTGCGGTGGTTGAATCCCTGATCGTGTCTGCCTGGGCTGGGCTAGCAGCTAGATTCTAACATTGCTGAATGGATAGAACGGGGGATTTACCCCACCCTGACCACGCCCCCAGCCAGACTGAGCCAGCTAACCCAGCATCTATGACGAGACATCGCCTCAACTCATACCCACGCCGACGTTTCGCTGAGCGTCATTGCAGCGTTTTTCCGAAATTTGCTTCCGACGTGTACACACCTGTTGCTGCTGTGATTGACAGATGGGTCAAAATTCGCATCGCAATTCCGTTCCGTATATTTGCATCGCTCTCGGTGTGTAACAGTCTTTATTGTCTTACCTGTGCTATGGAAACACTGGTCCACCCTGCTGCTGTTAACCTGCCCTGTTCCCACCTTTTCACTCTCCTGATTGCACCCTTTAATATTCTTCACCTGCTCTGTTTTGTGTACATGTGTTTTCTCATGATGACCTTTGACACATAGGTGCGTTTGCCTTTGAGTGTGTGCAGAAAGAATGTCAGTCAGATTTGCTGGGAAGGATGTGTGTGTGTGTATTTGAAATATATGTTTCTGTATTTGCATAATATCTCACTGTATATAAATGTACACCTTCAAAAGGATCATTCAGGTCTTATTTGTCATGAAGTGGGGGTCATTTCAGTCCAAGTTCAAGTATTTCAGTTACTGGGAAATTGGAAATGTGAATTGTTAGCATTTAAAAAATAATAATACTAGCACAAGTCTATGGGGCTAGCACTAGCCACTAGCCTAAGAGCAATTTCTCTGGAAAGAGTGTTGACGTTTTCTATAGAAATGGGTTTCAGACCCATTCACTTGCACCAGCATTGCTTATCTGTTTCTAATCAACACTTCTGCTTCCATTATTTCAGTAACAAACCAAAGTGCGTTTGGACGTTGTTTGGACTAAAATGACTTCCTGTTGACAATCAACTGGATGGTCTTTGTAGTCACATGATAAGTCTTTGTAGTCACATGATAAGTCATGCACTGTATTGGTTGGTCGTCGTTTCGTCTGTTGAATGTTTGTCAGTTTTTGTCCATTCGAGTGTCCAGAGGTTCAGCCGTCTCTGCAACTGCCCCCCTGGCTCTCTAGATACCTTAACCACATCCCTCTGTTCTACCCTCCTTTTCTTTTGTTTTCTCCTCCTCCACCTCCCTCGGGCTTGTTCTGTCGCTCTCTCCCCTTGTCTGTCCCCCTCTGTCCCTCTCTGTCCCCCTCTGTCTGTCTCTGTCCCTCTGGCTGTCTCTGTCTGTCTCTGTCCCTCTCTGTCTGTCTCTGTCTCTGTCTGTCTCCTGTCCCTCTCTGTCTGTCTCTGTCCCTCTCTGTCTGTCTCTGTCCCTCTCTGTCTGTCTCTGTCCCTCTCTTTCTGTCTCCTGTCCCTCTCTGTCTGTCTCTGTCCCTCTCTGTCTGCCTCTGTCTGTCTCTGTCCCTCTCTGTGTGTCTCTGGCTGCGCTCCTCTGACAGCTCTGAAAAGGTTACCTTTCATGAGGAACAGATCCAAGGACAAAGACAAGGACAAGGCCGTCTACCGACGCTCCATGTGTAAGACCTCCGTTAGCCGCCAAGCTAGCTCCCAAGCTAGCTATCTCCCCCCCAACCCTAACCCTAACCCTAACCCTAACCTTTCCCCCCATTGCTGCACTAGGAGAAAGAAAGAAGGAGTGGTCATTGATGTCATCAGACTTGCATTGTGGACATGTGACCAGAGCAATAGAGAGCCAAAGTGGAACGTCACTTCCTGCTTCAGCACTGTACCAGAGATTTT